>NC_045429.1:105272379-105616963 GCF_902635505.1 Sarcophilus harrisii
GAGCAGCATTGGCCAACTGAAACTGGCCAATTGGGTCCCTAGTGGGGCAGCTACTAATACTCATTGCATATTGTTTGTACTTCATTTTTGAAAAAAGATCATGAAAAAGTGATGTCATGACTTTGAAGTGAATTGGATTTCAGGAAGGCAGGGCTATGCAAAGTCACCTGCTTCACTGTCTGTTCCAGAGCCATCTGGGTCCAGTGGCCAGATATAGATCAGGATGACAGCCACTGAACAATAGGGAAGCAATCAGTAAGAGATTGAATAACCAAGAGAATGGGATAATAAAAGGAGCAATCTTCTGCAAGAGATGATATGGGATGAGTCTCTTGTGCAGAAGAATTTGCCTTGGCAAGGAGAGGCACAATCCCCATTAGATGAGCTAAAGGAGGAGATAGTGGCAGAAAGCATCTCATTTATTTAGATAAGGAAGAGGAAAGAAAAAGGAGCTCTCAGTGAATGGCCTCATTTTTTTTCCAGTGAAATATGACGTTCTCAGGTTCTCAGCTAAGGGCAACAGAGAGAGTTATGACAGTCCTGAGCAAAGATAATAAGGTTTGGCAAAGGCACTGTGGTGGATAGAATCATGATTCAATTAGGGAGGTTTAAAAGGATTGCCTGGTCACAGTTCAGTGCCTACTTGAAATGTAACATAAAATCTTAGTGGACCAGTCAGGAAGGTGATGGTGTTGAAGGGAACAAGAAAGAGAGAGAGAGAGAGAGAAAGAGAGAGAGAGAGAGAGAGAGAGAGAGAGAGAGAGAGAGAGAGATGGGAGAGAGAGAGAGGAGAGAGAAATATAGTTTGTAATTACTAGGGTATGTAAGAGAGTCAATTTCTAAATAACTTTCATATTGTAGTGAAGATCTATGAGATTTAACATGTGAATTTGTAGTGGATTCAAGTGGTAACTTCCTCCATTGGAAGAAAGGGTTAGAAAGGGCAGATGGGGGAAGCAGAAGGAGGGTTGATTCAGAGTTGAAAATTGGCAAGATGTGAAGAACAAGACACGAAGTGAAGATCCAGATATCAGAGTTGAGGGTTTTGTGTAGTTGAGCTAAATCAACTATAAGGTCAAGAAGACAGTGTTGAAAGAACAGCAGAGTGGGAAGACTGGAGGTAATATTAAAGGAAGAAGAGTTGTATCAGAAACAGGAAAAGATGGCAAGAGAGCTTGAGCTTATAAGTTTTCGTAATTAATCAATAAACATTAGATGCCAACTATATTCTAGACATTATGCTAAGTATTGTGCCAAGAGAATACAAAACAAGTTAAAAAACAATCTATTCTCAAAGAGTTATAAACTCATATACAAACAAGCTAAGTATGGGGTAAATTAGCAATAATCAATAAAGGAAAGTCACCAGAGAATGAATAAAGACTTCCTGTAGAAGGTAGATTTTAGCTGGGGCTTGAAGCAGGGAAGTCAGGAGAAGGAAATAAGGAAAGAACAATCCAGGCATTGAGGACAGCCAATGCAAATATTCAGAGTCTGGAGATGAAGGAAAGAAGCCAGGAACATTGAATCAAAAAATACATGGAGGGGTGTAAGATATTAGAAGATGGGAAAGGTATGGAAGGGACAAGTTATAAAGGGCTTTGAATGTCAAATACACACACATACTATTTAACTGAAGTTAACAATCTCAGGCTAAACAGAAAATTTTCTTGAAGTTATGAGTAAAAAAATATTCTCTAATTGGACAAAGAAAATTATGGAGGGGCAGACTTTGGGCTCTCATTTAATAAATCTGTCTCTTTGAACTTCTGCCATGCCTAGGGGGAAAAGTGAGAGAAGATCAGAGAAGAATGGACAAAGAAAGTTCAAAACTTTTCTCTAATTAAGAATTCTGAGAAAAATTATCTTGGGTCTTACTTACTAGGGAGATTAAAGCCATTGGCTACTAAAAAGGAAAAGTTTCCAGGGTTTTGATGGCAAGTGAAGCTTCAGAAGCCCCAGAGTATCTTACACTCTCCAAAACAGGTTTTTGATTCCAAGCCATGGGTGGTACAAAACCATTTTATTCAAATATATATCAATAAGATTAGTGATAAGAATTAGTGATGATTTTAAAATGAGTGAAAAGGCATCATATTATACTTACATAGTTTTCTTTAAACATAGTTTTAAGTTGTTTTTAGTTATTGTGTTTTAAGCTCAACTGATTTAATTTATTCTTTCAAAAACAAGACAAACGTACTTATTTTCATCTTAGAGAAACCATTACAGAAGCATTAGAAACAGGTTCAACCATTTAGCTAAATTAAAGGCATCCTTTTAGGTGGTAGCTGATTATTTCAATTATTTCGTGGAACTAAAAGGAAATTAACAGCTTCTTTGAATGATTTATATATATATGTGTGTGTGTATAAAATGGCTATAGTAACTTTACAAAGTCTGTTTCATTGCAAAACTTGAGTGAACCTGTGTGAAGAGAATATTTTCTTCCTTATATTTGTTATATGAGCCCTCCAATAACATCTAACAAACTCCTCCTGACTCATGTTTCAGAATTCTGTTATGTTATAGAATATTGGTTCAAGATTCCCCTGAAACAGCCCACTTCTTGGGCTCCGATTTCTAGCAAATAAAGCTGAAGTGCATTTTTTTTGTTTGAGAAAATACTATTATCTTAAGTAACAAGAGAAACCCAAAGAAGGGGTGTTGCTACCTAAGCTGAACTCTTCACTTGAGTAGAATGCCAACTGAGCTCACAGTCAGGTGAATACTTCAACACTGTGGAGTGCCAGCAATAGACATTAAGCAAAGTGTGATGCTAGGTATATTTGCACAAAAACAGTTACTACTGCTCCACAAATGGAAATCCTGCTTTAGGTTTGACTTTGACACTTCTGCTACAACCTCCTTTGGTGAAGGGTGTTTCTGCAATGGTTTTTCAGCAGCCATTTCTACATCTACAACATCTACAATGTAGGATTTAGGAGGGAAATGGTGGTTGGTGGAAGGAGGGTACAAATGAATTGAGCACTAATCTGTACATTCAAACACCTAGATCTCCCATATGCTGTCTGGCTTCAAGAAATTACCTGCCTAGGAGTCTATTTTCTTAGTGAAAGAATTACTTTAGATAATTTTAATATCTAACTTTGAAATTTCTATAACAGGCTCAGATGTCCAAGCTACTCTAGGAGCAAATATGGGAAGTTTTCCTTATGATAATTACCCCCCAGATAACTTCGAACAAACAGTGCAGCATTGTTGATGTGGTTATGATGGCTCATTTACACCGAATAGTAAAAATTTGGTTAAGGGAAGCTCCATTGTGCATTTATATACTTTCTAGACCCAGTGCCCAGTGCCCAGCTCTAAAGGCCACTAGTTACTGCAGTAGATAGAACCCTGAGTCACTTAAACTGTTTGCTCAGTTTCCTCAAATGTAAAATGAGAATATAAATCACACCTACCTCTCATGGTTGTTTTGAGGATCAAATGAGATATTTGTAAAGTGTTTAGAACATAGTAAGTGCTTCATAAATGCATATTTCCTTCCTCTCTCTTCCCTTATCCATTGTACCATCTAGTTGTCTTTCAGTTGCTATTCAGATCTTCAAAATCCATTTTCTACATTTTTTTCTAGGTAGGATGCCCTAATGTATGTGTCTGAAGCGAGGACTTATAAGCAGGTAATTATACTATTAATCAGTGGCAGTGGAACTGATCCTCATTCATGTTGAAGTGTTTTTTTCTTAAATACTTGCCTTATAAGTCTTTATTTTCTCACAAGTCAAGGAAAGACTTTTTCTGCCTTATGAAATGGCTTTCTGGTGGGGGATGAAAATTTTTTTGGGGAAAGGACCCCTTAGACAGTACTAGGATTACTCAATTGGTCTTGAAGGGTTAAACTCAGTTTAGGCCTTTTGAGAAGGTGATTTAGGATGAATATTAGAGGCTGAAAGAATTGTCTCCATCTCTTTCTTCTTACCTCAATGTATAACACTCATTCTGGCAAGGTATGGATGAGTTGCCTTACAAGGAAGCCTAGATTTCTAAAGACCCTAGATTATATTTTTTCCAATGTCAGGAAGAAAAGAAGCTACCGTAAGATTAGAACTAGAGGAACAGTTTTGAAAATTCTCTGGAGAGGGATGGAATTGGAGAAAGTACGTTATGATAGCAACAGCAAAAGGAGAATGAATTTACACCTTGAAGTGGTCTTTTATTTCTCTGGCTCATCATTTGGTGTATTAATCCAGAAGGAAGTGACTGAATTATGTCTACTCAGACATCAGAAAAACTAGCATCTCTGATTGGATGGTGGTTGAATACAATGGGGAAAAACTCCTTAGTTAGGGAAAAGAAAGTATTTTCTCTATCTTCTCTCCTGCCCCTATAACCACTGACCAAGTGATGGATGACCTATTGAACTTTAAACGGTTGGAAAATCTGTAGTTTCCACTAGCATCAGTAGCAGTATCCCCTGGAGCTGGTAAGTGTCCTTGGAAAGGCAGTAAATGATGGAAGCATCCGACTTGGAATCTAAGAAATACATTCAAGACAAACACATTGAGAGAAAGGCAGCTTTTATATTCTATAAGAATTCTACACTTTGGAGTAAAGCAAAGAGCACTTCTAAGAGGAAGTTAGGAATGCCCCAAAGACATAAAAGGACTTCTGGGAACTAAGAGCTATGAGTGCCCACTGGTGACATGCATTCTCTTAATCAGAGTCCTCTCTCCATGAGGATCTTATATGTGCAAGGGTGAGTGTGCTCCCTGTTTGGGAGGACTTTTTTTCTGTCTTTAGTAAATATTTCCTAAAAGATAATTGGGAGTCCTAGATGATAAGAATTTAGGAAGAACACTAATTACAGGTTTTACCAGATAACCTTCAAAACTGATTGCAGAGTTCTCCCTAGTTCCATAAAGAAGTGAGTGTCAACCACTTTTAGAGACCTGACCTCCCAATTCAAGAGTAAATTGGGGAAATAGCCCCAAGGGATGTTAAAATATGGAGACTTATGTAAGATAATTTTGGGGTTTTCTAATTTGCAAGGAGAGATTCTCCATCTGGGACTTTTGTTCTTGATACTTTAGTTTTGCCGTTAGGGATCAAATAGAGAAAAATTAGCATTTTTTTCTATTATTGCTTTATACAGCATAATTATACCTTCTGTTTCCATTGTGTTTCCTTACAAGTCAGACCAGTTTCTTTGTGACAACCTTTGCTTGTTTGAATGCTTAAGTATTAATATCTTCTGCATTACCATATCCTTATAGAGACGGAAGTTATTATATATAAATGTTTGTGTCCCTAAAATATTGGTGCCTACCAATTCACCAAGAATACACTTTCATAACTGATAAATATTTGATGCTTTCTTTTTTCTTTTTTTACTTTTAAAAAACCTATGCTGTTTTCCTGATTTCTTACATAAATCAAAGTAGTTTGTGAGATCCTTATGAACTCATAGTAATATGGTTTGTCTACTGGCCTTAAAACCTTAATGATCTCCTAAGAGTTTGATCCCCTTTTTTGTGATTTATTGTTTTCTGGGGCTTTTCAGAGTTTGTTTTCCTAGTAAGATATGAGTAATGAATTGGCAAGGATTCTAATTTTGTATGTCCTATAGAGCAAGGACCCCAAACAAATTTATGTATGGACCTATGTTAGGAATGCCTGATTTCCGAGACATTTGGAAAGCAATACTTACAGACATTTGATATATTCTGTGTGTGAATAGAATGCCTAAATAGTTTGATGAAGGACAGTTGTGTTTTTCATTTAAGGGGAAGAGTGACTTCTAGCATCCTACAGGTATCTAAACTATGGAGATTCCAACTCTGGAAGCTTTGTGGGAACCAGACTTTTCCTCTGAGACAAGAAACATCTTTTTATTTTCTTCTATACTGTTTTGAGTGCAGCTTTGTAAAGCACCAAGACAAGCAGAAAGCTAAGAGATGAAAATGAGATCTATTTGTTAATCACCATATTTTTCGAAGTTTGGAAGAATTTTAATTTCTAGATTTTTTTGAGACTTTTTATTACAAGGTATCAGGCAAAAGTGTTCAACCAAGAACTGGGGTCAACTTCCTTAACTAACTGTAGAGTTAGCCAGAATTTGAAGCTATGAACTTTCTACTTAGTTTGATTTTTTTCTAGGGATAATACATGTTTAATTGGTAGGGAATATAATGGTAAAATCTACCCCTAGCATTATATTGTTGAATTTTTAAACCCTGGTTTATACAATAGGGTTAAATAAACAATGGTTTATATAACAAGACAATTTTAATTGGGTCTCAAGTTGGTATTTTTACAGGGAATCAAGCTTTCTTAAACTAAGGTTCATTGATTTTTTATTTTAAAACATTTCAATAACTATATCGATATGATTGGTTTTCTCTGTAATCCTATGTTTTCTATTTTATGCATTTAAAAACATCATTCTAAGAAGGTATCTGTAGTCTTTACTATCAAAAAGGTCTATGACACCAAAAAGGTTAAGAATCCTTTCTGTAGAGAATATAATGAGCTGACCCTCAGTGGGTAAAGATACCAGCCAATAGGGAGAAAAAATTTCTCCCAGGTTCTGAAGAGAAAAAGCTGTAAAAAGTATTCCTCATCCAAACTGCCCTCCAACCTCACATCTGCTTCTGCTGCAGCTCCAGCAGCTGCTCACTCTCTCCAAATCTCTTTCCCCCACCCCTCTCCAGAGAGATTTCAAAATCTACTGTTACACTGGGGATGCTGATTAAGGTAGCATATATGGTCTCAATAGGAAAGAGATTGTGTTCAGTATATCCAGTCCTTCATTGGTCCCTTTTCTACTGGAATATAGAATGGACAGCTCCCCTAATCTTACAGGGATTACACCTTTTCCTTTTTTCCAAGATAAGAATAGACATGTGTTTTCTCTTTATTTCATGCTATTTTCTTTCTTTTTTTCTTGACTCTTCAAATATTTTTATAGCTTTTTATTGACAAAACATATGCATGAGTAATTTTTCAAATTGACCCTTGCAAAACTTCTGTTCCAACTTTCCCCCCCTTCCCTCCACTCTCTCCCCTAGATGCATGCTATTTTCAATATCATTTAGGGATAGCTCCTAGCATATAGAGTAAATGCCCAATAAATGGTTTTTCATATATTTCTCTACAAGAATAATTCCTCCAGCTCCTCTTGAGGCTAGGTTGTTTAAGGCTGCATCAGTACAAATCCTCTAAAGTCCTCATAAACTTGAGGTTTGATTTCAGTGAGCCCATTACCTAACCACCAGCTAAATTCAGAGAAGGTCAACACCAGAAAGCCAACCATGAGTCAATGAATGTCTGGCCACAGCTCCACATGAAGGCTCTCTACCAAGGCATGAAGGGGCTATGATCTATCCAGGGTAGAGAGGAGGAACAGCCATGTTGATGAAACAGCAGGTGTTTTTGAAATATTGATAAGAACTATCCCTTCTAATATCCTTATCCCTCTTACATTATTTTTTAACAATAGCATGAAATTTCTTATCAAAAATAAGTACAGAATGCATTCTCCTTCCTTTATTAAGTATATATTGTGTATTCAGCTTCTTTTGGCCCTCCATCATGCTAAAATTACCATAAAACACAAATGGCAGCTGCTAGTACATCAAATAGATTGCTGGGCCTGAAGTCAGCAAGACCTGAGTTCAAATATAGCCTCAGACACTTATGAACAGTGTTAACTCAGGCAAGTAATTTTGTTTGCCTCAGTTTCCTCAACTGAAAAATGAGGATGGTAAAACACTTCCTTCAGTAGTAGTTGTAGGTATCAAATGAGATCTTTGTCAAAGCACTTAGTATAGTACTTGGCACACAGTAGTTGCTACATAAACGCTTATTCTCTTCCTTTCCCCACTGTCACAAAAATAGTGATTTTTTTTATCATGTAAGGAATGCTGCATTTGAAGTCAGAAGCCATTGGTTCAAATCCCCTCCCTGCCACTTACTAGCTAATCTTAGGAAAAGCTCATTTCCTCCTTTGCAGACTTAGGGAATTTGATTAAATAACACTTGGTGTCCCTTGCCACCCTAAATCCATGATTATTTGTCCCATAATTAATCATTCAAAAACATTTATTAAGCACTTCCATATGCATTATCTTAATTACCTTATTTATAAATTTAGATATGGGGTTCTGAAGCTTTTTTATATACTGGTAGTCTAGTAAAGCCTACAGATCTTCTCAGAATCATGGTTTTTAATGCCTAAAACACAGTGGAAAATCAATTCCATTAAAACAAAATTATCAAAAAAAAGTTTTTAAAGTTCATGGACCTCAAGTGAAGAACCCCTGTTTTAGATGGTTGCATTTTTGGAGCATTCTGCTAGTTATCTAGATAACTTCATCCCCGTTCCCTCCTGTTATTTGTTTGCTTTGGCCAAAGCACAGATTTACCGATATGAATGGTCCTTTGCCTTTTAGTGAAGACATTTTTTTCTTAGTTTCTCCCCTGAAAAAAGAGGTTTCAATTATGAGTCCTAAATTGGAGTGGGTCCTCACCTAAATCTTAATTTTCCACCTCTGTCAAATGAAGATGATAATAATAGTACCCACCACTTAGGATTGTTGTGAGGATGAAATGAAATAGCATTTTTTTAAAGCTTTCTGGAAACCTTAAAGCTCCATGCACATGCTAGCTATTAATATTATTATAATGCTTCAGTTATCATAAGTGACTTTATAGATAATCTAATCAAACCCCTTCTTGGAAGCCAAAAGACTTGGATTGAGTCCTCCTGTAGCTCTATAATTGTGGAGAAGTTGCTTTCCTTCTCCGGGTCTCCATTTCTTCTACTTAAAATGAAGGGACTGCAGTCAATAGTCACTAAGCTCCCTTCCAACTTGATGGTCTGTTTTCCTTGGAGCGAATGAAGAGAACCAGCTGGCTTGTTGTATGTTTATAGACTTTGCCATTTTGTTGAGTATTAACTACTCTTGTTCTGTGAAAAACATCATTTAGAAATTACCTCAATATTATATTTTC
Source organism: Sarcophilus harrisii (assembly GCF_902635505.1). Lineage (NCBI taxonomy): Eukaryota > Metazoa > Chordata > Mammalia > Dasyuromorphia > Dasyuridae > Sarcophilus > Sarcophilus harrisii. Next base: position 105,281,359 of record NC_045429.1, read on the forward strand.
TAATGCTTCAATAGACTGTGACCCATCAGCATAAGACCTCCTCTAGTTCACACTTTCTCATCCTACACAGCTCTTGTCCATGTTATCCCCCAAATGCTCCATTTTGGAGTCCAACCAACATGCTGCATCTCCTCTATATATTTCCTGACATCAGGCAGATTCCAATGGATCAAACACTGTCCTTGGTTTCTCTTGTTCTTTTCTCCTGACTGACCAACGTCCTCTTCAGGCCATCTGATATTTGAAGTGATCCTTTATCTATCTTATGTAATTCTATACTGATAACATATTGCAGACCATACACATCTACCATGAACTTCTCCACTGCCCTTTGAATAAGTCACAATTAATTGGATAATTATTTGGCGGCTGGAATATTGATAATGTATGGTCATATGGTGTCATCAAAAGAATATTGAGGCTGGAAAATATGAAGCTTTGTTTCAGGGAAAAGTTTAGAGTTATTAAAAATATTTTGTAATTTCTCCAAGCTAATCTAGTTTATTATTTACTTCCTCAAATGTAGACCAAGTTGTTGTTGACTTATAGTGTTGATGTACATATATATGTGTATGTTTGTGTACATAAAATTTCTCTGGGCTGTCTATAAAATTACAGACCATAATCTGGAAGAAAACATTTCATCTACTTTTCCCCCCAAGTGGATAGTTGGCCCAAGCTCTTGAGTGATTATGGATCCCATTTACAAGGCTCTTCAGTGTTCCAGAGCTTGATGCAATCAGCACAATACCCCATGGAAACAGGAACATCTGGAGGACCTCATAATTTATAAGGGATCCTTCAGCTTGAGCTTTGAGCTAGACATCCTTCATGGCAGTTGAGAACAGCACCAACAAGCATAGCACTCATGTTTTATGCCTTACTTCATATTAATAATCAGATAACTAACAAACCAAATTACCTCTGGTGTTACATCTTTCGTGAAATCTGGTATGATTTTGACATGTACATTTTAGACATTTTTGGGAAATTTTTTACTATCCTTATTTTCCTATAACAGCCCTTTGGGTATTGAAAGACAGGTATTATGTCGTCTCCACTGAGACCTTTTTTCTTCAGCCTAAATATCTTTAGTTCTTTTGACAGACCTTTAACTGACATGGAATGGATATATTCAAAGCCCTTCACAATGTCATTTGCCCTCCTTTGGCTAATGTCCAGTTCATCAATAGATTTTTTAAGCATTGGCACCTATACCTGAATAAAATAATATAGGACAGGCAGAGCATAATATCCTATTTATCGGTCATTGTCTTTCTTTCAGTTTCAACCATAAAGGACCTCAGAATATTCTGCCTTACTTTTGTCTGTTATCAACCTTTCTGCAAACTTGCTTTATCTCCCACTGCTTCTTAAAATTTTATGAACAGATCATAATTTTTCTACCAAACGCCTTCCAATTAGATTTTTAAAATAAATTGCCTTAGGACCTACTAGATGGAATTGTAGATAAAGCACTGGCACTGGAATCAGGAGTTCAAATCCATATTGAATCTGAGTTCAAATCCAAAATTAGACATTTAACACTTACTAGCTGTGTGACCCTGGGCAAATCATTTAACCCCAATTGCTTTGCAAAAATAAATAAATAAAATAAAATAATGTTGCCTTGGCTTGGTAAGGAAACAGTTAGATAACTGAAATAGTTCCTTAGCTCTTCCAGTCTTGAAGCAATTGATTTCTAACAATTAAATTTCCTTAGTCAATAGTGATCATTTATATATAATACAGTTCCCCATTTTTTTTGCATCTACATCTTGTTTAAATAGTTCAAGTTAGAATCACAGTTGTATCCCATTTTTATTATTTTTTGTTTTTGTTTTACTTTTTTATTATTTTCTTTTTTCTGGTTATACATGTATATTAATTTTAATACACATTTTTATGGATCATGTTGGGGGAGAAAAATCAGAACAAAAGGGAAAAATAATGAGAGAAAAAACATTTTTATTATTTTAAAAATCATTTCTTGTAATTTGGTATTGATTTTTAACTTTAATAAATGGTCTTTCTATACACAGACAGATGATACCTAAATGATTCCTTCATTGGTAACCAGTCATTTCTTGTCTATGAAAATATACTCAGTTTCTTTTTATAAAATTGTTTGATTCTTGCCATGTCTAATATCTCCAAACTAGATTCTCTATTTTTGAAAATATATATTTTCAAAATATATGCAAAGATAGTTTTCAACATTAACTCTTGCAAAACCTTGTGTTCCAAATTCTCCCTTCCTTACTTCTATCCTACTACCCTAGACGGCAAGTAATCCAATATAGATTAAACATATGCAATTCTTCTATACATATTTCCATATTTATCATACTGCACAAGAAAAAGCACATCAAAAAGGAAAAAAATGAGAAAGAAAAAAAGCAAGCTAACAATAACAACAAAAATGATGAAAACACTATGTTGTAATCCACATTTAGTCCCCATAGTCCTTTCTCTGGACGCAGATGGCTCTCTCCATCACAAGTCTATTGGAACTGACTTGAATCACCTCATTGTTGAAAAGAGCCAATTCCAACAGAGTTGATCGTCACATAATCTTGTTGCCATGTACAATGATCTCCTGGTTCTGCTCATTTCACTTAGCATCAGTTCATTTAAGTCTCTCCAGGCCTTTCTGAAATTATCCTGCTGATCATTTCTTATAGAATAACAATATTCCAATACATTCATATACCATAACTTATTCAGCCATTCCCCAACTGATGGGCTCTTTCCATAGGCTCTCTTTTCAAAGAAAGTAATAGTGATTTATACATTTGGTTTTTCTGTATGTGAGCACTTGTTCTCTCATTTCTCATCCCTTTGTTTCTATTTTTTAATTAAATTATTTTAATTACAAAAATCTATTTTCTCTCCTTCCTCCTTACTCCCTTTGGAAAAAAAAGCACCTTGTAAAAAATCTACATAGTTAAGCCATACATATCCCTACACTATCTACATCAAAAAATACATTTCACTTTGAACTATAAGTTCATTACCTCTCTATCAGAAGGTAAGAAACATGCTGTATTATGGGTTCTTTTCTTATTCTTCAACCATATTTTCCAATATAATTCTTGATGATCCCACTTCTCTTTTAAAGTCACTAAATATCTAAAACCAGTAAGCATATTTTGTTCTTCAGTCATTTTTCAGTCATGTCTGACTCTTCATGACCCTATTTGGAGTTTTGTTGACAAAGATACTTCAGTGGTTTGCCATTTCCTTCTTCAGCTCATTTTACAGATGAGGAAACTGAGGCAAACAGGGTAAAGTGACTTGCCCAGGGTCATACACCTAAGAAGGGTCTCAGGCTAAATTTGAACTCAGGACAACTTGTCTTGCTGACTCCATTATCTATGTGCTGTGCCACTTAGCTACCTAGTAAATATATATACTTCTGCTCTAAAGCCATGTAAGTTAATTTGACTGGGAGTATTTTATCAAATTTTAAAAATATAATTTACATGCAATTATTTTCCTTATGGTCACTTTTGCAAAGGTTGATCACAATAAGGGTCTTAGAGTACCTAACAATGAGCACCCAGTCTTCGTCAGCGAGACTTATCAGTATCCAGATGACCCATCTGACAAAAGGGAAAAATCCACATTTTCTCAGATCTGAATAAACAAAATGAGCAGGAATCCACCAATTCACCTAAACTTAGAATTTCTTGATTCTCTTTCATTAGATCTTACTCTTCCTGGCTGGATAAGTCTTGCTCAAGATTTCCCACAAGGGTTGATTTCTTTGTGAGGAAGTAGAAAAATCCTTTGGTCCTAATTCAATAATTGGTTATTAAAACATGAAAGAAATAATCATTTCTCTCAAATGGAAAAACCAGATAAATGAAAAATGTCTCTTGAATAGACTTGTAATATACAATTGGATGGCCAGTCCACTGGTGCTTAGATTTAGGAGAGTTCCTGAAGTTCAATAGTGAGTTGGGTGGAGTTGAAGAAAAGGAAGAAAAAAGGCTAGACCATATCCAAAATAACGTACAGTGCTTTCAGCTATTTCAAACTGGGAAGCCATAGACACTGGGCTTGATTTCAAGAAGACTTGGGTTCAGATATCACCTCAGACACTATCTATGTGATCCTGGGCAAGTGCATTTTCTAAGTAATATTTCTTCCTCCCCAACTCCTTCAACTTCCTCGAGATTTCCTCCATTGACAAAGAAGCAACACTAACCAAGTTATCTATCATTTTAAAATAAAGTACGAATAATAGCTCATTCACATGGTGCTTTAAGGTTTACAAATATAAATATAAATTTACAATATAAATATTCATACAAATCCTGTAGGATAACTATGTGTGATTATTCCATTTTACAGATGATAAAATTGATAAATCATTAAGTCATAAGTGTTGAGGTCAAGATTTGAACCTAATCTTTCTCACTTCAAGCCTGGTGTTCTATCTGCTGTACTGTCCTATTTCAATAAAGTTCCATGAAACCCTATTAGCCACTGTTGATTTCAATATGGTTATTTTTTTAAAATTTATTTAATAGCCTTTTATTTACAGGTTATATGTATGGGTAACTTTACAGCATTAACAATTGCCAAACCTCTTGTTCCAATTTTTCACCTCTTACCCCCCACCCCCTCCCCCAGATGGCAGGATGACCAGTAGATGTTAAATACATTAAAATATAAATTAGATACACAATAAGTATACATGACCAAAACGTTATTTTGCTGTACAAAAAGAATCAGACTCTGAAATATTGTACAATTAGCTTGTGAAGGAAATAAAAAATGCATGTGGCCATAAATATAGGGATTGGGAGTTCAATGTAATGGTTTTTAGTCATCTCCCAGAGTTCTTTCTCTGGGCGTAGCTGGTTCAGTTCATTACTGCTCCATTGGAAATGATTTGGTTGATCTCATTGTTGAGGATGGCCAGGTCCATCAGAACTGGTCATTGTTGTTGAAGTATATAATGATCTCCTGGTCCTGCTCATTTCACTCAGCATCAGTTCATGTAAGTCTCTCCAGGCCTTTCTGAAATCATCCTGTTGGTCATTTCTTACAGAACAATAATATTCCACAATATTCATATGCCACAATTTATTCAGCCATTCTCCAACTGATGGACATCCATTCAGTTTCCAGTTTCTAGCCACTACAAAAAGGGCTGCCACAAACATTCGTGCACATACAGGTCCCTTTCCCTTCTTTAATATCTCTTTGGGATATAACCCAAGTAGTAACACTGCTGGATCAAAGGGTATGCACAGTTTGATAACTTTTTGAGCATAGTTCCAAACTACTCTCCAGAATGGTTGGATTCGTTCACAACTCCACCCTGTTGGTCATTTCTTATAGAACAATAATATTCCATAATATTCATATACCACAATTTTCAATATGGTTATGAATGCATTTTTGAAAATGTCATCCAAATCATTGGCTGCTGAGACTCTCTATTCCTTAATTTCTTCATCTGTAAAATGAGAGGACTGGACTTCAAAGCAAAGGTCTCTCCTAACTCTAAACCTATGAGTTATTATCCCTTGCATAAATCATTTTTTTCTTTTAAAAAAAAATGTTCTTCTGATGATGGTACATGTCAGTCTTGGAATACCAGAATCTCTAAAGAATATAAAGTATGAATAACCCTAAAGTCAATGAAAATATGCAGAGTGAACGGGAGTACATTGCAATACATTTTCAGTGATGATTTATGTGAGCAGCATAAAAAGTATAACAGGAAATATATATCTATAACAGCAGGTAGGTTGTTCAAGTAGTAAAAGCAAGGAAAACAAAGAGACAGCCGAAATGACATACTGTTACCCATGAAATTTAAGGACATCTAAAGGAAAATTTCCAATACACAGGATCTCTAGATCCTCAGTGCAACATCTGTAGAAAAATATGTATGAGAATCACACAAAACAAAAATACAAGTAGAGGATGTGATCTTCACCTAGAGAAGGGGATATTTATAACAATAAAATCACATATTCATGGGAGTCCTGAATAAGTATTTATATTACTTTTAATAGCTACCATTTATATGGCCCTTTAAGGTCTGCAAAGCATTTTACATCTGCAAAGTTATTATTATCCTCAGTTTACAGATGAGGAAACAGGCTGAGAGGAATTAAATAACTTAACTCGAGGCACACAGCAAAATATCTGAGACAGAATTTAAACTTGGGTCTCTCTGACTCTTGACTCTGGCACCCTATACACTGTGTTCCTTAAAGATGAATTATTGGAAATAGATAGTGGAGATCGCATAGAGAAGGAAAGGCATTGAGAGTTCATTTTCCTTTGGGGCTCTGCATAAACCTAAGTTATATAAATAATGGGACATTATGTATTTCTCCAGATCTCAAGGACACAACCCATACTCTAGAGCAAAGTTTCTTAAACTATGGATTGCAACCTGAATGTGGGGGCCAAAAAAAATTTGACAATAGTAAAAGGTATCAAATATTCTGCCACAATTCAATTCTTTATGTATAAATAAACAAGAACATCCATCTTATTAGTATGTAAATTTGCTTCTGTCTTTAATGATAACTATATATTTACATATATATATATATAAAACAAAGAATTGTTTTTAAATAAATTCTCTAATAATTTATTGTCAGTAAATGTTTGATTTGTATATCTATTTTATATAGCTATATACCCCAGGTCACATAAAAACTTTGTAGATGAAAAGGGGTCACAAGTGGAAAAAGTGTTATAACCAGAAGGGACCTTTGCAATCATCTCATCCACTGCTCTCATTGTACAGATAAAACTCTTTAAGATGACAGATTAAGACTTGTCCTAAATAACACAACCAGTTGGTGTCAGAGGCAATTGTAAAACTAATTAGGAGCAGAGAATGCAGAAGCAAAGGGAAAAGCAAAATAAAGCATATTGTAAAGCAAGAAAACAAATGACTCACGACTATAGTAATATTGGGGTTAATATTGGATTTTTTCCCCTTCTACAAAATGCCTACCATGTTGCTCTAGATGCAACTTTGAGTGCACCAAATTCATATATAAATTCTTACAAGAATAGATAGATAATTGGATAATATAGCTCTAATCTGAAGGAGACAGTATAGATGAGCCTGCTGGTATTACATACATAGCATGATGAGACATTTAGGATTAATGATTTTTAGATATTGCTTTGCAAAACCCAAAGGGGTCATTATCCACATTAAGATAAGCCAGACTTGAAGCTCCAGTATGAAGCAATAAGATGCATCCACTGAGACCCTATAATAAATCAATGGGGTATTAGAGAAAAATTTAGAATTGCAGTAACCCTCTAATAGGATTACGTGCAATGTGCAAAGTTTACAGTGGTTTGTTTCATGCTTAATTAGAAGCCTTGCATCTCATCCTATTAATAATAGAAAGCCAGCTCTCAAAGTACATGTTATCACTAGGACGTATTTAAAGCTTAGTAACAGACATAGCTTTGAATGCCTCCTTAAAATCTATGTTGGAACTAAACCGTTTCAGGGAAGGATTTTAAGGACTATATTTGTTATAGTTTTGACATTCTACTTCTTAAATAAGTATTCCATTTATGAATGTGACTCAAATGAATAAAAAGTAAGAAGGTGTGCTTGGTTCATTGTGCCTAAAAATTTCATGTATTAGATTCCTTACAACGGTAACAGAAACTTTTCTTCATTATATATTATATTATATATATATTATAACCCAAATTATATCAAGAGCAGAGATGACAACTGAGAAAACAATAACAAGCACAGACCCTAATGCCAATTCTATAAGTTTTCCCCAAGAATTAAACTCCATTCCTAGAAATACTTGGATTCACCCCTAGGAGTGCCTCCCTAACACTAACACACATGGCAATTAAGAGATAATGAGTGAAATTGTGTCCTGAATTAATAGTTTACAATTCTATGGTCTATGTTAGTAGTTAATAGTTTATGATTTAATTAAGATTTTTATACCCATAACCACATTGAAATCAATGAGTGGCTAATAACTTCATTGAGCCTTAATAATAATAATAATAGCCAGCATTTTTATGGAGTTTTAAGATTTGCAAAGCACTTTACAGATAGAAACTCCATCCTCTAGACGATCCTAAGAGATAAGGGCTCCTCTTATCCCTGTTTTACAAATGAGGAAACTGAGGCAGGAAGAAGTTACGTGATTTGCCTAGGGTCACACACAAGTATAGCATAGCAAAATGCTAGATCTGACGGGCGAAAGATTTGGATTCGTTTCTCTTTTAACATTTACTAGCTTTACAACAATAGGAAAGTCACTTCTCAATCTCAATTTTCTCATCTATAAAATGGGATAATCTTACTTATACTGACTACTTTGCAGGATTGTTGTGAAGAAAGTGTTTTGTAAATATTAGAACTCTATCTGAGTTGCTGTTATTACTTTATTTTAAAATTAGATTAGATGTGATGACTTTGTCAACTGAGGAAACATGGGGGAGGTTGTGAGGTTAGAGAGGGGAAGAGTAGGAAATGATGGGGTTCAGTCATGTGATAAATTCACAATAGCCTTTGCTCTTTGCCAAAAGGCAGATTCATTTAGAAAAGGTTGCAGACAAAATGAAGAGATAAAATAGGCACCAGGAATGGTAAATATGAAATAGATTTGGGAGAGCATATAGTTAGCAAGGAAAAGGGTTTTAAAGAGAGAAAAGTTCCCTCGTAAAATTCACAATAACCCTAGAAAAAGGGATGAGATGTATCCCCTTAACTGGCAGCTTAAATTCATGGAGGAGTTTAGCACCCTAAAACAATTAGCTATAAGAAGGAGAAAGTCAGCATGAGGAATGAGGGTGGGGTGGGAAGAAAGACAGCACAAGGCAGAACGCCATGGTGAGCTAGCCAAAAAGGGATTTAGCAAAGATGCGATAGGCCATGGACAGATTTATGGGAGAAATTTAACCTCAGGAGTTTGACCTCATAACTTGGCTTTCTGATTTGATCCAATAAGACCTCCACAGGGATATAGGACTATAAAGCTGAGCTAGTGCCCATCATTGCCCTTCCCTGCTTGTCTAGGGGAATAATCTAAGGAGTACTTTGGGATTTCTCTGCCAACCCCATCTAATGATCCAGAACCTCATCAACATCAGATACTAGAAATCAAGAATATAGAAAGGGTCAGTCAGGGATCAAGGGAAGGTTTCTCTGGGCTTCCTGCTGCCCTCTCAGATCCGGCTGTTTCATCAGTCAGTCAGTCAATATTTATTAAGCCCCTTTCACATTCAGCCCTGGACATTGTGCTTTCCAAGGGATTTCAGCTCCTTCTCAGAGCCAGTCCTAGGAATGTCGTCCTTAACCCCAAGACTTCCTCATTTACCAATTACTAAACTTTCCTGATTGTTGAATGGCAATTTGAGATACCATACCAAACCCCTTAACATTCTCGGTTGCTAATACTGCCTATTCCCTAGGTCCAGCAGTTTGCCATATTCAATTTCCTTTTGAATTTCTTTCAAAATGTGTGTTAATATTAGGGAGGCACTCCTAGGGGTCAATCCAGGAATTTCTAGGAATAGAGTTTAATTCTTGGGGAAAACTGCGAGAATTGACATTAGGATCTGTGCTTGTTGTTTTCTCAGTTGGGGACAGTTCTTCTGTCCCCAAGAACTGAGATAGAATTCTAATTCTAATAACCTTCTTTATGTCTACCATAAACTCCAGACCATGAGAAAATTTCTAGGGGAAATATATTCACAAGGAGAAAGAATACATACAAATATAAAAAGAATATATACAAATATAAAAAGGTTCTATACACATTTAGAAATAATACATTTAAGTAACATAATTATGAATATATAATACAGAGCTATCCAATCCTCAAATATGAAATTAAACTTTCTAAATTATTCTTTCTAGGGCATACAATGATTTTGGTTGTAACACTTGGTAATTTCTATAACTATTCTCAACCTGAACTTGATTCTGTTTTGTTTTGTTTTTTAATATATGTTTTGATATGTTTCAGTATAACTGACTCCTTTATAATCCTATATATTTTATGCATTTCATAACATTATTCCAAGAATGAGTCAATAAACCTCACCATACTGCCATTCTGACCTCTGTATTTTTAGAACTGTCTTTTTAACTCCTTTCTTTTGATGCTTCTTGGTTCCCTAGTTTGAACACTTTTTTTGAATTATGATCTAAAATTCCTGCTAATTCCTATTAGATTTCTTCTACCTTTATGTTCATGATAATAGTATACATGCTTCTATCTCCATGGATCACCCATTTGGGCATCTTTTCCTAGACTTCACTTCACAAAACCACAAGGGATCTTGGTAGAGCTTAGATGAGGAAGTTCCTTTTACAAGCTGTCATCCCTTAATGGACTCATGATGCTTTCTAGGATTAACCCCATGACAATGCCTGAAAATGTGTATATACTCAAAGCAAATGGCATTTCCTGCTCTAGAATACCTCCACAGCAATTTGCAATTCACTAAGTTATCCTTTCATTCCAAAATTCTAGGCTCACAGAAAGCTTCCTGATTGCCACTGGGCTCTGAGAACTCTAAGTCTACTTATCATTTATAGTTTATTAAATATTGTCATTTCTTTCAATCATAGGGGATAACAAAAACTGTACAAATTTCCCCCATCACTTAAAAAATGCAAGGTATCTCAAAAGTTTTAGTGTATTTTACACTTTAAGTATAAAAGCTTAAAACTCCACTAAGACTAAACTATAAAAGTTTGTAATTGCCCTAAAAGAAAAAGACCTACATATTATATATATATATATATATATATATATATATATATATATCAGTCCTTTTTGTGGTGACAAAATTTTAGAAATTGAGGGGATACCCATTTATTGGGAAGTGACTTAACAAGCTGTGATATATGAATATAATGGAATATTATTGAATAATAAGAAATGAAGAGCAAGCAACTTTCAAAAAATCCTAGAAAAACTTGTAAAAACTGATGCAAAGTGAAATGAGAAGAACCAGGAAAATATTGTACACAGTATCAACAACATTGTGTGAGGATCAACTAATTTAGTAAGACAATGATCTAAAACAAGTACAAAGGATTCCCAAAGAAAACTACTATCCACATCCAGTTAAAGAGTTGATGGACTCTGAATGCAGATAGAAGCATATTTTTTTTACTTTATTCTTTTTTGTGATTTATTTCCTTTTTATATGTTCTTTTACAACTGTGATTAATATGAAAATGTTGTACATGATAGAAATTGTATAATCAATTAAATCACCTACCATTTTTGGAAGAGGGGAGGAAAAGGAGAAAAATCTGAAACTCAAAATCTTGTAAAAATGAATGCTAAAAATCATCTTGACACGTAACTGGGAAAAAATACTATTTTTAAAAACTGCACTAAAATTTCTGGGACATCCTATAAGATACATAGCACTCTAAAAGTACATAAATTCAGAGCTAGTTGGTCATATTCTTCATAGACTTGTGGTTCTTCATTGAGTAAAATAAAATAAAATAAAACAAAATAGGAAAAATATGAATTAGAGAGAAAATTAATTATAAAATAGTTATGAAGAAATCCATTTCTCTTATTTTGATTTTTACACAGGGAAAGGGAAGAAAACAAACATTTATTGAGGACCTTCCTATGTGTCAATCACTGTGCTAAGAGCTTTTCAAATATCTGATTTGATACACAAAAACAGACTGTGGGCAAACCCAATGGAGTGAATTTTTGTCACCCAGAAATGTTAGGACCTGCTTTATTTAAGGAGTAGGATGGAATTGTGTGCATTGATTTATTTTAGTTACTCATAATTAAGACCTAAGGACAACTAGGTGATGCAATTGATAGAGCACCAGGTCTGGAGTCAAAAACACCCGAGTTCAAATTCAGCTTCAGAAACTTATTAGTTGGGTGACCCTGGGCAAGTCATTTAACCCTGTTTGCCTATGTTTTCTCATCTGTCAAATGAGCCAGGGAAGGAAATGGCAAAGTCACTCTTATATCTCTGCCAAGAAATCCCAAATGGGGTCAGGAAGAATCAGAGGTGACTGAATAACAATTTAAATTATTCTGTTATAGCAGCAGTTGGGCAGGGATAGCTCTTCTTCCCTCCCAGTTTTTCTCAACGACTAAGAAGACAGCAATGGGAACTGAAAAGAAAAGACTGGCATTTGGCAGAATAGTGTCAAAGGCAAGCTTCCACTTTATGGAACAAAAGGCAAAATCATCACAGATGACAGTCCCATTAAAAACTGAAAAGAGATGGATGAAAGGTTTTACTTTCTCCCTTTTTTCCCCTCCTTTTCAGTCTACCAGCATGGATATTTAAATCGAGTTTTCTGTACTTTTTCTTATTTTTTGTTTTCAATACTACTTTAAAGCTAACTCTATCTAGATAAAGGTGAGATTTTTTAAAATTTAATTTAATTATTATTTTTAGGTTATACATCTACATTCATATTTTTTTTTTACATATTTCCTTGTGAGTCAGTGTGGGAGAGAAATATCAGAACAAAAGGGAAAAACCTTGAGAAGGAGAGAAAAAGTAAAAATACTGTGTTAGGGATGGTTTTGGGATTGACTTGTTTCACACATTTCCTACACCAATGAGGAAAGACCTAGTAGAAACTTTATGTTGGGAGACAGTAAGGTATTTGGACAGGCTGATACCCAGTACAAAAGACAAGGCTTTTGTTACTGACAAATATACAAAATTAAAGTTGAACTCTGGGCCTCAGAGGAAAAGGGCAGCTAGTTTGGGATTATTCACCTAGCTTTTCTTTGGGCTTCTCTTCATTTGCATCTTACTTAAGGAGGATTTTAAGGATGTTTTTGTGAGATTTTTTTTTTTTTTTTGAGTCACCTAAATGAGTTTATGGGGCATTTGAAATTGAAAGAATTATAAGAAATTTTTAACCTAACCTAATAAATTAACCTAAGTTTAATTGTTGTTTGTGAACATGAACTTTAAATTGAGACTAGAAATACTAGAAAAAGATTGAACCTTATTCTTGGGGTACTCTGGTTAGCTTTCACTGTTCATTTTATCTAGATGGGGGCAGCTAGGTGGCCCAGAAGATAGAGTCTGGGCCTGGGAAGGAAATGGCAAACCCCTCCAGTGTCTTTGCCAAGAAAACCCAAATGGGGTTCACCAAATGACTGAACAAATAAATAATTAGCTTTAGGCTTAAGTGCAAGGAAAAGCTAATATGAATTGACACTTAGCACCAAAGCAAATATCTCCTGATCTTAGTATTTTAAAAAGAAATTTGACTCAAGATGAATGTAAGGTTTCCAGAGGTAAAATTCTGAGAATATAATTGTAAATCACCTCAAGAAAAAAGAAAAGGAGAAGACACCTAAAAAGACAAATATGACCACAGAGGGTATTTTTCAGGTGAGCTGGGGCATAAGAATGATGTATTTCAAGAAGGAAAAAGAGACACATAAGGAAGAATATGAGTGTCTCAGACTCCTAAGTGGTGCCAGGAAGGTCAAAAACCAAAACAAACGGATCCTTAGGGGGAAATGATAAAGACAATTAAAAAAGATGTTTAAAATACATTTGGTACCCTTTGATCCAGCAGTGTTTCTACTGGGCTTATACCCCAAAGAGATACTAAAGAAGGGAAAGGGACCTGTATGTGCCAAAATGTTTGTGGCAGCCCTGTTTGTAGTGGCTAGAAGCTGGAAAATGAATGGATGCCCATCAATTGGAGAATGGCTGGGTAAATTGTGGTATATGAATGTTATGGAATATTATTGTTCTGTAAGAAATGACCAGCAGGATGAATACAGAGAGGCTTGGAGAGACTTACATGAACTGATGCTGAGTGAAATGAGCAGAACCAAGAGATCATTATACACTTCAACAACGATCCTGTATTAAGATGTAATCTGATGGAAGTGGATTTCTTTGAAAAAGAGATCTAATTCAGTTTCAATTGATCAATGATGGACAGAAGCAGCTACACCCAAAGAAAAAACACTGGGAAATGAATGTAAACTGTTTGCATTTTTGTTTTTCTTCCCGGGTTATTTTTAACTTCTAAATCCAATTCTCCCTGAGCAACAAGAGAACTGTTCGGTTCTGCACACATATATTGTATCCAAGATCTACTGTAACCTATTTAACATGTATAGGACTGCTTGCCATCTTTGGGGAGAGGGCGGAGGGAGGGAGGGGAAAAATCGTAACAGAATTGAGTGCAAGGGATAATGTTGTAAAAAATTACCTTGGCATGGGTTCTGTCAATAAAAAGTTATTAAAAAATAAAATAAAATAAAATACATTTGGAACAAGAAGACCAAGGAAAGAAAGCACCTGCTGCTTCAGGTAAATGGAATCATATTATTGGACAAGAAAGGGAAACAAGTCAATTGATGTTTTACTTCTGTTTTCTCTGTCAAGAAATCTTCAGACTAAAAGGATAGAACAAAGCTTAGGAGGAATTCAAAATCAAGTGAGGGCACAGTAAAAAATAACTTGTAAAAAAGTAACATCTAGTAATCTATTTAAAATATTTTTTTCCGGAGCCAGATAAATTATATTCTTGGGTTCTTTTTTAAAAAAAGTTTATAATAAATCTGATTGTTCAAACACTTGATAATTTCTGGAAAAAAATGTAAAGAATGGAAGAAGTACTAGAAAATAGAAAGTTGACAGATATCCCAATTTTTAAAAAAGGGGTAGATTGTATAACCCAAACTATTTATTTTTCCTTCTCCTATCCCCCCAAAATTTAGAATGGATTATTAAATAGGATGAAGAATGATTATGAAGATGCAAGTTCATCTGTAACACACTGCACTAAAGAAACCACATTTCCTTTTCTAATAGGGTTGTTGAATAAGTATATCAGAGGGACACTATTTATGGAACTGCATCTTAATTTAACATTGTTTTTCACTGAGGAAAGGATGAAAAATGTAGTCTAGGAAAAGTATGATTAAATTTATAGAAGTTTAGATGATTAATGCATTCATATATTGGTATCCTTTTAAAGAGAGGTCTCTTATCTGATTGTCCTTGATCCTTTCATTGTTTAATCAATGACTTTAGCAGAGGCATAGATTGTGTTTGTTGATGACACAAATCTGGAAGGGATTTACTAAATAGTGGATGACAGAATCAAGATCCAAAAATATTCTGACAGGCCAAATCCAACAAGATGAAATTTAAAATGGATCAATGTTAGATCTAGTACTTGGGTTCAAAAGATCAGTTGTACAAGAACAGGATGGAAAAAGTTTGATTAGAAAGCTATTCATAATAATAAAAAAGACAGAGATTTTAGTTAACTGTCATCTCAATACAAGCCAACACGTTGATGCAGCTGACAAAAATGCCAGTGTGATTTTAGTCTTCATTAATAGAAGAACAGGGTTCAGACCAAGTACCCTTCTACTCAGAACTGATCAGACCATGACTGGAGGATCATATTTAATTCTGGGTGCCACATGTTTAGAGTAATGGGAACAAACTGAAATTTGAAACCATATTATATGAGGAACAATTAAAAGAACAGAAGATATTTATCCTAAAGAATAGAAGATCTGGGGAGCCATGTAAAGATGCTGTCACATTTAAAAGGGATTACTAGGCTTATTATTCTGTGAAGTTTATGGGGCAAAACTAGGAACCAATGAGCAGAATTGGAAGACTTCAAGGAAAGCTGGATGACCATTTATTAGGTGTGTTGTAGGGAGAGTTTGTTTTTCCAGTTTTCATTGGTCTTTTCATCTTTGAGACTCTGTGAAGTTATAGGGAGACAGATTTTAGCCTGGTACAGAGCCTTCCAACAAGCTACTAGAAAATGACATATATAGTCTCACAAAGTAATAAAGTAAGCAAAAGACTTTATTAACTTCACTCTAAGTTTAGCCATAATTAGTGACATCAGGTTAAAAGGAAGAGAGGTATCCTGTTCTGTGCCAGGACCAGAAATCACTTGAAAGAGCATAAAGAGCTAGGTGTGGGTGGTCCAGGCTTTTAATTACTGTTATTGGGCTAGGTTGAGCAAGTGAGTGCCTTGAATTTGGAAGTTCTGAGCTGCAGAGGGCTAAAGCTGATGGGGTATCCACAGAAAGTGCAGCACTAATAAGTGAGCCCTGGGGATTTGGGACTACCAATCTGCTGAGGGGGAGAAGAAGGAAAGAAGGAAGGGAGGGAGGAAGGAAAGAAGAAAGGAAGCAAGGAAGGGAGGAAGGAAAGGAAGGAGGGAGGGAAGGAGGAAGGAAAGAAGGGAGGAAGGAAGGAAAGAAAGAAGAGAAGAAGGAAAGAAGGGAGGAAGGGAAGAAGGGAGGAAGGAAGGAAGGAAGAAAAGAAGGAAGGAAGGAAGGAAGGGAGAGAGGAAGGGAACACACACATGGCCAAAGCAATTCATGACAACTCTTTTTATTGTAAATCCCTGATTCCTTTCTTTCTCCAGTGTCCTCAAAAATTTTACTAGTCCTGGTGTCCGATATTTGATTATCTCAGATGGGTTACTCCTCACAAAGCAGAATATGTCTCCTTGATGGGTCTATCTACAGAACCCTTGGAGGATTTTTCTCAGTGAGCAAGCTATAGTTTCTACCATGTCCAACTTCAGGTTCAACTATAGTCCTTACCTGGGGGATTATAATACTCTTTTTAAAAAAGCAAAACTGCTTAACTTAAAATATGCAGAAATCTTTCCAGTTCTGCTCATTTAAAAGCCTTGGATTTGAGGTTTGTCATCTAAAGAACAGATGAGACTATACAAATACAGCCTTTTTTTTTTTTTTTTTTTTTTTTGGGGGGGGGCAATCAAGATTTTATTTTTTATTTTTTTTAATAGCCTTTTATTTACAGGATATATACATGGGTAACTTTACAGCATTAATAATTGCCAAACCTCTTGTTCCAATTTTTCACCTCTTACCCCCCCGACCCCCTCCCCTAAATGGCAGGATGACCAGTAGATGTTAAATATATTAAAATATAACTTAGATACACAATAAGTATACATGACCAAAACATTATTTTGCTGTACAAAAAGAATCAGACTCTGAATTATTGTACAATTAGCTTGTGAAGGAAATCAAAAATGCAGGTGTGCATAAATATAGGGATTGGGAATTCAATGTAATGGTTTTTAGTCATCTCCCAGAGTTCTTTTTCTGGGTATAGCTAGTTCAGTTCATTACTGCTCCATTAGAAATGATTTGGTTGATCTCGTTACAGCCTTTTCTTTAGACCATGTTTCTATATTATAGACTAAGTTCTTTTGGTGAAAGAACTTACCCTAATTTATCTTGACCATTCAGAACATTTCCCAGAATTTTATCTCTACAGGCTAGACCAAACCAAGTATTCTAGGTTGGGCCTAATTCATGCTAGTCTGATACTGGAACAAAATAAGATACTCATATTTCATTCAACAGAAAAAATGAGATTTACTGAACCATACCAGGAGAAGAATATTCAACAAAATTATTCATTGCGGATATCTCAAGTTGATTCAGTTGGGAAGCCAGAGAAGAGCTGGCACAGAATGAGAAGACACAGATAGATTGTTAACTATGAGGAAATACCCATAGCACAAAAGTCACAGATCTAACAAAGTATTGAAGCTTTTACATGAAGCTTTTACTCCATGAGGGTAGAGATGTTGCCTCCTGTTTATGGTCCACTTTTTAGCAAATTCTTGGTACCTAGTTGACATTCAGTATTAACCAGTTAGCTTACTGAATGAAAAATAATAAATATCAAGAAAATAACCAAAACCACTATCTTCCCACCTTTATAATCAAATGGCTTATTGATCTCATTAATATGGTATATTGATTTCATTAATATCTAACTATATGCATGCAACACCTTGTTATTTGAGAAGACTTGCAATTTATTTGTAAGAAAATATGGTATCTGATTGTAAAGCTTTCTTCAGGCAGAGATTTCTAAAAGATTTATTTTTCTCTTGGAGTAAATACCATCATTTTTAATTATTCATAATGTTTCTCCTGTTTCACCATAAGCTTCCTCTGAGGACAGAAGTACATAAGGCTCGGCTGTTACTATAAGAGTGTGAAGTGTGAACAGAATATATTTTTAAAGCATTTCATTGTCATTCTAGGTAAACAAAATTAAATATGATTTGCAAAGGCTGTAGTCAAAAACAACAAAGGCTTTAAAATGATGCAAAAGCATTTACATTGCATGCACATTGGAGCTCCTGGAAGATAAATGCCTAGAGTTGAAATGGAAAATAGAAGGATTCGATGTTCATAACAGCTCTATTAGGTAGGTCAGAATAATACTAGTGTACTTATCATTGTGACCTGACAGCCTTTCACAAAAGTATTTGATGCTCAACAATTGTCAGCTTTTCCTGTACAAACTCATTTGGGCAATCTTCTCTCCTCTTATATTTAGTCCTTAATATCTAGCCCTAAGAAAGAATAAAATATACTTTCTCAATGACTGTAAAAATACATGGAGAAGTAGGATATTCAGTTTGTGTTTCATTAATGAAACAGCACAAGGTAACTTAAAGAGCCCTAAACTGTATTCAAATATTATCTTTCAACAAAGTATGCATATGTCTCTTAAATTTCCAGGACCTTGGTGTCTATAGTATATTAAATGTGTATAACCAGCATCTGAGAAGTGACATGGTAGTCATGGATAAAGGGATAAAGTCATGGATGAAGTAAAAAAAATAGAGTTCAAATCCTGCCTCTGACACTTGATGTATGCTTATGAACAAATCTTTTTTTTTTTAATTTCTAGTTTCCTAGGCAACTCCTTGTGATTATAAATTGCAGATGAATTGTCTATTTACATCTGATAGGGGCTTCTCTATACCAGGAGT
Organism: Sarcophilus harrisii; assembly: GCF_902635505.1. NCBI lineage: Eukaryota > Metazoa > Chordata > Mammalia > Dasyuromorphia > Dasyuridae > Sarcophilus > Sarcophilus harrisii. The sequence goes on from NC_045429.1 coordinate 105,300,197, forward strand.
TCTTAACACAGCTGACTTCATAGGTATGCTTTCTCTTCCCTGCCGTCTCTCTTCCAAAAAAGCAAAACAAATATCAACAAAAGCCAAACCCAGAAAATTCCACTCACTCAATTGCATAGTACAAACTGACTGATGTAACTGAACCATTCGTTCATAAAAGGATCCATTCATTAAAAAGTATCTAACCTGGCCCTATTGATTATAGACACCCTTTTGGGGTGACTGAGCACAGCTCTAGGGAAAATCATTGACTATGACTGAGAGAGAGAGAGAGAGAGAGAGAAAGAGAGAGACAGACAGACAGACAGACAGAGAGACAGACAGACCCACAGACAGACAGAGACAGAGAGAAGGGAGAGAAGGAAAGGGAAGGAGGGAGGGAAAGAGGGAGGGAAAATAAAAGAAAGCTGCATCCCTGCTCTTCTTTACTGGAAATTATTATTACTGAAGGGAATAATAGAACTGGAAAGGACCTTCAGCAATATTTCATTTCAAATAGCTCGTTTTCCAGATGAGGAAATCAAGGGTCATTGAGGAAAGGTGCTCTTTCCAAAGTCACACCAGCATCCAATGGTAGGACTGGGAAGAGAATCCAGGGTATCTAAGTGGTAGCAATAGCTGGGCAGCTGCTAACATCATGGAGGTGTCTCAAATACCTCTTGCCAACCGCTAAGTGCTTTTTCAACCAAGTGCTTCCTAACCCAGGGGTGCATTCAGAGACTTCATAAACAAAGGAATAATATAAACAGAAATATTTTACAGAAATCAAATAAGTTTTTAGTCAGGTGGAATAGAGTCAGGCTTACAAACCACTAAATACCTACTAAAACCAGATTTCAAATATGCCAAAATATACCTTCAGATGAGTATTTGGGAGGCTTGGGGCAAGTATGGGTTAAGGTTCAAAGAGGTAGAGGAGGGGCATGGATGTTAAGCAACAAAGCCAGGGTTAGAGGAAGAGGGAAAGAGAATCTATGGTGAAAAGGCCTCCCAAGGCCTTGGAGGAACATCATGAGGGGTGGTCCCAGATTTTTTCTTCCCAGGATCTCCAGGACTTCAGGCTCCAGCACCCTGAATCAGCTTTCCCTAAGGCTCAAAGTTGTCCTAAAAGGATGGACTCAGGCTCCCTTGGAGCATCTGTTGAGTTGAGCCCATTTGAATATTTTTCTGTCAGTTCCTTTTTTTTTTTTGTCAGTCTGCTGAAATCCATGGACCTCTTCTCAGAGTAATCATCTGCCTATTTTTTTTCAGCTAGAGACTAAAGAAAATAAAAATGGAATACAGTTATCCCTTCCACATCATGACTTTTTCCATTGCAGTTTTGATAAATTGAAGATCTGCATAAGAAATTAAATGAGAATTTTGAGGAGAAGGCCAGCAGTCAACACAGAACCTATGACCAGTACTTAATCCAAATTTACAATAAGGCACTATAAACACCCCAAAAAAGTAAAAGAAAAAATTCTTTTTTTGGTAAACAAAAAGGACCAAAAAGTTTTATGCAGAAATCACAGGGTTGCTCTGTCCTTCAATCTTTGCCTCCCAACTCATTACTTTCCCCCTCAATGCATTGTGAAAGGAATAACTATTTTTTTTCTTCTCAAATTTCCAGACCTCCTGAAATCTTCTAGAATTTAATGTGAATGAGCTTTTACTTGATTAACGTGACCAATAGCACTCTATCACAAAGGGTAAAAATTAATATTTACTAGGTCCTTACCTATCCTAATTGGAGAAAGAGATGAAAAAGTGGAAAAGGAGCTTACAAGGTGAGATTTTTGTTTTTGATGAGGATTGGGGGGATTTTTTGTTTCTTTTATTCTTTTTCCATGGGGGAAAATGGCATAGGAGTATGGGTGGAAGGATGAAGAAAGAATAAACTGAGGAACAATGAAAACCCTGAAAATATTACAACCTTGTCTAGGATTTGCCTCCCATAATTACCTTTGGCCAGGCTAGAAAAAGTGAAGCTATGTGTAGAAGTACTTTCATATAAACACAAGCAGCTCTGCTTTTGAAGATTTGTTTGTTTTTTATTTGTTTTTTTTTTTTTTTTACTGACTGACTTTGTATCAAGGAACTTCATCTCCAAGGAATTCTTTAATTGAGGCATACTGTATTTTATTTGGAGAACAAAATAACAATGCAATACTCAAATAACAGAAAAGAAATAACTAGTGAAAGCAAAAATATAAAGAATTTTGGAGCAATGGACAAAGTGCCCAGGTGAATATACTCTCTAGTTTTTATTCTACCTTTTGCTTTTGCTTGTTAACCCATTCTCCTTTTTCCTCTTTATTTTGAAAACAAAGTGACCAAAGGAACAAAGAATTCTCTGTAAATGAAAATATTAGAGAAAGAATAAGTAAATGATCTAATTTTCTCTTCTATGAATAATTTAGATCTTAAATTAGTTTAGATTCATCAAGGGCATCACTTCTTCCAAACACTACCCTTTCAGATATGGAATATTTCCATTACTCCTTCCCTACCAGAAGCCCACATATTTTGTTTATAATGAGATAGTCTGATTCCTGCTAATTTGGGCAAATTTTCTTTTAAAAAATCTTTCAGTTCAATAAATTTCTAATTTATTTCACAAGTCATTGCCTATGGCCTTTAAATCTTTATATATAGAGGGTCTTGATTCTAGCCTCTGTTCTCCCAGAAATTAAGCTCTGCATTTAGGAAAGATAGAGTATCAGTCAAGATTAATCCTGTAGGACTAAAGGGGAAATTTTCCTTTAATTATTTTTTCTATGAAAAAAATGAAAGTAGATGTATAGGAAAGTTATTTCTTAAATTTGAACATGGATCCAGATCTGGGTTGGATATTTCAAAAATGTATTATGTTATCATATTTTAGTGATTTTGTAGGTAAACGTTCCATGAATTTCAAGGTCAGTAGGAATCAAAGAATTTCAAAGTTGTAAGGAACCTCAGAAACCATCTAGTTCAACCCATAACTGAACAAGAACCTTCTTTACAACATCAATAAGTTTGAATTTTTGCTTGAAGATTTCCAGAAGGTGAAATGATATTGTTGTCAGGAATTTAAGGCATTATTTCATACAATAGGAAGCTAGACTAGACAGTGGATAAAGCAATGAATATAGAATCAGGAGCACCTGAGTTCAAATCCAGCCTCAAAAACTTACTAGCTGGGGATAATAATAATTGCATCTACCTCACAGGGTTATTGTGAAGTTCAAATGAGCTCTTATATGTAAAATGCTTGTAATCCTTAAAGATCCATATAAATGATAGATATTATTATTATATTACTTCCATCAAAAGCTTAAAATTGCTTCTTCAGATAGGAAGAGCTGATACTATATTCTCCACTGAATGAGCTAAAAGTGATCAGACTAAGATGTTTCACTTGAATCTTTTATTTGTATCCTAATTAATTAAAGTTTTCAAGTCACTTTAGTATAGCTTTACATTTTATGCTTCATTATTAGTTATAATGAGTGCTTTTAAACATTATTTGGTTTCTCCTACCAAAGCAAAACTAAACAAGTCAACTGATTTTCAACAAGGGGATGTCATCCCAAGGAAAATTAAATAGAATTTTTAGTAATTAGAGGTCTTGAAATACTCCAGGACTGATAAGTCACCAGTTATCCCCCACAGAAATGATTATACCTAATTTCATGGTAATTCAACAAGAAAACATCCAATAAGAGCTTCTCAGAAGGCAATAAAAATGATAAAAGCTAAGTGGAGGAAAATAATTTGATATGAATTTAGATACTTAATAGAAAATTATACCCTAAAATTCATGGGACATTTTTCAAAAATTTCCACAAATATTTTTCAATAACATACACTAACATAACCAGTAATAAGGATTTTTAAATGAGACAGTTTATTTCATCATCATCCTTATTGAATGAGTGAGTGCCCACTGGATACATGAATGGCACTGTATGAGACACCAGTATAGGACAAACGGATTAAACAAAGATGATCACATTCCCTACTTAGACTGTTTATGTAACGCATTGTCCTTTTGTTATTCAGTTTGGTTGCTCATAGGGTTGGGTAAAAGAACATTTGTGTTAAAAAAAATATGAAAATCAGCTTGTGAAGAAACAAGCTCTCAAATAAAATGTTAAAGAGATTGAGTCAGTCTTGTGTTCTGCCAATAGCAAATTCTGCAAGGAACATTGTGAGACCCACATAGAGAATGAGCCTCACGAATGAGTAAAATGACCTGTTTGAAAGCAGAGCAATGACTAAGGTAATTGTGGTTCCTCATTTACATGTGACTGTCTTTAGAGTTCTGAGGATTATAACTGACAAAATGATTTATCAAAGAAATACTCGGAGGCTGTGATGAGCTGTATGAGGCCCGCTGGATTCGTACTTGAAGAGTGGATTTTTGAGTTTTACTTTATAAGGTAAAGATAAGTGAGTGTATACAGGAAGCTCTGATTTAAGGCATTGGAAGATATATAAAGTTTGTCTTTGGAGAAGTTTTGGAAGAGAAAGATGAAGGTAAAAGCAGGAGAGTAAACTGAGCTAGGGATGGGTCGTGGGAAGCCAGGAACAAAAGACAAAGGCTTCCAGATGATCTAAGTGACTCTTTAGTTATTTTTGCTGGGAATCTGATATTTGGAAGAGTTGGGGGAAGCTCTCGGAAGCTCTATCCACCATCTGAAAGAAGGGACATTTCTTAAGGGTGCCTGGGTTGTTCCTCCCTTGAGAAGTAGAAGTCGAGGGGGAAGAGTAAGTTTTGCTTCCCTTTCGTTGGGAGCTGGGCTTTCCCGGGGCTTGGACTGGCAGAATCCTCAGCTTGTGGGCCTGAGGAGCTTGGCACTTCTCCAATGTTAACAGAACTACTTGTTGGAACAAGAGATGAGACTTTCTCTTCAGTTCCCTGTAAGAGTGGCTCGACAAACAAATGATCCAAAGGGACTGCTTTTATTACTTTGACTAGCAAGAAACAATAAGGACCAGAAGCAGTTCCACATGGTGTACATTGTTTCTGAAAGGACAAAGGGTCTGAAATCTAGAATTATCAGTTATCCCGGACACATGGGTTCCCCATTCATGTGCCTCTCTATAATATATGCCCTAAGAAAACTCCATGTGTTGGTGGAAGAGAGTTTGTGGGGGTGATTTTTGATTATTTTTCCTTTTGCTTTCTATTTAGTAAATGTTAGGATTAGTCCTGATTTTACCTTTGGTAAATATATTCTGCTTAAGAAGTGATGGTGTCATGATTGGTTTTGTATAAATGGTGGGGGCTCAGACTCTAATAAATAGGAGTAGTCAGTTTCCCTCAAAAGAGAGACAGAGATGGGAGTGTGGAGTCCCAGAGGCAGAAAGAGAGAGATGACAAACTAGATCTGCCGGCCTGAATTTGGGGGGAGCAAAGCCAACCCAGAGAGCAAGAGTTAGGGTTAAGAGTTAGCTATAGGGGAAAGGGTGGAAGAGACAGCCAGGTGGTGAAGTGGAGCAGCAGCCCTGAAATCAGGAGGACCTGAGTTCAAATATGCCCTCAGACACTTAACACTTTCTTGATGTGTCACACTTAACCCTCAATTGCCTCAGCAAAAAGAAAAAAAAAGTTAGTTATACCATACTTAGACTACACTTTGGTTCTAAGATGGAGATACTACTTAGGACGTATACCTTATATAACATGCTAAAAAAAATGGAACTGAACAGTTTTTATCAAAAGCAAAAGACAGTGCGAACCATTTCTAGAGGAAGATGCACAAATGCTATGACACATTATAAAGAACATATAAAGAACTTACATTAGATGTCCAATTCTCAACCTCTGGAATGGGAGTCTGTATGTACTCCATTTTCCTATCTCAAATCTAAATCTATTTCACACCCCTTATACTGGATCCAGAATAGAACTCATTTCCTCTCCCCTAATCCCTCCCCAGGCTCCCACTTGCCTTATTGCTGTCAAGGGCAACCTTCAGAATCCTAACCCAGGAGCTTATGGATTTCACCTTTGCAGCATCTCTCAAGTGTGTCCCCTTCTCTTCTCCAACACTGCCAGCACTAATGTAGGCCCTCATCACCTCACCTTGGGATTATTGTAGTAGCGAGTAGGTGAACCGGCCTACCCCAAGTGTCTCCACAATCCCATTCAGTCACTAAAGTGATTTTCCTAAAGCCCAGGTTGACTGCTGTCTCACACTTCCTTGGCTCTCTATTGCCTCCAAAATACTCTATTTAGCATTCAAAGTCCCTAGCCTTCTCCTACTTTCCAGTCTTACACTTTCTAACCTCCACATACTCTTAGAAGCAGTGAATTTGACTCCCTTTATTCTGCAAACGAGACATTCCATCTCTGACCATTTCCCCAAGCCTAAAATTCTCTCCCTCCTACACTTAAAAAACTTAAGTTTTCTGATTTTCTTTAGGTTCCATTTTAAATCCTATCTTTTACAAAAGGCCTAAACACCTCATAAGTCTTAGTGTTTTCTATTTGCTAATTATTTCCTATTTGTCAGGTGTCTCCCATATTAGATCGTAAACTCCTTGAGAGCAAGGGCTATAATTTGCTTCATTTTGTATCCTCAGTATTTATATGTTTGGCCTACAGTAATTGTTTAATAAATATTTATTGACTGAGTAAATGATTCCCTAATGACAATTACTTAAGGTGGAATAGGGAATTGAAACAGTTATCTTAATATTAATTCAAACAAAGAACGTTCCCTCAGACCCTTTGCTTGGATTATCTGGATATTTCTGGGTAATACAGGGTTTATTAGTCTGAATTATTACACAGATAATTACTATAATTTTCTACTTTATTTTGCATGTGTAAGCACCACCTTAGTCATTTAAGGGAAAAAAGTTCTCAGCAATGAATTGCACATTTAACCTGAGTCATTCAGTTTAGCTCAAAATAATGTTTTTGAGAGTCCAATATTTATAAAACATAGCTATTTTATAAATGGCTAAACAAATCAATAATAAAAATTACATGAGTATAATGCTTTATTGTTTGCAAAGTGCTTTCAAATACATTTTCTCATCTGATCCAGACAACAGTAATCATAATTCAAATGATAGAGTGCTTTAAAGTCTGTACCATACTTGACATGTGTTATTTTATCTGACCCTCTCAACAACCTTTTGGAGGAGGAGCTATATTATTTACACATGAAGAGAACTATCCAGCTACCTAACAGTATGAGGCAGAATTTGAACTCAGGTCTTCCTGACTCCAAGTTCAGGTATTATACAAAATGACATCTAGAAATCTCTTGTGTTAGGAAAGCAAACATAATCACTAGTGAGGAATCACTTGGAGGAGTAAATGAGTGGCCCAAGGACTCTCAAGTTTGGTAAAAATTAGAGATAATAATAAAAACCAATTTTACTGATTCTTACCCAAGTTCTCTTTTGTTTTTCTTAATAAAAAATGTAAATAAATTCTGGGGCAGCTAAGTGGTGCAATAGATAGAGCACCAGCCCTGACGTCAGGAGGCCCTGAGTTCAAATCTGATCTCAGTATTCCACTTAATACTTCCTGGATGTGTGATCCTGGGCAAGTTGCTTAACCTTAATTGCCTCAGCAAAAAGGAAAAAAAAGTAAATAAACTCTACAAAGTGATTAATGCATGTTTATGATGTCTTACCACAGAAAATATGTTTCATGCCATTTTACCCTTATCTTCTCTTCAGAGCCCAGTAGGAGTATTGATGCCTTTGAGTCAGGATGATCCAGTTCAAATTCTCCCTTCCATATTTATTAGCTGTGTGATTTTGGTCAAGTCAAGTGATTTTGAGGTTAATAATAGTATATGTCTTGTAACTGTAATAGTATGTGTCTTGTAACTTGTAATAGTGGTAACTGTTGACTGAGACAACAAATGTGAAGTGCTTTATAAAATTTACAATTCTATGTAAGTGCCAGAAATTATATATATACACACACATATACATGTATATATGTATATACACACAGACACATTTATAGAGATATACATACACACATATATACTTATGTGTATCTATCATACAAGAAGATAGAGAAATAAATAGATAAATAGATAATATAGTGCACCATGTACTAGGTCTGGAATCAAGAAGACTCATTTTCCTAAATCCAAATCTGGCTTCTGAAACTTACTAGCCATGTGATCCTGGGAAAATCACTTCATCCCGTTTGCCTCAGTTTCCTCATCTGTCAAATGAGCTGGAGAAAGAAATGGCAAGCTACTTGATTATCCCAAGAAAATTCAACTGGGGTCACTGAATGGGGACTAAAATGACCGAAAAACAACAAAATTACCCTCAAAAGTAATTAAGTAATAAATACCCAAGGTGTTTAGATCTGAATTCAGATGTTTGAATTGATTGTGAGATGATGATTTAATAGGCTTGTGGTGTTCTGGGGAATTGAACTGGATCTGTCTAATGATGAATTAAGGAGAAAAGGCAGAGCAGATGCCAGAGTGGTTCTGAAGCATAAGGTGGACCATGGGTGAACCAGGTGTATCCACAGTGTTTATCACAATAACATCTAACCAAATCTTCTTAAGCTCCTGTAGCAAATGCCAGGATATTGGATGTATGTCCACAAAAATGCAGTGCTCAAGATAAATACAAAATCCTCAAGAGTACTAGATTCAGCATTAGTTCTCTTGGCATAAAACTTTGAGATTTTGTTGACTGGGGATATTCCTTCCACCAGTCCAGATAAGAATGTCTTCTCAACCTCTGTTATTCTTTCTTGTGTTTTTCCACAAATCCTCCCAAAAAGATTCTATCCCTTGTATTAGAATTTTTTTTGGTCTTCTAATATGTGGGTCCTATTCTGATTTTTCATCTTTTGTTTTTTGTTCTTTCTCTATGATAGACTCTTTTCTAATCATAAATATCCTCAGGAAAATCTCTCTCTCTCTCTCTCTCTCTCTCTCTCTCTCTCTTTCTCTGTCTCTTAAGTCAGTATTAATGACGTGACTATCTATGCCTTCAATTCATCTTCTCAACCTTTACATTATTGTCATAATTCTTTTGCAATCATGGTAACCCATTATTTGCAACCCAATAACATGACTAAAAGAATACTGCTATGCAAAGATAAACTTTTCTGAAATGGGTAGCTTAGAATCATGAAAAGGTAAGAATTCCCAAATGCAACCAAGCCCCCTCTTTTTCTCCAGTTCATTTCTTAGCCTAGACCATGATCCATCTGCAGTATTTGTCTAAGATAGCTTTGTTAATGGATTAATGTGACAGCCTACCTTTTATGGATACAATCACATAAGATATATATTTTTTAATCAGTTTGTTTTTGTGAGGCTAATTAATTAAATAGGAAATAATAAGTTATAATCTAGTCCTTTATGAAATCATAGCATTAGAAGGATCTCTCAAATTTTTTTTATGTTTGGGAGTATATATTCTAGTGGAAATAATGGAGACATATGGGTTAGGCAAGAATAAAATTAGGTGAATTTGGAAGGAATTAAATGGTCAGACCCAAAGAATATTCTTTGGTGGTTCACTATCAATTTGAAAGTAGATTTACAGGGGAATGTATTTGGGCCTTGTGTTTGATCCTGTGCTGTTTTAACATTTTTACCAATGATTTGGATACAAGAATAGATGGAGATTTACCCATCTCTCAGGAGACACAGTCTTGGAAAGGATAGTTTGTCAACTGGATAAAAGGTCAGGATTTAAAATTGATCCTGGTTCTAACTTAACAGGTTCTATAATTCTATATTATATCACCTATGTACAAGATCTGTAAGCACAACTTTTCAAAAACTGTGTATGGAAAAATACTGGAGGTTTTAATCTAAATATTCCTCCATAGCCATTCATCAAAAATATTATGACAGTTATCATATCCCTTCTAAATCTTTTCTCCAGGCTAAACATCCCTAGTTTTTTAAATCCACTTTTCATGTGATATAAATGTGAAGTCCTCTATCCTTAATACTGATCTCTAGTATACCAGGTCTGTCACAGGGACTCCTGAGTTGCCCAGTGTGCTCTAGAACTAAGAAAATGAAGGTGGTCTTGGGCTACACTGAGAGAAAGAATGTTCAAATATCCCAAATTTAAAGATGAAAAGAGGGCATTAGGGATTATAAGCACATGTCGCAGGTGAAGAAACAAAGGTGCAGAGAGACTCCAAGTCTTTGCCTATGATCACACAGTTAGGAAGTGGGATTTGAATCATGAGTTTCTTGATTCTAAATCCAATGCCATCCTCATTCTCCCACACTGATAGTCCTCCTGTACTCTAAACAGGTCATATCACATTTGGAGTGTTGTGTTAATTTAGTGTATCACATTTTAGGACGGACATTGTTTGAAGAGTGTTCAGAACTAAATATTAAGGGTAGAAAAGAACTTCAAATTTATGCCACATGAAAAATGGATTAAAAAACTGGGGTTGTTTAGCCTGGAGAAATGATTTAAAAGGGACATGATAACTGTCATTCTATTTTTGATGAGCTGTTATGTAGAAAGAATATGTATAATATTCTTATATTTAGATTTGTTCTGTTTAACCCCAGAGACAGAATGAAGAATCATAATAGGTAAAAATCACAAGAGGCAAAATTCAGCTTGATGTGAAAATAGACTCCCTATTACTTACAGCTATTCCAAAGTGGAATAGGCAGCCTCCAGCCTTGGGGGAAGGGTGGGGTCTCTCCCTGTCTTTTTGAAGATCTTCAGGCAAAATCAATCATCCTTTATTTTGTAGTAGGAATTCTTATTCAGGTAGGGGTTGCCCTAAATGGCTTCTGGAGCAGTTTCAGACTCTGAAATCCTAGCCTTGGACAAAGAGCTCACTCCACCTCTGGGCCTCTGTTCCCTCATTTTTAAAATAAAGGAGTTGGGCTAAATGACCTTTGGTCTGGAAATCCTATGACTGCGTCTAAATCTTCCTACATGCATGGATATCCCATTTGCTGAGGTATAAAGGAAAAGGAAAAGATTCTGCAGTGAAAGCAGCGCGAATTCCTTGAGGATTGGTATTCTGGAGATTCATCAATCAACCAGTATTTATTCAGAATCTACTTTGAGCCAGATTTCTACCCTAACTATGGGATATGGATATGACTCTGAGGCATTTTAAAATGAGGGCCTGCTTATTTAAAAGGGCCCCACTTTTAGAATCCCGTCCAACTAAGAGGGGCCCTGTTTAAATGAGCTGTTCTGTATTGTTCCTGAATTTCAGAGAATAAAAGCTTTAAAATCTACCTTTGTTTGTCTCTTCCCTTCCCCTTCCAGCCCCCTCCTTTCCCACCCTTTCTCTTGCTTCCTCTTCAGTCTCCCTGCCTTTCCTGGGCCGCCAATTCCCATCCCACTCCGGCGGCGTTTTGAAGCAGAGAGACCCCAGAAAGGCTGCTCCCCAGGTACCGATTGCAGGGCCACACGGAGCCGCAGAGCACAGGGCCATTGTCTCCGATGGCAGCTGGAGCTTGGAGGTGGATGCTCGTGTTTGTTTTGTTTTTCTCTAAGAGGTGGTTTTGCTGAGCCTTTTACCTTAAAGGGTCACACTATGGGGGAATAAGCACCTATGAATAAGCAATGGGGATAGAAGTGGGAACCACAACTGTGGAAGGCTCGGCTTAAATTTAAAAAAGAGTCTCTTGTTTTGAACTCTGCCTTCCTGAGCCTTTCTCCTGACTGAACGACACAAATCTGGCTTCCCAGTGAGAGCACTGACTCTGCAGCCAAAAGGAACCTGCCATCCCCAAGAAAGGGAGCCCCTCGACCCCTTCTGAGGTGTCTGAGTCAGGGGGACGCGTTCCAGAAAGCCAACTAGAGCAATCACGGGCAGAAAAACCCTGATTTTAGTAAGGAAGCTCAGAAAATGGGAATGTTTGTGAGTCTGATTGGAACCTTTTTGGAATCCCTGAAAATGCTGATTTTTGTGAGGGCCGTGCATTGTTGTGGAGGCGCTACCACCAACAGGCAGACAACAAATGCCCGGATCCAATTAAAGCAAGGAATGGGGTAAGGTAGAGAGATAAGGAAACAGGAGGAGGAATGACTGCTACCTCAAGATGGCAATTCACAAGATACCATCTGAAACAGCGTGCGTTTTATTAGCAAGAAGTCTGGCCATACTGAAAGGCTACACCCTCAGCACAAATGGCCCCCCAAACCCGGTGCTAGTGAACTAACAGGAAAAAGAGATAATGAGGGAGTCGAGGGGCCTCTGACCCCCAACCCCTGCCTCCTGCCCCGGGAGTCGCCAGCCACGCCGTCCCAGCCGCTGTCAGCCAGTGCTTGGGGGCCGATTTTGGCCTTGGGTTTATTGCTTTATTGGCTGAGGTCACAGGCTAAGGCTTTCTCCAGATACGGTTATTAGAGATACAGTAACCGCACCCCCATCAAATCACGGGGAGCCTGTTAGGGCAGAACAGCACAAATGGGAAACACCCATCAAATGCAGTCAGAATATTAACTTCTCTAGGAAGCCTTTATGTTCCATTACTTTAGAAAGGATTCCTTGTTAGTCCTCCCATTAAACAATTAAATTGTCAGAGCAGTATTCTCTGTGTGTGTGTGTGATGTGTAATTTCCCACTCAGGTGATGTCTGCTTCAGGTCTCTCTCCTTTCCTCTCACCCACAATTGTATGCTTTTCCCTTTACATTGTTGGAAATGAATAAATCTTCCTAATGGCATAAGCCGTTTTTTGTTATGTGTCTTGATATGCCCACACACTTTAAAACTATTGAGAAAGTAAGATTGTAAAGTAAAATGCTTGAAAATCAATGTGTGTGTTTTTTTTTAGGCATTTCCTTGTAGAACATGATTCCAGGCTTCTCTTTCTCTGACATTTACTGCTAATAGTGTCAGTTCAGCATTCATATGCACTTTATGCATACACACATATGTTTGTGTATATATTTACATATACACCTACACACTTTGATATTAAAATCAAAAACCCATACAATAGCCAAGTCTACAGAAGGATAGTACAGCTAGCAAATTCACAACCAGGGGATTCTCTATATTTTGACTGAAAAGGATAATCATTTATCTGAATTACGAGTTTATACCTTTAACACTAAAGAATTAACTTAGATGACTCCCTGCTAGGAGATAAAAGATCTAGGAAATTCAAATATGCTTGAGAAAATCAAGTATAATCATTTACTCATGGGAATTGACTTCAAAAACAATAACAAAATAATTTGTGTAAAATGGAGAAATGATTACACTTGACAACAGAAATATAAATATTAACCTAATTATTCATGTTGCTACAGATAAATATGTTTCATGCTACCCAGAATTTTACTTCTGCTAAAAATATTGTCCCTTGAAGACTACTAAAACTTTTTTTTGATATTTCTATCTCTTTAAAAAGCATATTAAAGGTAAAAATAAAATAAGCACATAAGTAGAGAGAAACCCCTGGGAAGGATATTTGCATGAATATGAGTTTGAATGATTCTGAACAATACCTAAAACATCAAATAATTTTAATAAATTATTTTTGATAATGATCTGGTCAAAAATCAGGAACCAATGATCAAAAAGAACCTTGAATTATATAGTGTTTTTGAATGTGCAAATAGCTCTTCTGGCAACAATCCTGTGAGGCTGTTCGTGCAAGTATTATTATCTACATTTTACAAATAAGGGGAAAAAATTTTCAAGAGACTATGTGACAACATATAGTTAATAACTAATAGGGAATTTGAAATTAGTTTTCAGGTTTGATTTTCACTAGACCAGTGGTTTTCAAGTTTTGGTCTCAGCCTACAACAGTCATAATTATTGAGGACCCCAAAGAGCTATTATTTAGCTAATATTTATCATATTACATATTAAAAGATAAATTTAGGGGCAGCTAGATACCACAGCACATAGAACACTGGCCCTGAAGTCAGGCCCTGAGTTCAAATGTGACTTCAGACACTTAACACTTCTTAGCTGTGTGACCCTGGGCAAGTTACTTAACCCCAATTGCCTCAACAAAAAAAGAAGAAAAAGAAAAAAGAAAGATACATTTAAAAAATCTTAAGTCGCTTAAAGACAATAATAATTATTTATTACATATTAATATACCTAAAATATTTTATGAAAAATAACTGTATTTTACAAAGAAACCGAGGAGAATAGTTCACATATTTTTCCTTAATGGAAGACAACTGGATTCTCCTGCTCCTGCATTCAGTCTATTTCTATGTTGTTTTAGTTGAAGCATATGAAAAAAAAATTGACTTCACACAGATATGGAGTTAGAAAAGGGAGGAATATTTAAATAGTCAAATAGGATCTTAGTATTGTGATTATTTTGACCTCAAAGACACCCCCCCCAAAAAACAAGGCTTGAGGACCAGAAAAGGTCCCTATACCACACTTTAAGGACAGTTGCACAAGCCCATGCCACAATGCCTACACATCTCCTTAAAGTGACCATTTTAAATGATTTTGGAACTTTTAGTGCAGTCTCTCATTACATCTTGGTTGGACTATTACATAGCTAACTGTTGGGTCTACTTGCTTCAAGTTCTGCTTTTCTTCTTGCTTTCCTGTCCATTTGCCAGTGAGTTGTCAAAATGATCTTCCCAAAGTACAGATCTGACCATGTCAGTCTTCCATCTTCACCCCCCAATTTAATACATGCCATTGGTTCTCTTGTCACTGCCAGAATCAAATACAAAATCCACTCTGGTATTCAAAGCCCTGCTCAAAGGTAGGATCCCCCCAAACTTTCCTGTCATCCTTCTACACACATAATTTGTAATCCTTCTAAAAAGACATTTCATCTCCAGGCATTTCTCCTGGCTTTCTCCTCTCACTCTTCCCTCTTCTTCTCTGCCTTTTAGCTTCTTTTGGCTCTTAGCTAAAAAAGTCCCATCTATGAAAAGCCTTTCCTGACTCTATTTAATGCTAGCTCCTTTCCTCTATTAATTACCTACAATTTATTATGTATATTTTTATATATATATATATATATATTTTTTTTTTACATGCTATCTTCCCTCAGTAGACTATAAGTTCATCGAGAGTAGGAACTGTCTATGGCCTTTCTTTGTTACTCCAGTGTTTGGCAAGGTGCCTGGTATATATTAGATTATTAAAAAACACTTGTTGACTGATTGAACTGCATTAATAACTATGGAAAGAGGATCAGAAAAAAGATTTTTTGTGAAAACAAAATTTTGGAATTTTTTTGTGAAAACAAATTAGTGGTAGATAATATGCCCACAAAGATGGCTTTTCCTTGTAGTCTCTTCATTCCTTTATCCTGTGGGTTTTTTTTTTTTTTTAAGATTTAGGCATTTGGTTAGATTTATAATTGGACTTGGTATTGGCAGGAGGGTTATTTGGATGTTTTACAGTAAAAATGATTGAGTTGATATCTACTCTGACTCTCCTTATAGACCTGGGCAATCCCTCTTTGGCAGGCTGTTTCTAACTAAAAGATGGCACTTGGGTATTCAGCAATGCACATCCCTTAAACAATGCATGTTTGTGTGTACACCGTTGGCATTAGTGTTTGGTGCTTTGATTTAATAGACCAAGGAAAGGAAGGTTTTTTGTTTGCTTTTATTAAGTTGTTTTGGTTTTCTCTTGAGAGAAAGGTGGTCAAGGATAAAAAAGAAAGTGGGAATGTTCCCCAAAATAATGTTATCTCAGCTATTTGGTTCAATTCAGCAGGTATAAAAACTGAATTATTTCCCACTTCCCACCCCCATACAAGGCTTCCTGCCTCATTTCCTTGTTTCTGTCAATGGACACAGCACTTTCACAGTCAAATAGGCATGAAAAATGACTCTTCAATTCACTCAGCTCCTTCCTCCTGAGCAACTCACAGCAGTGATGTGCTGTTTATGGCATCCCTTTATCTCAAATATCCTCTTCCATCTTCTCTACCTAATCCACATCCTACACATTTTTCACAATTTACTTCCATGGTACCTTCAGACAAGGGCTGGATTTGCCTTTCTTCATAGCCCTTGCTTTAAGTAATATTTCCTATTGTGTATAGATGACAGCTGCCTTTCTTGTGTGATTTAAGGAAAATAGTCTACTATTCAATAACCAGTCTTCCATAAGACCTAAAATTCCACCTTTAGAGATTAATTCCCTTGGGTTAAAGTACTATGCTATTCAAATGTACAAATACTCTTGGGGGAAAAGGAACAGGTCAAATATCAGCTGATATTTGAAAGCCTATGTGGAACAATAGATAGAGAGCTGGTCATGGTACAGCACTACATCTCTGTTCAGGTTCTGGGGGATATACCCTTGTCAAGTCACTTTTATTATTCTACTCAGCAAAACAGCAGCTGGAATTCCTTCCCTCTCCAGAGGGATTACTTTATCAGGTCGCTTAATTTAGGTATTTGAACAAAGTTAAAGTTATATGACTAGCTGATTTAAACATACACTTATTTCTTGTGATTTGGGGAGTTATACAATAAGCCTCCCCTGCCCCTAAAATCATTCATTCATCCTCCAAAATTCCTGAAATTTCACAATTAAAATTTCTTTTTTTTTTCTAGCTCCAGCTGAGCAAGGGTTTATATTATGTCAAATTGTGGATGCCCCTGTTAGAAATAACAAATATGAGTGTGCTTGACCAGGACTTTCCTGAATGGCTTTTAAAGGGAGAATTTGAGTTTACTCTTCAGAAAAAGGAGGCTGGCAAGTCTCAAAAGGAATTTCACAATTGTGCCCATGGGCGGCGCTAAACGCTAAAAGTTGCTTGAAACTAACAGGACATTTGGGGTTATTCTGATGGATTATCCAGGGAAGAATGGGTCTGGACAATGCATCACCAAGGACTGGCCTGAATGGACTGTTTGCATCTTAGGTTCTTGGAAAGGTATCTGACAGAACACTGGATGTGGTAAAGAATAGGCTTTGGTTCCTGGAAGGTCAGAGGGCCAAAAAGAGAGCAACAGGCTGCATGCTCTAGTTAGAAATTGAGGATATAGATTCCTTCACAATTATGCCCTGAAGAGGCAGATGTGGTGGGTTTGGAGCCTGGGAGGCCTGGCATAGATGCCTGGGATAAGTCTATTTAACCTAGATGAGCCTTCATTTCCTGATCTAAAAATTGGAGTGACATTTTTTTTGCCTTCCTCATTTTACACAGGTGGTGAGAAAAGTTTTTTTTTTCTAATAAATCTCAAAAAATTTTTTTTTACCCCAGCTTTACCTATTTTAATAAACTGCACTTTGTCAACCTAATTTCTGTTTGCATTAGAAAGCATAAAAATCATATGCTTTTAAAATATTCTGGAATTGAAATTTTTTGTTCATTTAGACTAGCATTTTCAACTATGTCTGAATTAAGATTTCCCAAGATTCTTCCTTTTAGAGAGCCTCTAGGAAAATGGGACAGAGGGTATAGAAAAGGAGTGAAACTGGGGAAAAGAAAGGAAAAAATCTCAATTCAGTAGCAGAAAGGGGTTCCCCTAAAGAACACTCCCATGAGGGAACAGGAGAGATATTCTGTAATGGGAGACAGGAATTTTACAGTGGATATGATCTGTATTAGAAAATGTAAGCACTAGTTTGCCACTGATTGTTGAGCCTCCAAGGATGGCAGTCTGCCTCTGGAAGAGAGCAATCAGAGAGTTCTGGGGGCAACTAGCATTCAGAAGAGTGGGAGGGTATGGACCCAGAGAGATTTCATGGCCAATGAAATAATAATAATAATCATGGGGATATTGTAATGAACTACACAATCAGAGACACAAGAAAATTCCTAACATGGGGCAATATTTATATCCTCTCTCTCTTTTGCATATTTCTGATGCACAAAAGAAAAGGGGGAGGGGGGAGAAAGGGATAAGACAATAACACAGAAACTGTTTAGAAGAGGGAACTTAAAATAGGTACCTTAGAAGCTTTAATTACATAGGAATACAGAGACTAAAGAAGGAATTAATAAGTACCAGGGCCATGAATCAAAGAATAAAAGTCTAGAATAGGCAGAAAGGCAAGAGAAATAACAAAGAGAACTAGAGAAAGATTCTCTCATTCAAAGGACCGTCAAGTTTTCAGTGAACTGGTTTTCAGAATTTTAGGTCCACCATTATCATTGCTAATTAAAGAAAAATAATCACTCCCTTCTGGGACATTACACATCTGAAGATGTTTTAGATTTTATTAACAGCAGAAAGGGAAAGTGGACAGTGGACTGGATCAGACCAGAGGCTTAGTTCCTGGTTCTGGCAGTTAGTGGCTGTATAACTTGGGCAAGATTTTCCCCTCTTTGGCCTTCAGTTTCCTCATCTGTAAATATTCGTGGATTAGAATGGATGATCTCCAAATTTTCTTTAAACTCTTAATAGAAACCTTGTAAAGGAAGATATATCTCTATATATATATACACACACATATATATATTGGCTTAGGGTAAGGAGCCAAATAATATATACTATATATATATATATATATATATATATAATGTTTTATATATATATATATATATATATATATATAAAACGTTATGTTTTTAAATTAGATATCAAGTGATCAACCAAAATAATGTGCTAAATTCTGGAGGTACAAAGAAACTTTAAAAACAGTCCATGTTCTCAAAGAGCTCACATTCTAATGAAGGAGACAGGTACATGCAAAATGTACACTGAATAGATGGGAGAAAATCTCAGAGTGAAAGACAGGAGCAGCTGGCTAGACTGAGGAAAGGTCTCTTGCAGAAGGTGGGTTTTGAGTGGAAACTTGAAGCTAACTAAAAAGAAAAAGTAAGAGGAGGAAGTGAGGAGGGCCAGCTAGTTCAAAGGCCAGACACAAGACAGCTAGTTCAAAGGCACAGTGGGGCATGGAAGATGGAGAATTAGGTCTATGTACCTTTTGAGAGAACCTTGTTAACCTTACAAATGCCATTCCCTTCATGACTAATGTTTCATTATTAGTTTTGAGTCTTTTCCCTGTGCTGCTGGTACCCCCACGTACCAACCTTACAAATAAAAATGATGATTCTCATTCAGTGGACATTTCGTTGCCTTTTTGTGCATGCAGACACATGCTTGCGTTGTCAATGGTGGGGCATCGAGTTTCAGAGCGAACATTCAGTTTGAGATTAAGAGAGGGGCAGGGAAAGCTGTCAGCAAAGCATGCAGACATATCTGAACAGGACAAGACAGGGTCAAGTTCATGCTCAAGACAAACAAGAAAGAGCGATGCCCTACAATGATGTGATGCTTGCCTTGTGATGTCATTCTGTTACAACATTTCAGCTGAAGAATCCAGCCGCCCTCCCTGACTCCCCTCTCCCTCAGGGCATGCCAATTTCCCGTAAGGCTCCTTACCCTAAGCCAAAGCTCCAGAGGTGTGAACGCAACCCATGCTGATACTTATTTTTATGTTATTTCTCAATTTTATGCTTAATTTGCTCCTTTTCGTTTTATGTATTTCAACACAGCCAAGTGTGTGTAGGGTTTTCCCCATGGTCCTTTAAATGCTATAAAACTTTAATACAGGGAGATAAAAACAATAATAAGCCATGCTTTCAAGCCCTCACGTTTAGTTCTTTATTTGAGTTAGGCACTCACTAGTTTTAGATACTGATTTAGATATGCAAGTACTTACACTGCTTTAAATGCCCTTTTTTCTCCACTCCTTACCCCCAACCCCAACCCCCATTGAATATTATATCCTCCCCTTAATCTGGGCATGGAACTCCCATTGATAGCACAATATGGCATCATTGCAGTTCTCAAATTACCATCATAATGGCCTAAATCGTGCATGTGCCAATGCAATTTAATATGGCCTTGAGTGTATGCAAGTTGGGTGCCCAATTCCAGGTTTTAGACATGCAACCCTGGAACATCATTTGGAAAAATTAAGTCTAGCTCCCGAAATAGTTTGTTAGGTTGTTCTCTTTTCAGCATAATTTCTCTCCTCTCGGCTTTCTAACGCACTTAAAACCACTGAGATTCTTTAGAGTACGAAGTTCAACAAAAGTCTTCAAAACAAATTAGTTTTAATTATGTTTTACATTTATAATGTTTGCAGTCTTATTGAATAAACTATGTGTGCATTAACAAAAATAAATTCACTTAACAACATGTCAGTCACCCAAATTTTAAGTCTATAAATGAAATGGAAACATTTATTACACAAATTTAATTACAATTCTAAGAAATAAACATGCAAATTAGATAGAGTTCAATTTGCAAATGCTAATCCCCATCCTTGATCTAGTTCCTTTCCTCCCTGATTTTCAGTGGATGTGTCTCCCTGATTCCTAGGGTGCCTGGCAGTAAGAGGTTTGGTTTTCACAGGCTGAGGATCACTGCTTTAAAGAAGCGTTATATTTAGCACATCTGGCACAGTAGCAGTAAACAAACATTATAGTCTTTGTAACACATTTGTGCAGGTGCAATTTTGCTAGGTTGTCTGTCTCTGCAAAGGCTATGTTATGCCTCCATTACACCTGAAATGACCCATCTCGACTAGGGAGGGAGTCCCTTGGCAGAAGTTATGGATTTAATGTTTCAAAAACAAACACCACTTGGGCTCATTTTAAAGGGTAAAATAACTTTGCAAAACACGGTGATTCTGGAACTTGGGTTATGTTTTTCTTTCCTTTTTCCCTTTTTTCCCCCTACTCCCCACCCTTACAAGAGAAGATGCCAATTCAAGTTGTAGCAGGACCACGCATGCTATTTTATGCATATGCAGCTGGGGCTGGAGGAAAGAGAGGGAGAAGTGGAGGGAAAAAAATATATAACTGCTTACCCCTGCAAGACATCTGTTTCTCATCTCCCTTTGCCGTGGCAAGAGAGAGGAAAGTCTTGCAAAGGGTGGGAAAGGCACAGATTTAAAAAAAAAAAAAAAAACCGCAGTAGAATTACACCAAAAAGGGGGAGGGGGGCGCATCTCGGAAGGATGCGGAGGGATCGCATTATCCCGGCCGGAGCCGAGCCCCCGGGGCTAGGGCGGGAGCCGGGGAGCGCGCGGGGTCGGCGGCACGGCTGCGGACTGGAGCCGGGCCCGCGCGTCCCCGGGCCCGGCGCGGGAGGCGGAGGGGGAGGGGGAGGCGGGGGAAGGAGGCAGGGGGCGGGCAGGGGTGGGGGTGAGGGGGGAAGGGAAGGCGCCCCGTGTGCAGCCTCAGGAGCGGCGGCGGCGGCTGCAGGAGGAGGAGGAAGAGGGAGGGGGCGAGGGAGGGGGCGAGGAAGGCGCGCTTGTCATGCTCGCTCTCTAACCCTGGGGGCATCCTGAAACCTCTCCTCGGAAACCCGCGGGGAAATGGGAAACAGGATTGACGGGTTTCACACGCTCCTCGCTAGACTGAGCCGCTCATTATCATAACCGTCTGGAGCAGCGCGGCGGCGGCGGCTCAGACGCGGGCAGCGGCGGCTCAGACGCGGGCAGCGGGACCTGCCGGGCAGCCCCAGCCGCCCACCTCCGCGCGCCGGCCGCCCGGGACCCCAGGAGGGGGGAGCCTCGCCCGCGCCGCCGCCTGAGCGGACCCAGAGGAGGAGAAGCAGCAGCGCCCACGGCCGCCGCGAGCTCCCGGCTGACCCCGCGGTAAGCGCCCGCCCGGGGCCGAGGGCGCGGGGCTCGGGCGGCGACCGTTGGCCCGGGCGGGAGGGGCGCGCGGGACGAGGGCCGGGGGGTGCGTGCGGGTGTTTTCCCCGGGCACCAGCGCGCGCGCACCCACACAATGCCAGCCGGCCTTTCCCGCGGCGGCGGGGCTGGGCGCGCGGGCGGGCGGGCGGCCCGGGGGGTGGGGGGGTGGGAGTGGAGAAGCGCGGGTTCTTCCTTTCCCTGGGGCTGGCGCGCGAGGCTCTCCGCCCGGCTCCGGAGGGAGCCCCTCTGGCCGCCGCTTCCTCCCGCGGCTGCCGGGCGGCCTTGGCGGCTCCCCCCTCCCCGCCCCCCGCAGACGGGCAGGAGACCACCCCCCGGCCCCGGGCCTGCCCCCTTCTCCCATCCCCCTGCACCGCGCGGCAGAGGGGGAGGAGGGAAGGCGGGCAGGCGGCAGGAGCGCGCCTTTGCAAGGAAAAAAGAAATGCATCAAATGGCACCTCCTGTCCCCCCTCCATCCCCTCAGCCCCGCCACCTCCGCCCCCGCGATCTCCTCCCCTGGCCGCCGGTCTGCGCCGCGGGCTTGGCGGGAGGCGGCGGCTCTGTCCTCAGCTCACCTCCGCGGCGGGGCTCGGGCTGCTGCCCGCCCGCTCCGCGCCTCCGCCTTTCCTCCCTCCTCCTCCTCCTCCTCCTCCTCCTCCCCAGCCTTTGCAACTTTCCCGAGTGCCCAGCTCGCTGCGGGGGCCGCCGCGGGGAGGCGGTCACCTGAGGAGCCCCGCCCGCCATCCCCGGCTGGCGAGCCCGAGAGACTCCCCGGACCCATTCCCCCGGGCTCCCCGTGGCTCTGGCTTCGCCGGGCTGGAGGGCTCGGCATCTGCCGCGGGCTGGAGCTCGGGGCCGGAGCCGGCCGGGCCTGCGCCCCTGCCAACAGCCATGAGTCACTTCCTTGGAATCCTACCTTTGGTGTTTATTTCCCTTAGAAGGAAACTTGTTTTAAAAGAGAGGAGACTATGAGACACAGAGACGTGTGTGTGTGTGGTGTGTGTGTGTGTGTGTGTGTGTGTGTGTGTGTGTAAAAGTAATCACAGCGAGCATCCTTTAGGGAAAGGAACAGACGACACCTCGGAAAGACAACTTGCTCTTTGTTCCCAAACACTTCGGGTTTTGTTTACTTTCTTCTAGGGACGGACGAGGAAAAGGCAGTGCTCATTAACCCCAGAGAACTGCTCATTTACTATGACATTGACAATCGGGCGCGTAATCAGGGACCGCGCCGCCGAAGCGGCCACTAGCGGAGAGCGGGCTCTGCCGGCCTGTCCCCTCCGGAGCCCTTCAGAGAGAGATGGACCATCCTGCCCGCGGCGGGGAGAGCCTGGCTACAGCCGCTTAGTCCGACTTCCCCAAATCCCCCGGCTTCAACCTGCTTCCCTGTCAATAGCCGAGCCCCAGGGAGCTGTCTGTCCTGAAGCCTCCTTTGCCCTTTGTGACCCATGAGTCTATAGGGCAGGGACAAGGGGGTTAACATTTGAAAGACAGACAGGATGTTTTGTTCCTTCCCATTAGCTTTGCTCTTGCCACAGTATCAAATGGGTCCTCAGATCTCTATCTTCAGGCACCTGAAAGAGACAGAACCGCAGAGCTAAAGAGACAGAACCGCAGAGCTAAAAGTCAATTAAAAACCTTGAGTTTTATATCCTTACTCTCAAGGAAAAGGAAACGCTAATAACATTTGCAGTTAGATTTCTTAAATGAATTTCCTCTAGTTTTCAGGATTTTGCTAAAATCCATGGTCAAGAGCTCCTTCCCAGTGTCCTAAGTATCATTATTTAAGATGCTGTTTTACTGTGAGGTTGTGAATATGCTTCAGTTGACATTATGATGGCTCTAAGGAAAGAAGCCCAGATTATCTGGAAAAACAGAAGAGTTGGTCATGGATAGTAAACTACTATTAACATTGGTTGCTAAAGCTTGACATTCTAACCCTAAACTTTCTGGGGTTGCCAGTAGGTGTCATGCCACTCAATTTAACATCCTTTTAAATCTTAGGTTGCCCCTCTTTAAAAAAATCCTGTCATATGCCAAGTTTTATGATTATATTCTATAATAGCATCTACAGAAGTCTTAATCCTTTGAATCCAGTGGAAGAATTAAAATATAAATCTCATTTGAAGTGTTATGTTAGTCAATGATTTTTTTAATGGAATAGTGTAAACCTTTGGTGCTTATTGTTAGATGACTTAAACAAATAGCAATAGTTTAAAAATAATTCAGTAAGGTTGACTCCCATTACTTTCTCAATTCAGTAGTAAATGTGAAACATTGATCACAAAGACTTAGTAACTGCACAATGTTCCCTACATAATCCTCTCACTCTTCCTGCCTATACCACGTTCTCCCCTCCCCAAAACCTTCCAAATCCTCCTCCTCTTCTGTTTTCAGAGAGCTGTGAAAAACCACTTGTAGTACTTAGTTCCCCCAGTGTATGTTTAATTGGTTGTGTGCCTGTTTTAATTCAAAATGGAAAAGTTGTTAGGGTTTAAAAAAAAACTACTAAAAATACTTATGCCAACAAGCTCCAATTGAATTAAAATTCAGAGTAATAGAAACACAATGCTATCAAATAGAAATGCTGAGAGATCTTTACTACCTTTTTTAGGTATAAGCCTAGGCTCATATTAATAAATAAAATAACTACTATAAAAGGTTGAAAACTGGAACTTATGCTTGATGGACCTTATAGTTATGTATATTATATAATCAAGTATATGTGGACCTGATTCTTTAAAATCAAAGGGAACACAAATATCGTGAAAAACATTGCTGGAGAGTCAGTAAAGGAGGAAAATTTGCTAATTGGTGAGAAACTATGATTTCCTTGGTCCTAACAGCCCTCATCTAGGTATCTTGTAAAACAAATTAATAAGAAATAATAAGACCAGGTATGTGACTATCTCTCAGGGACATTGTCATCGGAGATTTAATGTACACAGGATGCTAAATTAGAAGGGAAGACAATGATGACTCCCTTTGTTTGATCTCTTCAGGCCAAATTTTTTGGTGACGACTGTCAAGTAGCAAAAGAAATGGCAAGTGCCACCATCTCTTTCTTTTAAAGCATCACTCTAGCTTTTAAAGTGTAAACAACACAAGATTTGTCAGTGAGCTCCCCTGATCATTCTTTATGGCTTCTTTAGAAACATGGAGGCTGCCTGACCTCTTAGCTTTTCTGTACCTCCAGAATATAGAATCTGAGGAATAACAGGATGTGCAGTTAACAGTGGTGGTGTGGGTCAAGTGCTTTGAGTTTCAAAAACCAACATTATTTTAGTTGATTTATTTCTTCTGATTATATTTTTTTAAAGAGGACCTCCAGACAATGTTCAGATATATGAGAATATGGAATGAGACTGTCATCCTTCCGTAGATCTCTCCTCTTCATAAAAGCAAACCAGATAGAACATTTAAAGAGTCATAAATTGGACCTCTCTCATATCAAAGTTGTGAAAGACGATCAGCCTTAAATAGAATATAGGGTTGTCACTATCTTCTTTGATAGTCCCTTAAGCTAGGTATCGAAATGGGAGAAGCTTTTATCTCCTTAGGAATCAAGCAGCTGACATAATGCTGAGACAAGATAGTGAGCAAGTCCCGATTAGTGCCAATAATACATTCTCATAAAGTGGTTACATGTATCACAAAATTCACATGATGCAAAGTTGTAAAATTATGTGAAGTAGGGAAATTGGTTCCAGTCCAATGAAAATAGTGCAAATTTGAATAATGCTGTTACTTCAGGAGATTCATGATTTGCCCTAATTGGGACTTAGTCCTTATTTTGATGAACTGGGTTCTAGTTTGAGACTAATAATAGTCATACTTTCTCTGTGAATGCTTTTTTTTTTTTTTTAAACTCTAAGGCCCTTTTACTTTTTTAGCTACCAATCTCCCTCCCTCCCCCGCCCCAAAATCTATTTGAGAATTAAGTAGAAAAATTTATCCTTGGGGAAATAGTTGTTCTTCAGTGGGGTCTGACTCTTCATGACCCCATGGACTATACCACGCCAATACTGGCCATGGGATTTTCTTGGCAAAGATACTAGAGTGGTTTGCCATTTCTATCTCCTTAGGGAAATATTTTTTGGATTATGGAGGGGAGAGGTTGGGGATGAAGTGGAAACTACAGGGATATGTAGGAACCCAGACTCCCTGTGGCAAATTCATTTATTTCTGTGCTAAAGCTAGAGAGAGAAGGCCGCTGATGAGCAAGAAGTCTCTTCGGAAAGTTTTCTTCTTGTGTCTAGGTTTTGCAATGTGAGAAGTTGTGAGCTGCCTCTGGCCCTGAAGCCCTGGCTCCTGTTTAATATTCTGCTGCTCAGTTGATGTTGTGCTTGGCTCCTATGGGATTGCAACTCACGGCTTGAAACTGGAGCCAATTTTCTGTCTTAATCTCACAGTGTTTTGACTGGAGGCAGATCCAGTTCAGTCCGATCAGGGCTAGTGGAAACAACTACCAAGTGTCTCTGTCTGCTTCATTTTTGGATAAGAAAAGGGAGGGGGACACCCCACAATGTTATAGAGGAAGCAGCATTTCTGGAAATTTGAAGAGTGGAAAACAACTGAACTGATTTGTAGACCTGTGAGCATCAGTTGGTATTGTACTAGGGGCTTCCTCCCCCTCTTTTTTTTCTGATTGATTGATTAACGGATTTCATCAAAGGAAAACCTCTAGGGATTGTCTAGTGAACTGATTTTCCATCATTAATAGAAGGAAAATGCAGGGTTTTTGGCTTCATTCTGTGGACGAGTTTGAGGAAAACGTGTTAAGGAGGCCAGGCAGCTCTTGGAAAGAGGACTGAAGGGAATCTAGAGAACAATAAGAAATGGGGTTTTAAAGATCCGCCCATGAAATGCAGATTGCCGAACAAGAGGCTGAACTAAGGGAGAGCAGCCGAGAGTTTAGCTTTGGGCTCTTAACCTTTTATTTTTTGGAATGGAAAATATTAAAGAGGCAGGAAGAGAACCTAGAAGTTCAAATCTCCTTGCTGTAAAGGGATGAAAATGTCACGACAAGCCTCTAGTTTGATTTTGATTAAGGTTATTTTTCTTTTTTCCAGATTTAAGGTTATCAGAGATGACTCTGGTTCTGTCCATGAATAGATTCTGTGATCCTATTGTTTCGGAAGGAGCTGCTGAAATTGCTGAGTACCAGACACTATGGGAATCTGACTGCTACAGCCAATCCAACCCCTCAAGTCCTCTCCAGGTTCCCCCACCGGGGGACAGAGGGGCTTGCCACTCTCTGGCAGGTACTGTCCCTCCCTTTCACCTGCTCCACAAGAAAGCCAGACTTGGGCTGGGGTGGGAAGCTCTGCTTCGGGGCCTCCTGGGCTTCCTTTTGAATGGCAAAAATGGATGCTACTGGGATTCCCCTGAAGGACTGTATATTGACTATAATAAGAAAGCCAGAGCTTTAGTGGGAAAGAGCTGAATGTAGTATTTAATCACATCCCAAACTGTATCTACATGGACTAATGTGGCTTGTATAGGTCTTGCATCTGGTTCTGTTGTTGTTTTTTAAAATTAATATAAAAAAACCTAACCTGGAAAAAACCCGGGGCAACATTTTGGTTTTAATTTCACCCTCTGTGGAAGCATATGGTTTTCTTAGAGCTACATTAGCCCTTGGTGGGCTTGACAATGAAATCTTTATCCAATGGAATAAAAAGAAATGGTACTTTTGGCTAGCGGTTCTGAGCTATTTCTTTTATGCCAAGCATGCAATTGGCTTTACAAAGAATGTTAGACCATTTTTTTAAGCCAACAAAATAACATTTTGTTCTCCTGCTTATGACTATCTCTTTTGCTGTTATATTATAAGGTAAATTCTTTTGAATTATAATGAAATTCTAATTATTATGGAAAACATGAAGTATAAAAGTCTTAATAAAAATAGAACTGTTAAAAGAGTACATAATGGATCTTCTCATGAAATGGTGACTTAAAAAATATTTTTACCATAATATATTTTGTGCTAAAATGCATAGACCTGTGCTAACTAAATCTTTTATATTTTGAAATACAAAAGTATATTAACATAAACTTAGAGATGTATTTTCATGCTTAGGGTCCCTAATGATTTAAGGAAGGGTAACCATTACATATAAATAATAGTTGCATTACTAACTTAGTGTAGATTCTGTGGCCTTGTTCAGAAGAGGTTGCTGGCTATAAAGTGTGTGCACATATATACACAGGTTCAATGAGGTATACTTCAGTACAGTGCTGTGTAACCATTTTAATAGGTCCATGGGTTTTATTAAATGTTTTGAAAATAAAACTATTAATAACTCAGTGCTTTTGGATTCTTTCCACTAATTAATTCTGCTGTTTGCCTGTAAATAAAGAATGAAAATTTTCCAATTGAAAATATTAAGGCAAGTGTTCTAGCAATGTTTAAGCAAACTATTTCCTCTGAAATTGACTTAGAATAAGACTTGGGGCCCAAGATTCCAAGAGATAGTTACTATTATGACAAATGTTTATTTTTAATCGCCACATGTACAGACAAATATGTAGCAGAGTTATCCTGTAGTAAGAAAGAAAAGGAAAGTGTTTTGTTTGGAGAACCTCTGGCAAACCGCATGTCATTTGTCATATCTGATTTATTACCACAGGATCACATTACAGGGGAATTTCAAATCCTATCACAACATCCAAGATCACATACTTTAAGAGGAAGTATGTGGAAGAAGAGGATTTTCACCCACCACTCAGCAGCTGTAACCATAAAGTATGCTTTTTTTAATAGTAATTTTTATTAAAAGTTTAAGATACTTAGGAACTAGATGCAGTTCCAGAAATTGAATTGTTCCACCCAAGCAATGAAAATGATCTGTTTTTTGGCCACATTGTTACGACTATTTTTAATTTTCAGAGGTAGTTTAAGAATAAAGAGGCGAGGACTCCTTTCACTAGAAATAACAAAATGAAATAATCTTAGAGAATAATAATTTTTATTATGGTTTTATTGTTTTGATATTCCAAATTTAAGTTGGGATTATTCTCAGACTTTCACACAATATGCATTTTCTTATATCCAGATAGGTTTGAATCATGATCTGCCTATGGCTGACATGATAATCAGTGCTAACAGCACCTGTATCCAAACATATGAGACAGGTTCCTGAATGTGTGCCCAAGCCTTCTGCAGACATAGAAACACAGCTATGGAGGGTGTTGGGGGTGGGGAGGGCATTTAAAAATTTATTTTGTGGTAGATTGAAAAACAAGGAAAAGCAAAATACTTAACTATTTTGACACTGGCAATTTAATAATTTCGGAGCCCATGTTTACACCTTCATTTAGAATATCTACAAAGTTCATCAGAGATTGTGATACATAGTTTATATATTTAATTTTTTCCTGATTATTTTGGTATTTTTTGACATTCATGAAGAAAGTCTCAGACATATACACATACTTGTATTATACATATATGTGTGTGTATGTTGGGTAGCATAGACTTAGTTCATGGTTTACCATGTTAACCTACAAATTTGTTTTTCTCATGAAGTGAAAACTTTCCCATAGGAATATGAGAGTAGCTTAATTCATTTCATTTTCTGCTTTAGGATGGTAACAACATCTTCAGGTTTTTAATGGATTTACAATGGATTCTCAAACAGTGAATAGATCACTCAATAGAATGATAGGCCGTCTAATTTCACCTTAACTGTACCCCAGTCCCTAGTGGATCTTCAAGTGATTGATCCTATCAGGACCTGGCTCTCTTAGATTATTGTTGTCCAGTTGCAAGCTTGAGACAAAAAAGATTAAAAAGAGGAACAGAGGTTAAAGCCAGAATCTTTTAGTCCCAGGTGACTGAACTGAGATTTTGAGGCCTTGTGGCAGTTTGGGCTTGAAATGTTCTTGAAGTGTGTGCCTTGTTAGCTGCCTCTTAGCATCTTAATTTTCCCCAGTGACAAACTCTGGCCCAGTCAGCAGCCTGAATTTCCTTCACTTTTGAGAGTTTTGGGGGAAGAGAAGTGAACTCCTAATCTGCTTGGTCACCTTGAGGGTCACTGGGGAACAGGATGATCTGGGTGACAAAGGGTAAACAGAAGCTTCTGAGGGGGCGGGGAGCTGTGGAAATAAGTCTCCCCAATGCCCAAATGCGAGTGCTGCACTTGTAGCTAGAGAAGGTGCTGCGTCATGGTTTCTGTGGGATTTGGTCCTGCCCAGCTTCTCAAGCTTCTCCCTTTCTCCTCTTTGATTTTAGACCATCTCCATCTTTGAGGAACGAGCTCACATCCTTTACATGTCCTTAGAAAAGCTGAAGTTTATCGATGACCCTGAAGTCTATCTTCGAAGATCTGTGCTTATCAATAACCTAATGAAAAGGATCCATGGAGAAATTATCATGCAGAATAACTGGTGCTTTTCTGCCTGCTCATTTAGTGGCGCCGCTGCCCCCGAGTGGTTCATGGCTCAGGACTGCCCCTACCGAAAACGGATCCGGATGACAAAGGAGGACTGCGAGAAGCTTCACGCCTGCTGCTTCTACCAGGAGTGCGGTGGCCACTACCTAAATCTGCCCTTCTCTGTCAGTGCGCATGGGGGGAGTTCTTCTGCCCCTCCCTCCTCCTCTTCTTCCTCTTCCTCCTCCTCCTCCTCCACCCCCATGTCTCTGCCAAGTTGCTCCCACCAGGTGGATTATGGCATGAGCAGTGGGCCTCTTTACAGAAGTGATGACCCGATACCTGCCAATGAAATATTCATTACTAATGCCAGGTCTCCTGGTGTTCAGGAAAAGGCCAAATTAAATGATGAGAAAGCAAGTAATGAAACTGAGAGAGATGGGGTAAGCCTGAGTCGGGAACCCATGAGAGGCGACCATGCTCTTGAATGTAAAGGCAAATTTTATGATTATTTTGAGACTGGGTGTAATGAAAAAAGCAATGTAAGTGAATCTTGGAAAAAATCCTTAAGGAAAAAGGAATCTTTACCAAGTAATAAACTGTGCTGCAGCAAAGGAAGTAAAATATGAGCCATCTTTTTGCTGTAACTTTGAAGCATGCACAGCATGATCAATTAGCTATCATAAATTTTATTTTGAATGGATTTTATAGTTTTGTACAACTGATACAATTATGCCATGAACATGTCGTGTAGTTTTAATGCCTGGAGAGCAGATTGCATAAAACATCTGTACAATCTGCATCAGTGAGCTACTTATAAATATGGAGATTTCACAGAGAAAACAGTTGAATTACTGCTTACAAGTATATCTTAGTTTTGTAACAGAAAAGACCAGTAGATCAAATTGGGAATAAGGAGCCTTTTTATATGTCCCTTGCCTTGCAAGGAGTCTGTGACTAACTAAGAAAAGTCCTCGTTTGTCAGTTAATTAGCTAGTTATTCGGTAAGCACATCAATATTTCCAGCTAGGGTTATCTGCTTCATATATACAACACAGTATTTATTCTGAGTAAAAGACTGGATATTGTGAATCCAGGTGAGCTGGCTTCACACTCTGGTATAGACACTGTTAAATATTGGTATTTAACAGTCTTGGGTGACTGAAGAAATTGGTATGTAATATAATGAAACACACCTGTTTATGGAACCATAATAAAAACAAACTACATGGAGTGAGTAAGCACTTGCAAGTCTCTAGCTTGCCTGTGATGAGTAAAGAGGTTTTTGGAGGTTTGTTGTCATACAGGGCGTTTTTTGGTGCCTTACTTTATCTTAATTTTTGCCATTGTGAAAATTAAGGATAAAATCAGAGTTACAGCAGGGATTTAACAAACAGAAAATAACACACAGGGTGGATCAATATTATTCAAAAACTGTTACATTTGAAATATTGAGTTCAACTTTTTATTCGACATCTCTATTCTTCCTTTTTTCAATGCCCAATTGCTTTTGGATTTGGCATTTTTAGAAAGGGATTGAGGAAACAATAGAGAGATCTGTTATAAACCAGCACTAGCTGCTTGTGCATTTCTATGGCAACAGTCTGTTGCTGGCATTTGTTGTTTTTTGTTTTTGTTTTTGTTTTTTTTGTATAATGAAGTTCATGAACCAGTGGCATGCTTTACACTTTAATCTGTTTCGCATAATTTCACTCCTTTAGATTATAAAAGCATGTGGTTTTTTTATATATGACTTTTGCTGTTAATTAAGAAGCACAATCTTAATAAATGATGTGGCGATCAATAAGGTTCTATCTTGAATGTAAAGATTTTAGTTTCTGAAAAGTTATTTTGGAGAAATGGGACTTGAATCTACAATGGTTACAATAGATTTGGTCAAAATTCTTCATTTACATCACTTAACCATATACATTTTCAAAAGTGTCCAAAATATCCCTTCCATCCTTCTCTATTCCCTGATCTACCTTTTAGCTAAAGTATATCCCCATTTACAAGGTTATTGACTGGGACATTATTAAACATTGTTTCACAGAACTAAATATCATTTGATGGAAAAAAATGTTCTCCCCACCCCCAATTTCTCCAAGATAAAAGCTTTTTTAAAAATTACTGCTATTAATATTAAATATAGGTCTCATTCATACAGTGTATGAGTAGGATCATCATTTGGACAATTGTCCACAAGGACCAATTTTTTAAACATGTTTTTGTGTTGTAGCTGAATAGTCCAGTAGTATCTGTTTTTTATTTTCAATATTTGATAAACATTTGATGTTAGATATTAGATGCTTGTATACCAACGTGTTGTTATAGTAAAGTGAGGTTTTCCTTGGTATATATTTATTAAAATGACCAAAATTCATTAAGATTTTATATCTTTAATGGGTATTGGATATATATTTCTCTCTCCCATTTCTTTCTCACTACCACAATACTGACAATGCCTAGAAGTTAAAGTGGATAATGACCAAAGAAGTTTGTCTTATATGAGATATAGTACAGAGTTTTAAGTAACATATCTGGCAGACTTGTGACATTCTTAAGTAATTTTGTTGGCTTGAAAAATCTTAAATGTTAAAAAATGTATGAAACCTGAAGTTCCTCGTACTACTTAAACATTATAACGGGGATTTTAGGAAAATGTTAAAATATCAAACATTTTAAATGATTTATCATTTTTTCCATTTTTTAAAACAAAATTCTGGTAAACTAAAGCTTAATTTTATATTCATTTGTTAAGAGGGAAAGCTAGTTGAAACTTGATCTGTCAAATGTAACATGTTTATTATGAATTTAACAATAACATACTTTAAATATGAAAAAAGGGGAAGGCTAACAAGAGGTGTTTTTTTTTTTTCCCTTTCTAACCAAAGATTTTGTTTTCGAAAGGCCTAGTTATTGATTTTCCAGAATCATATTCTTAACAGTAAGCTTTACATAAAGCTAGTCATATCTTTCCAAACTGAGCACCAGCATGTTTGCATTCTAGAACCAGCTACAGCTACTTACTTGAAGAGTGAGTATGGTCTTGTGTGACCCCATACTTTAGAATATTGGAATACAAAGCACTGTCATTTTAAATGCCCATGTTGTTGTTCATAGGTTATATCTGACCCACTAAAAATCAACTCATTTCTAATCCAGAGTTTTACAATTTGTTGGGTTTTTTTTTAACTGATTGAAAAGAAATCATAAATTACTTTCCCACACCCTTTCCCAAGGGTTAGTTTAATTGATGAAAGTAAGTCACCTGTCTTCTCTGGGCCACAGCTTCTTCATCTTTAAAATGAGGAGGTTGCACTAAATAATCTCTAAAGCCCTCTACAGGGCTTTATGTTAGGTTATGTTCTCTGTGATCTTATTTAATGAATTTGAAATTCCATCTATGTATTGATGTTCAGTCAAAAATGAATAGAAAGCATTTTTAAAGTACTTTTTAGGCCTGGAAACTTAGGGTCTAATTTGCATGCAACTTTTAAGGACCACATCAAATATGTAAAGTAAGATCAACATATAAGTTTATTGTTAGAACATAGCATTTTGTTTGTATGTAGGAATGATTATATTTTTTAAAAAAAAATTTTATTAAGGTCTCCAGAGAAGTTCCCTATGATGCTTGCTTGCATCATCATAGCATGGAGTTAGATCTCAAAAGTAGTTAGTCTGCTAAAGTGCAGGTATTAATAGATTGTACCAACCTGGAAAGCCTTTGAGGACAAGCCATGCAGTGAATCCAGAGAGGTTAATCATTTGAAAGTCGGAAAATGTGGTAAATTGGAGTCGGAGTGAGTAACTAGACCTGATGAAGAACATTTACAAGTGTAGGTGGATGTCATTGTTTGTGTCAGTGGACTGACTGATAAAATTGTGCATCTTTTGAAATGTTGAAGTTTGTAGCAAGAGGAAAGCCTGGAAGAGTTATAGTTCATTGGCA
The DNA here is from genome assembly GCF_902635505.1 of Sarcophilus harrisii. NCBI lineage: Eukaryota > Metazoa > Chordata > Mammalia > Dasyuromorphia > Dasyuridae > Sarcophilus > Sarcophilus harrisii. Next base: position 105,334,063 of record NC_045429.1, read on the forward strand.
CCCATAGAATAAATTTAAGACATGGTGTTAAGGATTTTTATATGTTGAAATCAGACTCAATCCCTTCCTAACAAAATGTTAGCATGAAAATATGTTTGAGGTAGATTGAAAAAACACACAACTTTCCCTGCCTTTCTCTCTCCTGGTGTGTTGGTTACTTTTCACCATATCTTCTCCCATCTTATTGTTAAACAACAGTTACATTCTTGTCCTCTTGTTTTAAAATTAACTCATAATTGTAACTGGTTTTGTCCGGTACTTTTTAACTTTAAAAGACCTTGAGAAAAATAGATTTAGGACAACATTAACTATAAATTTCTGAAAATATAAAACTATCCAAAGAAGAAGTATTGGTTTGGTGAAAGGTACATAGTTTGAAATGGAAGATAAGGTAGTGAGGCATTTTCTAAGAACAGTTAACTGGTATTCATTTTAAGATTGCTATGTTTTGACTTGGGATACAGAATAAAGGCATTCGGGAACTTTAAAATCTCTGTGAGGCATTTCTATTGCTTTCCTAGGATTATACAGTGCATGAGAAACTTCCTTCTAGCAAGGTGTATTCCCTTTAGTATAGCTATAAATTATTCTTTTTATGTAAAAAAAGCTATATGACCTGGGGTGAAATAGTAACCACGGTAGACATTTTTCTGTCCCAGTGTACATGCCATATATTAGGCAGAAGAACATACTTAGTAAAACAGTTGCAAAGATGTAGGTTATGAACACTTGAAACCTAGCATCCTGCCATAGAGTGCATCAGCAAGTGAGTTTAATAAAACATGCTGTTTAAAATAGTCTGTAATTTCCTGTTTCTACATATCACTTCAGTGTCTGACAGACTGATGACTAAACTAAGAGAATTACACAAGCTAGTCTAGCATCATTTGCACACCATTTCTATGAAGTCCATCTTCTTGAAGATAAACAGCCCTCCGTTGCCCTATTCATAACCTTTTTTCTTTTGTAGTAAATCCAGTTGAGGTAATTTGAACAATAGTTCACATGAAAAAGATCCTGAGAGTTTTCATAGACTTCAAGGTCAGTGTGGCAAAATAATGTAACAGGACAACCAAAAAAGCTAATATAATCCTAGTCTCATTAGCCAACATGATATCTTCCTGTTCTGGGGAGGTGTTAATCCCAGCCTATGTTGTAGGGGTCAAGCCACATCTGTATTACCATTTATTTATGTTCTTCAATCCAGGAAGGATGTTGGCAAATGGCAGAGCAACCATAGGAGAGCAATCAGTTTAGTGAGGGCCTCAAGAGCTTGCCATATGTGGATTATTTGAAGGCAGTCAGGGATGTTTGACATGGAAAGGAGAACAATTTAGGAAGGAAATGGGACTGCTTCAAATATTTGAAGGCTCTTCCTGGGCAAGAGGAAATTTGTTCTGATTGGTCCTGTTGAGCAATGGAAGCGAGGTATTAGTTAATAGAATACTTGGGTTAGACATAACTTTTTAAACAGAGCAATCCAAATGTGAAATGAGTTGCAGTGGATTACTTCTTACCAGGTGACCGCTCATTAGAGTGCTATGGGAAGAATTCTACTTTAAGATAGAAATCCAAAATCTATTCTAGCTCCAAGGTTGTATAATTTTAGAAGGAAGTTCTGAGTTTGCAAAAGGGGTCCTTTCCAGCATTTAAAAGCTGCCTGCCTTTTGCCATGAAACGGATTGATAGATCTTTAATTATGGAGAGGCCACTTTTAAATAAAGATTCCTGAAAAGGGGCCGAACAATGACATCAGTGTGTAAGAATTAGAAACATTCTTAGGTGGTGAGTAGCCCAGCAGTGTGACAGCACAAGCAGACTTGTCTATCCAAGCCATTACAGAGAAGCCGCAGAATCTAAGCCCCAGGTGGGCCGTCTTCCCCTGCTCTCCTTCTGCCAGGATGTCAATTCAGTCCCAAAGGCTTCCTCTGCAGACACCTAACAAGGAAGAGAAAGGTTGGAAAACTTCACTGGTTCTCCCCAACAAATGAAGAGTCCACTTGAACAATTCCTCTAAGATGCCACGTGGCATTGTACTAACATGATCTCATTTTGTGTAAAACACAATGCACACATGAGTTCATAGGAAGAAGAGAAATGGTGAAGAACCATCGTTTGTCATGAAATTAAGGAAAAAAGCAGAGGTCGGAAGATTCACTGTGTCTGCTATCAGAAAACAATTCCATTTCTTTCATACTATGGCTAGAGAGAAACAAGTTGAGCATGATTTATTTCATTATCCTTTTTTATATTTGTGAAGCTCTCCTTTTAATTTTCGTGGGGAGGTGATGGTGGCAAGAAGGATATTGGATTAAGCGTAAGAACACCACCAACAAAAATGTAGTGTTTAGTGACATTAGTCAGTCTTTATCAGGATCCAAAATTGCTATGGATTTTGTGTATTTCTTATATTTTAGTGGCTGGACCAAATGTAATCTCAGGGTTTTGAGGAACATAGGAAGACTAATTGGCACTGAGACCCTCCCTTTCTTCTCCTGATCCTCCTCCTCCTCATTTTACTGCCTCCATCCCAAGACCAAGCATTTCAAGTTTAGTTTTAGAACGGTCACTGACTCTCCACTGAAATAGTCTCTATGATGAGCTAGGATTTATAGCAATATAAATCAATCAATACCCAAGGCTTCTTTGCTTTTAAGTGTTCCACAGATGCAAAATTTGCCAACTGTATTCAACAATCTGTATAACCAACCCATGATTACTTAGAAACTTAATTCAAATTTGGAACTGAATGTCTTTACTAGTTCAGTTTTGAGCAATAAGACGATTACATTGGTCAAAATATCCTCTCCAGTCCTGGCTCAGTTACTAAATAAGATAGGCCAAATCAGTATTGCTGGGAAACTTGTGACTTTGTAAATGTAGCCCATCTATAAGGAAGAGATAACAAATGTATCCTATTCTTAAAATAATCTCTTACGTGACAGTCCAAATTTATAAAAACAGATTAGGAATTATGTACATCACAAAAAAACTATTCACTTCATATTTAAGATTTCCCTTAAGTTATTAACATTTGTGCATTTAAAATAGAATTGTTTACAAAAATTAAGTCTGCATGCAAATTTTTGAGAATAAATCCAGGTCTCACTTGAAAAACAGGGAAGTATAATTCTGGTCCTATTTGGAGCCCTGGCTTTAGACCATTTTCCCCTAATCCAAATTAGACTTTGTTTGAACAGTAAGTAAAAAGTAAAGCACTTAAATTTTTCCAACATTAATTGCAAATTGTTCTGCTCTCAGGATGCAGGAATCAGAAACCAGAAAGAAAGTTAGCTTTTTAAAAAAGTTACAGTTTTAAGAATTTTGTTAACCTTTCAGACTAGCAAAAATTTACTATGCCCACTGATGGGAAGGAAATTCTTAGTCTTTTGTCTTGGCACTAAAAATAAAAATCACATTGAGAGTCAAGAAATGGAAATTATTGGGAAACAATAACTTATAAAGGCATAATATAAAATACATAGAATTGTAAAGAAAACCAATTACATATACATATGTATGTATATGTGTGTGTGTGTGTGTGTGTGTGTGTGTGTGAGTTTTTATTTGTTTTTATCCAATCACAGCCTTAATACAGCTTAGCCGAGATAGTAATGGTCAACATTTTTTTTAATCTATAGGAGACACAAAATCTCTGGAAACAGTACTTCTCTAAGAGGATACAGCTTCTGTGGTCGAGGTCTCGGAAACTTTTTTTTCACATGTCCCAGATATACAAACTTTTAAAATCTAGCAACAATTGTTCAGAAGGCCCTGTTGTGTGCAGGTGAAGTTGATCCTTAAATTACATATGCTAGACATAAGGCTTCTTAGAAGTGCATATTGTAAATTTATATGTTCAATATAATTTGTTTCTTTTGTAATTCAATGTTTTTCATTTAAAAATATTCTGGTGAGAAGGGGCACCATAGATTCACTAGATTGCCCAATAGGTTCACAACACAAAATTTTTAAGAACTGGAAGAAATTCTGAGCTAAAAGTTGTGAGATCTCAATTCAGGTACTGGTTCTACAACTTTTTAGCACTATGGGCAAATTAGTCCAATCTGAAAATAAAAGCTAAATCCAGTATTTTATACATTTTAGTCATTTAATAAGCATTTACTAATTTAATGAATAAATCATTAAAGCACCTCATAACCTCATAGACTTGACATGTATATTACTGAGCCACCCTGAGTTGTGAAGAAAGAGAAGACAGGTTGGCAAGCTGGAAGGAAAGACCATTGATCGTTTGCCAATCACTGTGTTAAGTGCTGGAAAACAAATATAGATGGCAGGTTCTCCCTCCCTTCCAGAAGCATGCATTTTGGAGAGTGATGGCCAGGGAAAGGTGTTTTAGTCTGGTAGATCACAGGGGTGGTGAGTAGAATGATAAATTAATTGGCATACTCTTTTCAGAGACAATTGAATTGTTGATTAGAGCAAGAGGTAAAAAATGGGAGAAATAGAAAAGAGAATGGATGGTTCCTGAGAGTACAGAACTAAGAGACTTGCCACCTTGCAGGAGTCATATTCTCTGGTTGTCTGTCTGGAAGGGTAGAGAGCATAAAGGGCAGCAGTCCAAGCAGAAAAGGAATTCCCAGAAAATTATCAATAAAATGTCATAGATAATAAAAAGGTACTGAAAATCTAGAAGAGTAAATGATGTTCTACTTTTTAAAAAATCAGGCTGAGGGTACCTGCCAACTAGAAGTTACTAAGCTGGATTTTAGTTCCTGGCAAAATTCTAGCATGTATTAACAGGATGGATAGTGAACATCCAGAAAAGGAACTAGCAAATCATGAAGTGTCAGGATGTTTTCATTAATCTCATTTCCCTTTTGTTGCAATTACTAGATTCAATTTTAGACGAATATTCTAGAGTTTGCCTAGATTTTAGCAAAGCAGTTTACAATGCGTTGTGATATTCTTGTGAAAAATACCAGGAGAGGTAAGATAATAGTAAGATGAATTAAGAACTAGTTGAATGGCCAAATCTAGAGTAATCATTCATGTTTTAATGCCGTCTTGAAGGAAGATCTTAAGTGAGTTTGTGCCTGACCTTATGTTTCTAGAACTTTTTTTATTTGCTTGCTTGTTTCTTTTTCAAATCAATTAATTGAATAAATTCAGAGCCAATCTGTTGTAATAATTTTGGGGGCAGTGGGGAGTTAGGACCTTCGGGGGAATCAGCCTGTGATTCCAAAGGCAAAAGATCTTTATTATTTTTCACTTACATAAAAGAAAACTTGAGGCAAAGGGGGACATCAGGATATGGAGACGCAAATTGGAGGAAGGGGAGGCATTTTGGGAGCAGCAAGGTAAAATTGCAACTAAAGTAATCACTGAATCTTCACACAATGGCAGGAAGAAAATGGTACTAAGGTGCAATTATAGGCCTGGAGAGAAGCTACTCATTTGGGGCATTCCCAGTTTCTGCTTTCAGATCCCTCTAATTAATTTGGGAAATATTTTCTCCTCCCTCAGGACAACATACCAATATACTACTTTGGGCATGAGAGCTAACACTATAAAAAAAACCAACCAACCAACCAACCTATCTTATCTCTAATCCAGAGGTAGAGCTTCTCCTGGGCTAGGTTTGCTTAGGGGACCAAATAAAGCCGTTTCAAGATGGGGAGATGCATTTTTAAGGAGGTTGGAGTATCATTCAAGCATAGGTTGAATGGCCACTTTTCAGGGATGTTGTGAAGAGAAATATCCATTTCAGAAAGTATAGATTTGAACCAGATCAGGGTTCCTTGGGATCTATCAACTTTAAAAAATATTTTTTTATAACTATTTCAATTTAGTTAGTTTCCTTTGTAATCCTGTGTATTTTATTTTCTGCATTTAAAAATATTAATATGAGGAGGCCATAGGTTTCATCTGACTCTCAGAGGGGGCCATGACCCCAAAATGGTTAAGAATTCCTGAACTACAGCGTCTTTGAGGCCTTTTTCAACTCAGATTCTGTGATCTTATGGTGACATGAGGATATATGCTATTATATATATGTTACATATATATTTACACACATATGCATATATATATTTATGATGTACTTATGCATACATATATCCTTATAAAGAAAGAGTGCTCATAGATCAAGTGAATTTGGCATAATTTCAGTATTTTCATTTTCGATTATTTTTTACTGAAAAATTTTTTGAATTCAAGGTCTGTGTCTTAATTTCTTTCATAACTTCCACACTGCCTCACAGTGTTTTTACACATATTAGGAGTCTAATAAATGGTTATCAAAATCAAATGATACAGAGAATAATTTGTTCACTGCATAAGACCTAACCAAATTTTGCTCTTATTGAATCACTAAAATGTAACCACATAAGTGAAAATAGCCCTGACTGCAAATCAGAAGGGGTTCCTATCTTTTCCACAAATTATTTATATGACTTTGAACAAGTCACCACTGTGTGGCCCCCAATTTCCTTATGTGTAAAATGAAAACATCAGAATAAATGATCTCTAAGGCCACTTCCAATTCTCTAAAATTCCATTATTCTAATGACAAATGTGATACTTTTTGAAGAAATATTTCACTTTTTTTGTATATGCCATTCAGTTTTCTATCTTTCCTTCTCCAGAAATTCTCTTTTCCAATTAAATTATTGGACCTGCCTCCAAATTTCTCTTCCCAAACCAGCCACTAGGTTTTCCTGTCCTGAAATTACTCTTTCCCCCCACATATGGCTGTTACTGTCATATCTATAATCCATTCCTCCAGATAGGCTGTTCTCCCCCATGGTGTCTTAATATGATTAAAAAAAAACACTAACCAGGCATAAAGCAGCTCACTGTCACAAGACCATTTCCCAGTTCAAGCAATGAATTTGTACCATGATGATGATCAACGGACCCCCTTCTCTCTTGTGTTTATGAGTAATAAAATAGGGAGCTCCCCCCTCCCTTCTTTTTATGAAGATAATCCTCCAACTTGCAGCTGTGACTCTGACTTTTTTTTTTGGAATGAGCTGAGATTATGGTCCCATAACCCAATTAGTGTCATTTGGTGGTGGTCCAAACACTTCCACTGCACGAGTTTTAATTTGGGGATCCCCGGAGGCTGCATACCACATCTGTAGTCAGCCTGTTCTTCCTCTCCCCTTATTTGCTCTAGGTTTACGGGAGGATTCTCTGTGTGGTCTGGGGAGGCTGTTTCGCGTTCATGGGCATGGTATTGAAGCTATGGAGGAAGGTGTTCCTTTTAATCCAACTCTGGCACCTGAAGGTTGGGCAAACTGGGCAGTTGTAATGAATCAATCAGTGCCCTGCAGGCACCTGATGGGCACTCTGCCTTCCTAATGATCTGAGTGGCTTTTGAGCTGTTCCTGGTTGGGTCAGATCTGAGGATTTGGGCTCTGGAAGGTAGCTGGCCAAGGGATCAAAGGTACTGGGCAAGGTTGCCCCCCCTCATTTCCCTGTGTTGGCTTGGGCTGGCTCTGACTCCAGGCATTCATTGTGCAAGCAGCTGGCACCAGCTGGGAAGGGATAATTAGCATAACAAAGAATCACAGTACAGCATTGCCCTGTACAGTTTGAAGCTCAGCATAAGGGCCCTGGGGCTCTAGATATCCTGGCTCTGTCATGCATTGAAACAGACTTCCAAATCTGCTCCAGGTATAGCTTCCCGGGCCTGCAGATCCCTTCACCTAGCAAGTGCCAATCACTCTTCCCCATCTCTGAGCCATTCCTGGGAGGATGCACTGGGCAGAATGTAGTATGTTATGTGGCTTTCAGGGAGAAACTGGAGTGGGGACCGGGCCTCCCTTTCTGAGGACAGCTGTTGTCCCAGTCTAGTACAAGAGGACAATAGAAGATTCTTTTCCCGAGAAGTTGGTGGGGACAATGCTGGCAAAAAGGACTGTCTGCAGAAAGTGGGTTAGAGAAAGGATTTTGTTTTATCACTGACCCGAGTCCCTCTGGCTTCTTCAATTAAAGAGTCTTAAAAATAAGACTAATTTTAAGAAAAGTTAGCCAATTAAACCATGACTAGATTAAAGGTATAGGGAAATAAGGGATAAAGCATGGATGAAGATTATTAGTTTAAAGGCTTTAAAAACAAATGTAGAAAAAAATGTTTGAAGCAGCCCTTTTTGTAGTGAGTAAGGAACTGGAAATTGAGTGGAATGGATGCCTCTCAGTTGGGGAATGGTTGAATAAGCTATGTTATATGAATCTAATAGAATATTATTGTTCCCCATAAGAAATGATGAACAGGCTGATTTCAGAAAGACCTAGGAAGAGTTACATGAACTGATGCTGAGTGAAGTGAACAGAACTAAGAGAACATTATACACAGCTGCAAGATTATGTGATGATCAATTCTGATGGACATGGCTCTTTTCAACAATGAGGTGATTCAAGGCAGTTGCAATAGACTTGTGATGGAAAGTGCCATCTGCATTCAGAGGCTTATGGGGACTGAATATGGATCAAAGTATAGTATTTTCACTTTTTTTATTTGCTTGGTTCTTTTCTTTCTTGTGTTTTTCTCCGCTTTTGATTTGATTTTTCTTGCACAGTGTGATGATTATGAAGAATTGGATATATTTAACCTATTTAGGATTGCTTGCTTCTTGGGGAGGGAAAGGAGGAGAAAGGGAGAAAAAAGTGGAACACAAGATTTTGCAAAAATTTATATTGAAAACTATCTTTGTGTGTATTTGGAAAAATAAAATGTTATAAAAATGATACCAAAACACAAATGCAGAGGGGCAGCTAGATGGCACAGTGGATAGAGCACTGACCTGGAAATCTGGAGAACCTGAATTCAAATTTGATCTTATACACTTACCACATACTAGCTGTGTGACTCTGGGCAAGTCACTTAGCTCCAATTGCTTTGCCAAAGAAAAATGCAGAGAGTTCTAGCTGGCTCCATTGGATCACTTTATGTCACTTGGATGAGACTAAATATAGTAACTGGAATCTAGATTTCTACCTGTTCATTTCTCTCCTGTATTCCAATCCTGCATCATCACTTGCCTCCTAGCAATTTCAAATTGGATGTCTCATATACATCTCAAACTTAGTATATCCCCAAATGAATCTTTTCTCCAAGACAAGCTTCTCTTCTGAACTTTCCTATTTGTTTGAGGGTATCTCCAGTCCAGTCACCCAGACTCAGAAACTTGGTATCATCTTCAGCTTCTCATTTTTAATTCCCTCCACATACCCAATCAGGTGCCAAATGTTTTTATCTCTACCTCTACATCAGCCCCATGCTTCCCGTTCTCCAATTGCTTTGCCAAAAAAAATTGCAGAGAGGTTTAGTTGGCTCCATTGGATCACTTTATGTCACTTGGATGAGACTAAATATAGTAACTGGAATCTAGATTTCTACTTGTTCATTTCTCTCCTGTATTCCAATCCTGCATCATCATCTGCCTCCTAGCTATTTCAAATAGGATGTCTCATATACATCTCAAAGTTAGTATGTCCCAGGATGGATTTTTCCTCCCAAACCAGCTTCTCTTCTGAACTTTCCTATTTGTTTGAGGGTATCTCCAATCCTAGTCACCCAGATTCAGAAACTTGATATCATCTTCAGCTTCTCATTTTTAATTCCCTCCCACATAACCCAATCAGGTGCCACATGTTGTCTCTACCTGTACATCAATCCCATGTTTCCTTCTCTTCTCTCACACAGCCTGTATCCTTCTTCAAGCCCTCTTCACCTCTTTCCTGACCCATTGCCAATAACTTCCTAATTGATTTCCATGCTACAAGTCTCTCCTCCCCAATCCATCCTTCTCATAGCTGCCCAAATTGATTTTTTATTCTTCAGTCATTTCAGCCATGACCCCATTTGGGCTTTTCTTGGCAAAGATACTGGAGTGGTTTCCCATTTCCTTTCCCAGCTCATTTTACAGATCAGGAAATAGAGGCAAACAAGGTTAAGTGCCCAGGATCACATAGCTGGTAAGTATCTGAAACTGCATTTGAACTCAGGTCCTCCTGTGCTCTATCCACATCAACTCGCTATCTAAAACTGAGGGTTTTTTTTTATCAGTGTGAATCTGAACATGTCACTTTGCTATTCAATAAATTCCAGTGGTTCCCAACTGCCTCAGGGGACCAAATATATATATATATATATATATATATATATATATATATATATACAAAACCCTTTATAGCCTGACCACAATCTACCTCTCTCTTGTTACGACACATTATTACTTCCTTCCACATACACCACTGTCTTGTCAAATTGATCTCCTTACTCCTGTTCATATGATACTCCTTTTACTTCCTCCCTAGAATCTATTCCCTTCTCAACTTCTCTCTCAGAATCCCTAATTTCCTTTAATTTCAACTCAAGCATCATTTTCTTCAATAGACTTTTCCTGATCCTTGCCTCCCCCTCCCATTATTGATGTCTTCCCTTTCAAAAGCTACTTTGTATCTTTGTATTTATTTCTCCCAGCTACATTATGAGCTCCTTGAGAACAGGGACTATTTTCACTTTTACATTTGCATCTTCCCACCCCAACTAGAGTACTAGGCACTTTATAGTTGTTTAATAAACATTTATTGACTGTTTATAATCAGATAGTTTAAGTGACTGTGCTAGGGCTGGGGGAGTGAGAAAATCAGTAACAGGGTTAGAACTCTTAGAGGCTCAGAAACACCTAAAGATGGTCCAGAAAAACACTATCTAAACTTATACATTTATACTGTTTCATGTCAGTATCATTTTGGCCTTTAGACCATAAGCATCCTCATCTGTGTCTTCTGCCTATTCAGCCTCTCTCCTCAAACTTCAACCTGGGGCTGGGCTACGAGACAATCAGCTGTGCATCCAGCCATCTCTGAACATTCACCTCCCCGTAAATGACAGCAAGAGCTCTCTTCCACTGAGCCAGAGGATGCTGGAAAAAATACATAATCTAAGCTAGGAGGGAGGGCAAGTGATGAGAAATCAGGAGCCTATTTGAAGTTGGACCTCCCCCAGTCTTGTGTCTTGCAGTAGCCTTGGCCACAATTCCCAAAGAACAGATTTCCCAGATCTCCTTATCACTCAATCTCCCTCCTACCTCAATCAAGAGTTTCCTGCTCTATCTGCATAGATTTCCCATCCCATCCCCCTAGCTAAGCCAGAGTTTCTGGCAGTGAAAGAGAGCAAATCTTATACTCATAGCCTCGTCTCCATCACTTCTCTCTCCCTCTCCTGTCATTTGAGAGACACAATGGAAGCCATACACTGGTCCGTAGTAATAAAATCTAAGGATCATAGGGAGAACTAGAAGGTCCCTTAAAGATCATCTAGCTCAACCCTCTTGTTTTACAGATGAGGAAACAGTCCCAGAAAGATAAAATGATTTGCTAAAAGAGATAGAGGTGGTATATACCACTGCCATAATCTGAACCTGGCTCTTTGACTCTAAACTCCACAAGTTGCAGTACAATGAGGTGTTTAGAAAGAGCACTGAATCTGGAATAAGAGAAGGTAGATACAAATCCACGCTCTGATCATCTGCATGATTTGAGGCAAAATGCTTAACTTCTCTAGATCTCAGTTTTCTCACCTGATCTCTCAGGTACTTTGTAATTCTAAACCTACGATGGTCTTTAGGCTTTATTCCCATCAAACATGAATATTAATTCAGACATCTTGTGTTATAAGAACTGATGCCAACTGGGAGAACCAGGAAAAATGGAATAGGCAATTCCCTCCCTCCCAAATATTATGTCCTAAGCAGAAAGAGAGCTGGCATTTGAGGGACTTGCTTGCCGCTTAGTCACTGGTAGCTCAGAACTCTAATTGATATTTCTGGAAAACAGGTAGCTAGCTATTTGTAATCTTAGTCTTCCACTTGGCTAAGCTTTGATATAGGAGCAGGTCCTCTGAATGGGTTTAATTTGAATGATGGTTATGTGTTTTTAAAGAGCAGACTTTTAAATTTGAACAACTGTTCCTTCTCAATAAATGTGATTTTAAAAAATAATTGTTCTAATTAGCAAAATGCAGTCTTATTAAAGCTAATTAAAGGCAATTTGGGAGTCGTTATTTCCACAAAATTAGAAAAAAAGAGCAAGAGAAAAATGGGTTTTGTTCAGAGAAGAAGAGAGACCTAAAAGGTAAAAGTTGTCCATAGTAGCTAGGTGGTACAGTGGATAGATTGCTGGGCCCAAAGTAAGGAAGAGTCCTCTTCCTGAGTTCAAATCTCTCTGAAGACACTTACTAGTGTGTGATCCTGGGCAAGTCACTTAACCCTGTATACCTTAGTTGCCCTTCTGTAAAATGAGAAGGAAAAAGCAAGCCACATCTTTGCCAATCAAACTCTAAATGGGGCATGAAGAGTTTGACATGGCTGAAATGCCTAAACAACAGCTAAAAGCCCAGTCACAGTTTTATACAGACATAGAAGTTCATTGTAAAGAGTTATTGAAGATTTTTTTATTTCAGTGGCAGCATCATTCTACTATTTCCTTTGCCTTTAAATATTGTTACTATCTCCATCCAACTATAGCAAGGTATGAATCATTGCCACTGTCCAAGATTATCTCTCTCCACAAAGTCACAGGTACCTATACTGATAGTCATTGTTATGCCCCCCTCCTCCCTTCAATAGAATTCCAGGAGCCCTAACCTGGATAAATTACATAACTTGCTATAGCGGTTGAATATGAGTGGGAATGAGAAGGCAAGTGAGTAGAGGATGTGGAGGAGATTTTTCAAACCCCAGATTCAATGGGAGATGCTAACTAACCCAAAGGATGGAGAAGTTGTTGGATGGATTCACTGTGACCTTACCTGAGTAGAAAATACAGAAATCTCAAAGGAAAACAATACCATGTTTCCATAGCCAATTAAGAAGATTCTGTGTATAAGCTAGGTTGAGAGAAGATACATTGAGAGGCAAAGCTATTGGATCCAGGTAAAGTAACATCAAAATTTTTAAACTTTGTGAAGCATTCTGACCCTAAGTCTAAAAGAGCTAGGAATATAACCCAGGGTGTTCAGATCCTAGCCATGTAAAACAGTCGTATCGCTGGAAAATTGGTGCAATTTCCTAGGGAGAAGGAGAAGCTGTAAGGAAACACCTATGAGAGGCAAGTCCCGTGGTGAGCAAATGGAAAATGGAGCTACACCAAGGGAACATATGTAGAAAGCAACAAGAATGTCTTTTTTTATGTCTGCTGGGAGCAAATGACAACCACAATGGAGTAATAGAAGGCCAACAGGAGAGAAGCCAGCAATAGAGCCACGAGCAGGGAGATGTAGCAGAAAGATAATCAGCAATAGACTATCTTCTTCTGGAAGACAGCAAATGAAGGAAAGGCTGGTCAAGGATCATTAAAGCACATAGAACCCTAACAGAAAGAAGAGAATTTTGAGTCCTTCCTCTCTGTATTCCTAGCCCAGAAAATACTATGCTATTTTTAAAAGCTTTTTATTTTCAAAATATATGCACAGTTTTCAATATTCATCCTTGTAAAACCTTGTATCCTTGTATTTCAAATATTTTTCTACTTCCCTTCCCCTCATCCCTCCCCCAGATGGCAAAATCCTAAAAGTTATAAAGACTATACAGTTCCATAAGGGGTGGTTGAATCCCAGAGGAAAGATAGGAAAGTTTTTTGATATTCTCTCTCTCTCTCTCTCTCTCTCTCTCTCTCTCTCTCTCTCTCTCTCTCTCTCTGTCTCTCTCTCTCTTTCTCTCTCTCTCTCTCTCTCCTCAAAGGTGAATCCTTTGTATGTTCTCAACAGGTAAATAAAACATATTGTATATGAATGCTTTGTGAACCTGATTGCTTTTAAGGGGGAACTGATGGTCATTCTTGGGAGAGAGTTGTGCCATAGATTGACATTCCATGGGTGGGGCTTGAGTAGAGACAAATGAGCCAGAGTGAAGTGTATACAGAAAATAACTTAAGCCCTTTGTGTCAGCAGGAAGCCACTTAAATAAGGGTTACATTAGGGGCTTGTCCAGGCTGGATCATTTTTCATAGTTTAAACTTTTTGCAATAATAGTGTTCATGTTGTGACAGCATTCTTGAAAGTACCTTGCAAGAAGTGTTAGCCTAGAGGAATTATATAATTGCAAATTATTTTGTGTGTTTTGGTGAGGGACAACCTTGGCTGCCCAGTGATTGGAGAATGATTGATACACAGAAGGATGAATGTGAACACTCACAAAGGACTCTTAATTTGGGTTCTACCTATGGATTGTGACAAGGATATTGCACCTGAATATAGGGAAGTATCCTGATTTAGAGGAGGATTGTAAATAGATAATGGAGTTTATGTAAGGTCTGCTGTCTAATTTTACTATCTGTAAATGAATGAAAAAGTTAAGTACTTACTACATGCCACATGCTGTGCTAATTGATGGAGAAACAAATACAAGCAACTAAGACAGTCTATCTCCTTAAAAAGCTTATGTTCTAATAGAGGAAAACAACATATGTGGGGAGGAATGTTTGAGCCAGGGAAGTCAGAGAGAATTGGGACTGGAGTAATGGGGTGAATGAATGGATCGATGAATGGATGGCTTATAACGCATTTATTATCATATGGCAGGCACTATGCGAAGCAATGGGAATACAAATACAAGCAAGCAAGACAGTTCTTGTTCTCAAAGAACTTACATTCTAATAAGAGAAGAGACTAGAAAAGGGAGTTCACTATAGTCCAGCATGGTTTGAAAATGACTGTTAAATGATGGGGAGACTGTTTCTAGGCCTTGACATGTTTTATAAGGAGTGGTAAAGATGGCTGAGAAATGGATATATGAACTTTGATAATATTAGATCACTTGTGATTTGTATAAACCATATATGTGTGTAGTTGTATACATATATATATATATATATATATATACATATACATACAAACATACATATTTATATTCCTGAATTAATTTTCAGGGACTGTAAAATTTTGATTTTTAAAATATTTGTCCTTTTTTTATAATAGCTTTTTATTTTTCAAAATACATTCAAAGATAAATTTACTCTTTTCAACATTCACTCTTGCAAAACCTTGTGTTCCAAATTTTTCTCTCTCTCTTCCCATCTCCCCTTTCATAGATAGCAAGTAATCTAATATAGGTTAAAGATGTCCAGTTCTTCTAAACATATTTCCACAATTATCATGCTGCACAAGAAAAATCAGATCAAAAAGGGGGGAAATGAAGAAAAAAACAAACAAGCAAATAATACCATCAACAAAACAAGTGAAAATACTGTGTTGGGATTCACTCTCAATCTTCATTGTCACATCCCTACAATCCTCTCTCTGGGTGCAGATGGCTCTCTCCATCATAAGTCTATTGGAATTGCCCTGAATCATCTCATTGTTGAAAAGAGCCATGTCCATCAGAGTTGATGATTGTATAATCTTCTTGTTGCTGTGTACAATATTCTCTTAGCTCTACTTCCTTCACTATGTTCATGTAAGTCTCTTCAGGACTCTCTGACATCATCCTGCTGGTCATTTCTTATAGAATAATAATATTCCATAACATTCATATACCATAACTTGTTCAACCATTCCTCCACTGATGGGCATCTACTCAATTTCCAGTTCTTTGCCCCTACAAAAAGGGCTGCCACAAATATTCTTGTGCATGTGGGTCCTTTTCCCTTTTTTATGATCTCTTCGGGATACAGACCCAGTAGAGACACTTCTGGATGCAAAGTTTGATAGACCTTCTGTAATGGTTGGATCAGTTCACAATTCCACCAAAAATGTATTAGTGAGGGGCTGCCAAATTTTGATGGGAGATAGTACAACTGGAAGCCCCTATGAGTTGTACCAATCTTCTGCTATTGTGACTCAAGGAAGAGAGGGAAAATTTTCTTAAAATAGTGAAGATTCATATACTCAAATCACATTTACTGGATTTTATCAATTCTTTCTTTTCAAAAACCCTCAGTATTTAAGAGATTTCATTCTTATTGTCATAACCCTAATCCAGGTCCTTCCTTATCTCAACTCACTCTCTTCAGTACACCCTGTGCTCCTCTCAGATTTGCATTGTTACCTACACACAGGTAAATTCCTACCTCTGGGTCTTGGTCCATGTTCTTTTTTTAATCTAAATTCTAATGGTCCTTCTAACTCAAATGGCATGTCTCCCAGGAGAAGTTTTGTAGCTATGTTTACTCTGCTTGGTAGTGCAGTGAGGGAAAGCACTGGACTAGGTGTCAGGAATACCTGGATTCAAATCCTAGCTCAGGTACTAACTAGCTAGTGTGACTCTGGAAAAGCCAATTCATTTCTCCACCTCATTTTCCCTATCTGTAAAATGGAGATAATTATAACACCTATCTTGTAGGATTGTGTGAAGATCAAAAGAGATAATAAAGCTCAGCACTTTTCAAGATTTAAAGTGCTCTCTAAATGGTAGCTATTATTACTTAGAGCTAAAAGTCAATTAAAAAGATTTTACTAAGCATCAAGTGCTGGGAATACAAAGAAAGAAAGTAGTTTCTATTCTCAAAGCACAGTCTAATGATGGAGAAAACATGGTAAAACACCTTGTACAAACAAGATATTTACAGAACAAATTGGAGATAACCTCAGAAAGAATGCAGCGAGCATTAAGAAGAAGTGGGATGATTTCTTATAGAGGTGGGATTTTTGCCAAGACTTAAAGGAAGAGAGGAGGCCAAAAAGAGGAGGGAGGGAATTTCAGGAATGGAGGACAGCCAGAAAAATCCCAGGAGTTGGGAAATAGAATGCAAGGAACAACAAGTATACCAATGTTGCTGGATTGCAGAGTTCATAAAAGGTAAATTTGAGGTAATCAAGAGCAACTCCCCGCTTTTTATAGATGGGGAAATTGAGGCCCATAATAGTTAAGAAATTTTCTCAGTGTCACACAAGGGGTAATTAAAAAATTTGAAATTGATCCTCAGATCCTCTGGCTCAAAAATCCAGTGTTCTCTGTTCTGTATCATGCTATTTCCTCATTAACATCCTTCTTTTTGTTACATACAATTAATTACCTATTTATTTACTGTATTGTATTGTTCACTGCCTTATTTCTCTTTCTAATTTAAAATTTTTTCAAATTCAATTTTATTTTGTTTTCAATTTTGAATTCTCTCCTTTCCCACCTCCACTGCCTCAACTATTGCTCTATTGTAGTTCTACAAATAGATCAAAACTTCTTAAAGGAAGAATTTTTTTTTATTTTTATCATTATCTACATTTTAATCATTATTAGAAATTTCTGTAGGGGAAGAAGAAAACAGTTAAATCAGATCCTGGAATTAAGATTTTAAAGTTCCACCTATACCTGATTAAGAAAAAGGAATTATTTAATTTAGGTTTGTTTGACATTCAGTGCTGGAGTAAAATTGCCAAAATGCCTTATGTTACTATGTGATTCTAATAAAAAAGGTTGAAAAGGAGAAAGGGAAAAGTTCCTATTTTGAGCATCCAAGCTAGAGGCCATAGACAATAGCTACAATATCAAAAGGAAAATGGACCCTTCTGGAAATTTACAGAAGATACAATCCAAGAAAGGAGTCGGTAATAGAGCACTTAATCTTGGATGCCCACACACAAACACACAAAGTAGAAATGGAACAAAGATCCTGGTGAAGGAGGAAAATTTGGATGTGGTCAAAAATAGGTGGGGTCAGAAACAGAAGTAATAATAGCTGGAATATCTTTCAAATGACCAATACAGAAAGAGGAAATAGATGAGAAGGTTGAAAAAATTCATACGTTGATATGGGGACATGAGGACATGAATAATTTAGACATATGATAGAACTTTTATTTGTCCAAAGCAGAATACCTAATATTTTAATAACAATTTCATTCTTCAAAAGATGGAAAATTCAACAAAAAGAAATTCTAATCTGGGTCCAATTCTTACCAAAAAGGAGGAACTGATTGTTGAAATAGAAGTAATAGGAACCTTTGGGAGTGGTGACCACTCCATTTTTGTATTAAGTAATTTAAACTTTACACTATTTAGACTTCAACAAGACTTGAATCTTGTGAAGGGCAGAGTTAATGAAATATAAAAGTGAGGGAGTTTTAGGTTTAGACTTTGAGAAGCTCAATTGCACATGAAAAATCCAATGGAGACAATGAACCTGCCACAGATCACAGACAATCTTACTTTCTTTATTGCAAGACAATTATTTGACCCCAACAGTCATCTGGGAAATGTAACTAACTAGCCAGTCACTATAAGTAAGAGTGGAGTCCCTCTTTGAAGTAATTCATCTCTGAACCAGAAAGAATTGTTGAACAAGAGAGAACATATTTCTCTAGCTCTTTTCTAGAAGATGACAAGGCTCAGAGGCCCCAAGAAAGTCAATTCTAGGTTAAGGGTTTTTTTTCTCTTTTGGAAGAGCATCAAAAGGTTTCAATTGTTAAAAGTATATAATATTCAGCTGAGCCAGAGGCTCAGTGGAGAGCATGAGATGGAGTAAACTGAAGGTATCTATTAAGAAAAAAATCCAGGGAATTCAGCTGATCTACCAGCTTGGTTCAGCCATATTTGGCCTCCAAGCAATCTGTCTGTTCAAACCTGGCAGTGGCAATAGTGATAAAGAGCCAGTCTAATAGCCAAGTGACTTGCCTAGCATGGCCTAGCATTCGATCAAGCTATCTAGCAATGATATTGTGTCCTGTGAGAAATAAGTCCATTTGAGAGGTGGAATGAGTCATTTCACCAAGACCAAACCCATCAGTGAAATTTATGAAGATGCTCCCTGCAATTATAGCTCTGAGTTTCCACATGTCCACATGTGTTTCCTACCTTTATACTGTAAATTTTTATCTGCTTTCTCCCCAGCCTCATAGACTCTGAGTATTTGTGGGAAAGTAAACTGGAGGTTTGAGAAGGACTGCTTTATAACTATTCTTTTTGCCATGCCATTTGAGTAAGTGCCTTTTCTAAGAGATAGATTCCATTGGCTGATTCTTAATAGGAAACACACACTTGGGGCTTGTAAGCCTCAGTACTGGCAGTTACCATAGGGTTACTCCTAATACCCAAAGTAGCCTGTCAGAACAGGTATGAATTGGAAGCAGGAAGCCCTGGGGAGTTGTTATTTTAGTATATGTGATAGAAAAGAAGAAAGTAAAATATTACCTAACATGAATCCTAGATTTTAGAAGATCAGATTTCAAAAGTTTTAGAGGAAGGACGGGTAAGATTCTGTGAATTAAAATTCTGTTTAAAGTCATTTCTGAAGGGAATGGAACTTTGTAAGGTCAGATCAATGGAAAGAGAATTGTATTTAATCAGAGGATTTGAGTTTGAGTCCCAGATTTGCCACTTATTATCTTTAAGTGACTAGATAGTACAGTGGATAGAGTACCATGAGTTCAAATATGGCTTGAGTTAGTTACTAGCTGTGTGATCCTGGGCGAATCATTTAACCATATTTGCATCCGTTTCCTTATCTGGAAATGGCAAACCACTTTAGTATCTTTGCTAAGAAAACCCCAAATGGATCATGAAGAGTTGGACATAACTGAAATGATTCAACAAGTGACTTATCCTCTCTAGGTCTCAGATGATTTTTAGAATATCTACTCCAACTGTGAAATGAAGGAACTAAATTCAATCACCTCTAATTTATCTTGTTGCTCTAAATCTATGATTCTATAAATTCCACAATCATAATAAAAACAACTCTAATGAGGAAGAAGAAAGGGGTTCATGTGGATGCATGAGGAGCTTATTACCCAAATGAAAAATTTAAAAGACATACAAAAAATGAAAATGAAATTAAGTAACAGAAAATAAAAATAAAAGCATGTCATTATTCTATAAGTATTAGGAAGGTTAAGGGTCAGAATTGAGTTGGCTGGGAAGAAAAGCTAATGACAGCAAAAAGAGTGGCTGTTGCTTTGGTGGTTTTTTGAAAAAGCAAATTGGAGGAAAAAACAAGAATTAAAGAAGAGAGGGGGCCATTTATGGTGAATAGAATGAGGATGATGGGCTGAGTAGAGTGAAGGCAGTATTCTTTAACTTTAATGGATCTGAAAAGTCATCTACTTCAACTCCTTCATTTTACAAGATGAGAAAACTGAGGTCCAGAGAGCTTGGGACTTGTCACTCAGATAGTAAATGGAACAACTGGGATTCAAACTCAATTTCTTCACCTCCATTCCTCTCTACTAAGTTGTTTCCATCTTATTCTGTTATTGTTTTCCCATGCAAGGAAAGTGATCTTTGGGCTGGAAAGTACAGAACAAAAATTCTATTGAACAGGCTTCTATCCTCCAAAGATTTGGTTAAAGAGAGCACTTAATAACCTTTGATTGTTCAAGTCACTTGGCCCAAATGACCTGTATCTGAGGGCACTAGATGAACTAACAGATGTGATTATTGAAGCACTACCAGTGATCTTTGACAGATCAATTGTTGAGAATGAAAAAGGTGCTGCTATATTAGAGAAGGACAAATACTCTCCCTTTTCTTTAAAGGGGGAGGAGGAGGAACAGTAGAAACTGCTAACTGAAGGCCAGTTTGACTCTGATTCCTGGCAATATTCTAGAATGTTTTATTAAAAGGATAGTTAATGAGCCTCTAGAAAATGAAATGGCCAGAACACAAAGCCAGCATGACTTCATCAAGCACAGGTTAGACCAGACTAACAGCATTTCTTTTCTTTTTTCTTTTTTTATTTGCCAGCACTGCTAGTTTTGTAGCTTAGAAGAATGCTATTAAATGTAGCTTACCTTGATTTTAGAAAAGCATTTGCCAAAGTTTCTCATGTTATTCTTGAGGAGAAAAAAAATAGGCATGAGGGGTCAGCCAAATGATATAACTATTAAATGTATTAAAAAAAAAAAAACTGGTTAAATTCCAGACCCAGAGAGTGGTCATTAATGATTTCCATGTACACTTGAATTGAGTGTCTCAGGAACCTGTGTTGTTTAAATAAAACTGTTAAATCACCTGGATAAAGTTATAGATTGATCAGTTAGTAATCATTTATTAAGAGCCTACTTGTATACCACACATTGTGCTAGAAGCTGAAGCTACAAAAGCAAAAATGAAAAAGACCCTGCCTTTAAGAAGCTTATATTCTGAAAGGTTTATCAAATTTGCAGGTGATGCAAAGCTAGGAGAGATCACTACTAACACATCAGATAAGAAAGTCAGGAACCAAAAGGATCTTGGCAAATGGAACACTGGGTCAAATATTATTAGATGATGTATAAGAGGGATCACAGGGAAGTTAGGGGGTACATTGGATAGTGTGGGAATGGAAGTCAGGATGTCTCAGCTTTCCAATTTCAAATCAGACACTTCCTAGCTGTGGGACTCTGGGCAAGTCACTAACCCTGTTTGCATCAGTTTCCTCATCTGTAAAATGAGCTGGAGAAGGAAACAGCAAACCTCTTTGGTATCTCAGCCAAGAAAACCCCAAATGAGATCATGAGGAATTCGACTTGACTACCTGACTGATGGAACAACAACAACAAATAGGGACCAAAGTAAAGCTTTACTCTTGGATTCAAGATTCACCTTAATAAGCAAAGATAGGGGAAGAGGATCTAGTCAGTAGTTAATCTAAAAAAGATTTGAGAGTTTAGCAGACTTAGAGCTCAATGAGTCAACTGCATAATCTACCAGCCAAAAAACACCACATGTTTGAGTTTTACTGTATAGAATCCTATTACTATTTGTAAATTTAGGTGCATAGGATCATCCTGACTTCCATTCCCACACTATCCAATGGAAGGGACTTTAGAGGCCATTATTCATTTTATAGATTAATTAAATGAGCCACAGAGCCTAATTAACTTGCTCAAGTTCATGTAACTTGTAAATGTCTAAGGTAGGATTTGAACCCAGTTCCTGCTGAATCCAGACCGTCTCTAGTCTTGATTTTTCAGTAGCTAATTGTGAACCAACTAGGTTCCATGATGTTCAAATTCTGCCTCAGATATTTACTAGCTAAGTGATCCTGAGCAAATTTCTTAAGCTCTTTCAGGTTCAATTTCCTCATTTATAAAATGGAGAATAATAATGTCACTGAATTTTTGTGAAATCGCATGAAATAGCATATATTAACTTTGAAAACCTAAAAGTGCTTTTATAAGTGCTTTCTATCCTGTCCTGAGTCACCCCAGGTGCCCTATCTCTCCAAGTATATGCTAAAATAATTTTTAAAAATCCTTTTTCAGGGAAAAGGACCCACATGTGCTAAAATGTTCATAGCAGCCCTTTTTGTAGTGACAAGGACCTGGAAACTGAGTGGATGCCCATCAGTTGGAGAATGGCTCAGTAAGTCATGGTATGTGAATGTTATAGAATATTATTGTTTGGTAAGAAATGACCAGCAGGATGATTTCGGAGAGACCTGGAGAGACTTACATGAACTGATGCGAAGTGAAGTGACTAGAACCAAGAGAATGTTATACACAGCAACAAGAAGATTATGTAATGATCCATTTTTTTTTTTTATTAGTGATTCAGACCAATTCCAATAGACTTGTGATGGAGAAAGCCATGCGCATCCAGAAAGGAGACTATGGGGACTGAGTGTGGATCACAACATAGTATTTTCACCTTTTTGTTGTTGTTTGTTTGACTTTTTTCTTTCTAGTTTTTTTTTTTCCTTTTTGATCTGATTTGTATTGGTGTGTATGTATGTGTGTAGCATGATTAATATGGAAAGATGTATAGAAAAATTGCACATATTTAACATAGATTAGATTACTTGCTGTCTAGGGGAGGAGGTGAGGGGAAGCATGGGAGAAAAATTTGGAACACAAGGTTTTGCAAAGGTGAATATTGAAATCTATCTTTGCATTTGTATTTTGAAAATAAAAAGCTATTATTAAAATCATTTCTCATTCTAGAAATAAAAACAAAAATATCATTTATGCTACTTTTCTACTAAAGGGCCTTCAGAATCTTCCTATTGCTTATTCAATTTGATCCAAATTCCTAGTAGACCTTCCTTTAACTAACCCTAAAGAGACCCTCAATATGTGGTGTTAAATGTGTCCCAATTAGTGGAGTTAGCGCACCCAACACAACTGCCTGAAAACTAGTGTCACAAACAAGCTTCCAGTGAACTTGGATAGACATGAGGAGCAGGAAGGTGGGCAGCCACCTGCATGCGAACCTCTCGGGCCCAGCGAGCCCAGTCCTGTAGGGCAGGGCAACATGACATGTCAGTAATGAAGGACTGTTTTGGGTGGAGGAAAGAAAGCATTTTCCCAGCAGATCTGTCTTCAAAGGGTTCAGTGGAAAGCCTGTGGGTCTGAGTCACTGGGAATGAGATGGGGACAGAAGCCTGGGGCAAGGAGTATCATTGAATTGGTCTAGAAGATGGGACTGGGGGCTGGGGAAGGGGAGTTAGGGTGATGTATGTGGTCGCTCTTGGGGTTGGGAACCTGAGAGGGAATAGGATTGTCCTGGAACTGATCCAGGAAAGGTTACCTCCAGGGTTTGGTAACAAGTAAATTGTGGGTTTTTTCAGCAAGTCTAAATGAGTCAAAATTTGGATTATGTTCAAGTCTATCACTCAGGTAGTATTCTATGTACAGGCCTTAAGGAACTAAGAAAGGTATCAAGGAAGCAGGACAAAAAACTCCCTTGTCCTTTGGGAACGTTTAATCCACACATTTTTTAACGTGGTTTTCATCGCATTCTTCAGTGGACAGAGGACTGAGATTAAATTCAGGAAGACTTCTTTTCAAACCCTGCCTCAGATCCTCAATAGTTGTGTGATTTCAAGACATGTCACCTAACTTTTATTCTCTTCAGTTCCTCATCTATAAAATGGGCATAATATTAGCTCTTGAGGGGTAGAATAAATGAGTTGCTTTCATAATTGGGAAGACCTGAATTCAAGTCTCACCTGTGAGATATAGGGGCTTATATGACCCTAGCAAAAATAAACTTAATCTTTCAGTGTTCTCAGGCAACTTGCTCAGTATAAGTTATTGTTATCCCTTCCATATCACAGGGACTTGGAGCATGCAGTCTAGGAAATTCTAATAAAATTTTTTTGACCTCTTCATACCAGAAAAGAGAAAATATATTAATATTATACATTACAATACATATGGTTTATGCACTTCTAAGCTTCTAAATTTCTTCTGTGTCATTTGAGGCTTCTGCAAAACTCCCCCAAATTCCCATTTAATTTTTGAATTAAATTAAATAAATGCTGACCTGTGATATTTTGAAACCAAGATGGGAATAGTCACAATATGGAAGGGATGATGACTGTACAAAGAAACTTGAATTCCTCAGAGAGCTTCCTATATCAATGAAATGACAAATCCAGTAAACTAACTAATTAACTGCCTACCTACAGAAGTGAATCAATAAATGATATTTAGTTGGATGACAGATAGAAAGAATAGATAAATGAATAAATGAAAAATCCAGGCCTATATCACAGGCTTTCTTTTTTTTTTTTTTAAGTGACAATCAATAAACATTTATTAAGCAACAGCAAAGTATCAATATATTCTTCCAAGCCCTGGGATTAAAAGGACAGAAGTAAAATAATTCTTGCCAAAGTGTCAAAGTGATTAACATTTTTTTTCTTTTTAATTTATTTTTTAAATTAAATTGAACTTAACCCAAAGGAGAAAAATTTAAAAAAAAGAAAAAAGAAAAAAATTGAGAAAGTGAAAAAATAGTTATGTTGCAGTCAACCTCCATCAGTTTTTTCTCTGGAGGTGTACATTTTTCATTCTGAGTACTGTATCACAGGCTTTCAATGAGGACCAAGTAAGGTAATGTATGTAAAGCACTGGGCAAACTTTAAAGTGTAATTACATTTCCGCTATTATTTTTATTATTACGCCTCCCTTTTGCATTTTCTCATTCCCTTAGGACATGTATGTTCTCATCTCTGTGCCTTGCCAAACTATATTTATCATCTCCTTTAAGATCTACATCAAGATTCATCTCCTCCAGAAAGCTTCCTCCCTTTAATCTATTTACCACACCCTTACTCTGGCTGTTCTATACTTAGATATCCCATCTATAATAATTCATACTTGCTCCTCTATGTGCCCAGGGTAAGTATGAGTGTTTAACAATTTCAGGAGCAATTTCAGGTATATTTTCTACCACTTTTGTGTAATCTCTTTCCTTGTATCCTAATAGGGTCCATTATGAGATTCCATGTGCAGTAGGTACTTTATAAGTGAATGAAACACATTATAAGAGACCAAGATGTGAGCAAGAACATGCAAAGTAGTACATCATAATTCTATTTCTGAGTACTAAGAATGAACCTTGAAATGAAAGGCATGTTGGAACCCAGTTTCAGGATTGTATTTCCAATGGACTATTTCCTTCTTCCAGAGTACAAGTTAAAAACTGTGAATTGCAGGTATACCTCAATTCATGCTTAAATGCTATCCTGAATTGCTTGTACATTAAAAAGTTTCCAAAAAAGAATTCCTATTTTTCCTCATTGACATATCATAATGCCAAAGATGATTTCTCTTTATTCCTGATTAAAGACAGTGGTTCCTAAGATTAAGCTACTAAAGCTTAAAAGTATACCATACCTTTTAGGACACTGTATTTTGCCTTTTAAATTTTTCTGTACCAATGCCTTCCTGTCCAGGCTCCACTATCAAGTAACTGAAGATCGCCAGAGAAATACTTTTTTCCCCACTTGGGGCTCTTGGATATTTAAAGGAGATTTTAGAAAGTAGTATTTTATAATCTGAATAATCATGGCTAGTTGATTTTTAAAATGTAGATTTTTGTCTGGAGATTTCAGGATGGAGAAAAGTTGAGCTTAGATATGAAGTTGGGGGCAGTTTCAGTAATTATCTATAGGCCCTTTTTAATAGGGATGTTATACTTTTAAGTTGTGACTTTATCAACTATGATCCTGTTTTCCTAAGAAACTGAAAGCTACTAAACATCCCTACATTAGCAAATCCATGAGTACTTCTTGACAATTTTTCATCAAGGATCATTGCTTAACAGTTTCTATCTTGATTACAGCCATTAACACATTAAATTATTTGCAAAGTCCTGCCATAGAGTATAAATTATAATCTGCCATATTCAAAAGAATGCTGAATTGCAAATATTCTGTTCCTTATTAAGATAGAGGCTCTCACATAATTAAATGGTAATTCTCCTTTGGTGGGTCTTATGTAAGAGCCTATTATAATGTATATATAATTTTCTACCTTATCAAAAAAAGTATTCTGCTTAACTTCCATAGGACTTTCTACAAAGTTGTTGCTACCTAGACATGTTCTTAATAAAACTCAATTTATACAGCAACAGCCTCTTTTTAAAGGCAACATAGATGAAACCTCCTAGGACCCCTGGAGCAGGAACCAATACTGCATCAAGTCCCTTTATTTTTGAGTTGTCATTGAGTCTAATTATCCAACCCAAAGGTCAGACTAGACAACCCTTCCTAGGGTTAATAATCAAATAAAAATTCTTAACATTTACTCACATATATATTGTGCTTTTAATTTTCTGAGTGTCTTGCCTCAGCCTGTACGTGTTCACAGCTCACCTCCCCAGAAGGTAAAACAGGGATTATATTCCTCATGTTACTAGAAGCTAACCTGAGCAGGCAGTGACAGCTCCCCCAGACAGATGTCTCTGCTCCTTGGGGTAGCCTCTGGCCAGGTCAGTGATGAAATTTGCCATCCGTGACCAGAAATAGACTGTCAGTGAACTTCACCAGAAAGAACCTTGGTTTCTAATCCCACCGCTGCCCCCATTTACTAGAGATTTGCGGGCAATACCCTGAGTTGCTGTTTCCCCCATCTGTAAAATGAGTTGTTGTCAGTGTCAAGAAGTAGATAAAGGATTTATCATAGAGATTAATTTTCTATACGTAGAATCTACCTCATGAGGTTGCCATTAAGTTTGGAAATAATGTGTATAAAGTGCTTCACAAACTGTGAAGCTCTACAATAACTATCAGTGCACTATGGGAAGGGAGATGACATTCTCTCTCCACTTCTATCCAACCCAGTTTAGAGGAACACTGAGGAAACATCATTCCACACAATGGGATCTGTGTCCCAAAATTATTGGGTTTTCAGGGGGAAAGTGGTCAGGAGATGTCCTGAGCTCCTGAAAATCATGTCCAAGGGCCTGGAAATGGGGATCATCATGGAGTTGTATGGAAGAAAATGCATCAGCAGATCATCTTCTGGATTATTTCTGTTGTTGGGAGATTTAGGATAATACACTTTTGAGAGGCAAAATAATATAGTAGAAAAAGTCCTGTGCTTAGATTCAGAAAACTTGAATTCAAACCTTCGCTATACAGCCATGAGCAAGTTATCTCATCTGTCTGAAACTCAGTATTTCCATCTGTAAAATATGGATCATAATTATCTCTTGCACTGCATAGCCCATAAAATCATTGACTGTAAATTGTAAAGAACTAAATAGATGAGAACTATTGTGCACATTTCTTTACATCTTCATTTACTTTGCCCTAGGAGTCCCAAGTGTTAGCTTTGCAATGGTAATATCTCTTTGATAGAACATTCGTTCTTTATTCATATAGAGCTAGCACCCACAGAAAAAAGTGAGTTCTGGATTTATTTCAATGGATGTTTAGTTAATACTTCCCCCTTAAATCTTTGGGAAAACACCTATCCGCTCTTCTGGGAGTAGCTTTGCTGTTTCTGAGCCCTTCCCTTCCCATCTCTTCCTGCCCTGTAAGGAAAGAACTGGTAGGAAGCAGAGAGTGCCAAGATGTGCAGAGTTGGGCTGGGGATTTGGGAGGGCAAAAAGGAGGGAGACAGGAGCTGGCAAGGGTTGTTGAGGTGAAGAA
Source organism: Sarcophilus harrisii (assembly GCF_902635505.1). Lineage (NCBI taxonomy): Eukaryota > Metazoa > Chordata > Mammalia > Dasyuromorphia > Dasyuridae > Sarcophilus > Sarcophilus harrisii. The sequence continues at coordinate 105,361,837 of NC_045429.1, forward strand.
GGACTTTGTTGGGAGCAGAGCGGGCCCTTTCATTGTCTGGTTACTCAGAGAGGGAGAATGTAGAAGGCAAGTAAGGTCTTGTCACAGGAAAATAATTGACAGGGAGGAGAACCACAGGCCTGGAATAATCATTGACTTCATCGCTCCCCTTTCTTTTGATGTAGCACACGAATGCAGGGAAGACTGAATCGAGCCAAACATTGAGAGATAGAGGCATTTTCCTAAGCTCTCTCCCTCTCTGTTTAACTAGGTGGCAAGCTAGTGCAGTTGGAGCACTCTCAGACCTGCCCAGTGTTAGGCTCTGTAAACAGTGAGTGTTTGGTTTGGTTTGGTTTTTTTAAGTTTTATTAAAGCTTTTTATTGACAAAACATATGCATGGGTAATTTTTCAACATTGACCCTTGCAAAACCTTCTGTCCCACTTTTCCCCTCCTTCCCCCTACTCCCTCCCCCAGATAAATATGTTAACATAAAATATATGTTAAGTATGTATATCTATCTATATGGTTATCTTGCTGTACAAGAAAAATCGGATCAAGAAGGAAAAAAACTAAGAAAGAAAACAAAATGCAAGCAAACAACAACAGAAAGAGTGAGAATATTATGTTGTATTCCACACTCAGTTCCCATGGGCCTCTCTCTGGGTATAGATGGCTCTTTTCATCACTGAGCAAATGGAACTAGCCTGAATCATCTCATTGTTGAAAAGAGCCACATCCATCAGAATTGATCATCGTATACTCTTGTTGTTGCTGTTACAATGATCTCCTGGTCCTGCTCATTTCACTCAGTATCAGTTCATGTAAGTCTCTCCAGGCCTCTCTGAAATCATGAACAGTGAGTATTTGTTAAAGAAATAAAAGCATAGTAACCCCAGTGAACTGAGGAGAGACTGGGCTTTGGAGAAGGCTAAGAAGAAAAGGATGACTGAATGAAGTGGATATTCAGTACCCAGCTCATAGTAAGCACTTAAGAGGTGCTTATTGAATAGAATTGACTATGTTGCAAGTGACCCCAGGGGCCCATTCCTTCTAGAGAGATCCAATTCTGAATTCATCTACATCTAAATTGTTTTTGATGGGATCTAGTATCACTTAGGTAGTGCAGATCCCTCTTGATTTCCTTTGGATCATGCTCCAACCCTGGAGTAATCGCAAGAGAATAGTCAAATAAAACTTAGGGCTCATGTCTAGAATTTCCCTAAAATATGGGTAACAGAGTTCATTCTAGAAAAAGTCCTCCAGTACAATACGGATATCAGGCAAAGAACAGCTATTTACTTCTACCACAGAAATCACTAACGGCATAAAAGATCCACAGATTATATATTAAGAAGCAGAAGAAAGCAAGAAACATCTCATTAGACCAGTATACTTACTATGCCCTACTCAGAAGTAAAGAAGATAAAGAATATCTGTTTACTTTTACCTCAAATCTGCATTGTCTAACTCATTTATAGAGACCAGGTTTCTGGTCAAGAGGGGCATGGATCTTTTCAGTCCTCCAGTCACAGATCCTCTCCAAGAAGCACTGTACTTTTTTTTTTTTAAATAAAGCTTTTTATTTTTAAAACACATGTATAGATAGTTTTTAACATTCACCCTTGCAAAACCTTATGTTCCAAAATTTTTTCTTTCTCCTTTCCCTCCATCCTCTCTCCTAGATGGCAAGTAATCCAATATATGTTAAATATGTGCAATTCTTCTATACATATTTCCACAATTATTATGTTGCACAAGAAAAATCAGATGAAAAAGGGAAAAAAAATGAGAAAGGAAACAAAATTCAAGCAAACAACAACCAAAAAGAAAAATGAAAATACTATGTTGTGATCCACACTCAGTCCCTACGGTCCTCTCTCTGGGTGCAGATGGCTCTCTCCATTATAAGACCTTTAAAACTGGCCTGAATCACTTCACTGTTTGAAAAGAACCACATCCATCAGAATTGATCATCGTATACTCTTGTTGTTGCCATGTACAATGATCTCCTAGTTCTACTCACTTCACTTAGTTTCAATTCATGTAAGTCTCTTCAGGTTTTTCTGACATCATCCTCTTGATTGTTTCTTATAGAACAATAATAATCCATAACATTCATATACCATCACTTATCTGGCCATTCCCCAACAGTTCCTTATCATTACAAAAAGGGCTACTACAAATAATTTTGCAAGTGTGAATCCTTTTCCCTTTTTATGATTTCTTTGGGATATAGGCCCAGTAGAGACACATGGTCAAAGGGTATACACAGTTTGATAGCACGTTGGGCTCAGTTCCATATTGCTCTCCAGAATGGTTGGATCAGTTCACAATTCTACCAACAATATATTAGGTATCCCAGTTTTCCCACATCCCCTCCAACATTCATCATTATCTTTTGCCAGTCTGAGAGATGTGTAGTGGTACCTAAGAGTTGTCTTAATTTGCATTTCTCTGGTCAAAAGAGATTTAGAATGTGTTTTTTAATATGGCTAGAAATTGTTTTAATTTCTTCATCTGAAAATATTCCATTCATATCCTTTGACCATTTATCCATTGGAGAATGGCTTGTATTCTTACAAATATGAGTCAATTCTCTATATATTTTAGAAATGAGGTCTTTATCAGAACCTTTGGATGTAAAAATTTCTTCCCAGTATACTGCTTTCCTTCTAATCTTGTCTTGATTTTGTTTGTACAAAAACTTTTAAACCTAATATAATCAAAATCATCCATTTTGTATTCCATAATGTATTCTATTTCTTTTTTGGCCACAAATTTCTTCCTTCTCCACAGATCTGAGCGGTAGACTATTCTTTGTTCTTCTAATTTGAAGCAGTGTACTTTTTTTTTCCTGAGGCAATTGGGGTTAAGTTTCTTGCCCAGGGTCACACAGCCAGGAAGTGTTAAGTGTCTGAGGTCAGATTTGAACTCTGATACTCCTTAATTCAGGGATTGTGCTCTTCGCTGCCCCGAAGCAGTGTACTCTCAAGAAAATTTCCCTCTGGTCAACTGATGGACCATTTTGGAACTCTTAGCCTAATAAGCTGCTATAAGAAATGTTCTTTTTCCAAGACTGCTGCTAAGTGGCCTGTGCTCAGAGAAAAAAAAAGTAGAAGAAGGTTAAAGCTTTTATCTTGCTTAGACAAGCACACATTTCTATCATCATATATTTATAGATAGCCACCATTGCTCCTGGGGTGGTAGAAGCAGAACAATCTCTTTTTCCACCTTTCAGGAAATCCGAAAACACTTTTAGAGTTCCAAATGAGAAGATAAAAAAGAGTAAAACATAGTTATTTCCATAGCTCTTAGAGATATTCAACTCTTCAACATGGCATCTATCCACTGAGACCACTCAGGAGTTTCATCTCAGTAAATCAGATTTTCCTCAGAAAGAAGATAATTACATATATTCAACTTCAAGGAAGGCACCTCTTTCTGACAAAGGTTAGTGCCATGTAATTTCTTCAAGTAGGTTGGAATCTTCTTGATCACCCTTACAAATAGATTTACAGATAGAAGCAGATATTTATAGATAGGATATAGGTATATAGAGAGAGAAGTCAGGTCATCTGGGGGTGGGACATATAACGATGACTTTATTTCATGAAGTAGAAACAGAAAAGAATGGGCTAAAATATAAGAAACATACAGGGAGAGTTATGGAAAGATGATAGGAAAGATAGAGACAAAAATGTGTTGGGAGGGGAAGGAAAAGATCATATTATATATATATATATATATATATATATTATATGATCTTATTATATATTATGTAATATATATATTATATGATCTTTTCATATACATATGTATGTGTATATATATAGTATATATGTCTATCTATGGTCAGGAGGGACAGAGAGGGCAGGAAATGCACAGAGATGGAGTACTATGGAGAATAAAAAAGTAATGAAGCTCTATATAGTGGAAAGAGTAATAGAAGACCTGAGTTCAAGACTTTATTAACTTAGATGAGTCCCTTGCTCCCCCTAGAGCTCAGCTTCCTCCTCATCAAAATGAGAATTTTGGGTAAAATGACTCCTAAGTCTTCTTCTGGTTCTATTTTTTATGTTCTAAGGTTATCGGCTGTTATGCTTAATATTAGGAGACTCTGGTCTCTGCTTCCTTCTCCATTTGAGAAAGGCAAAGAATGGTGTGTATGTATGGAGGGGGATGAATTCAAAGGTAACCTGAGACAAATATCCCATTTTCTCATTTGGAGAGGGTATGGAGCAGGGGGAATCATCTTTATAACAGAGACAACAGGATCCTGTGGGAGAACCTTTGAGCAGGAGCTTTTTGTCCCAGTTCTACTATGCAGAACTTATGGAGAAGTCATTACCATCTCTAGGTGTCCTATTGAAAGAATCATTCTTATCCCTTCTCACTTTTCAAGAACAATATGAGACTATAATGAAATGAGAAATGTGAGAGTACTTCTGAAATGGAAGGAATAGTGAGTCCAGTGGAATTATGAGAATGAATAATGAGGTCACTGTAGAAATACAAGTAAAAGAACAGAACGAGGTCTGTGTCATTCACCCTGTGTATTTCTGCTTCTGTGTTATGCTGTCTGTCAGATGGAGCCAGAGTCCCAGCTTCCACTATATTCAGGTTCTTCAGTAATGTCCCAAATGGATCTCAGTGTTATAAGTCTTTCTCTCTCCCTCTCAATTTGTCCACAGCGGCTCTGGCCTTCTGTATAAAGTAATGAGTCACTTAATTGAAAGCAGACAGACTGGGCAAATTCTCTCTATTGGACTTGAATTCACTGGGAAAACCTAGAAATGTCCAGATAACTGATTTAGTCTAGTGCTAAAAATTATCTTTACATTCTTCATGCTGAATATCTGTGCAAGCTGATGCCCAGAAGAGGGTGACCAATACAGGGAGAAAACTAAAGACCAGTAGCCAAAATAGTGAAGTAGAATCAGGAAAACCTGAATTCTGCTTCTGACTGGCTAGGTGACCATCAGTAAGTCATTTAATTTCTTTTAGCCTCATCTGCAAAAATAGGGTTATTAATATTCATGCTACTTGCTTCAAGAGATGGTTGTAAAGGATTGCTATGTTAACCACATAGCACTAAAACTAGGTAAGGTGTTATTTATTATTATTATTATTATTACTAATGATGTAAGGAACTAGACATGTTTAACCTGGATTGGAGAAGATTTAGAAAGAACATAGTTGTGTCTCCAAGAAGTTCTACAACTCTACAAGTTTGTATTTAATTACCAGAGACCACTTTCCTGACCTCCTAATTGTAGTAAGAACCAAGTGTTGTCAGTTACATGCCCATCCCAATGGCTATACCTTCCTCCTAATACAAGAGAGGCCTTTAGGGTAATATTTAGCACCCTTTTTTATAGGTTTTTATTTACAAGATATATGCATAGGTAATTTTTCAGCATGGACAGTTACAAATCCTTTTGTTCCAACATTTTCCCTCCTTTCCCCCACCCCTTCCCCCAGATGGCAGGTTTACCAATACATGTTAAATATAGCATCCTTTTGTAGTGAAATGATTCTTATTAGAGGTAAGAATGAATTTACTCAAATGAATTCTAACTCAATCCCCATCTATTGGTTAAAAAAAAGTGGAGGAAAGGAGCAAGTGTTTATTAAGGGCCTACCATTTGCCAGGTACTTGCCCAAACACTATAATATTATTTATTTGGCCCTCACAGCAACAAGTAGGTATTATTGTTATTTCCATTTTACAGTTGAGGAAAGTGAAACAGGATTACCCAGGTATTGGGTGCCTGAGGTCAGATTTGAACTCAGTTCTTCCTAACTCCTGCTCTGTTTTGTAACCCCTATTCTCTTCATTCCCTGTCATATTTCAGGGGTGTCAATCACACAGGGATGGCATAATTGTACACAGTCCATTACTCAAGTGATAAAAAGAAAAAGCCCTGATATACCTCCTTGCAAACCAAAAAACTGGCAAACCAGTATTCAAAGAGACAGAGTTTGGGTGCTCAGATTTAAAGCTCTTTGAGAGCAGCTCAGACCCTTCTCCCAACCATCACCACCAACCACTGGCTGAGTCCTTCTCAGTCTGGGACTGACATCCTGCTTAGCTCTGTGCTGCTATATACATTTACCACTAGAGACAGCCTGTGTAGTGTTTACCGCATTTTAAACCCGGATAAAAGAAGATTTAGAGATGACAGGATTATGGTCTTCAAGCCTTTGTGTAAGAATGCAAGTTTGTATTTAACTACCAGGGAGTATTGAGGACTAGTGGACATCATTTGTCTATTCAAGGATTACCATGAGAAACAGGCAGCCTCTGTACCCATGGCTGGTTTGTCTCTGTCTCTTTCTCTGACAAATTTGTGCCATCAGGGACCTACATCATTTCTCCTAGAATGATCATGACTCCCCTGATCTTTAGCTATTTCCAAAGCTTGGAGGATGTGGACAACTGGTTCATTAGCTGCCTCATCCCTTCTTCCTTCTCTTTTTGCTCTGTGATAGAGAAGGAATGAATCAGAATTAGGAGTAAAATTATCCCTCCACTCTATGAAACACTTGTCCTTCCAAATTACATATATAACATATATATTATATGTTGGCGCAGTGGATAGAGCACCAGCCCTGAAGTCAGGAGGACCCAAGTTCAAATCTGTCTCAGATACTTAACACTTCCTGGCTGGGTGACCCTGGGCTAGTCACTTAACCCCAATTGCCTCAGCAAAAAAAGCTTGTTATACCTATGTGCATGTAACATATTATATACACATATATAATATACATATATCATAAACAGCTTAACTCAGCATACACAATATGCAACAAAAAAAATCACTTCAAGTAGATAATACTATATAGGTGTGTATACAAATATCTAACAAATGACATTTACACTAGAAATATATGCAATTTGAATTACTACACACAACAAATAATACAATAGCAAACACGAGAAAACTACACATATGAAACTCATACAATGCAAAACCTATCATCACATAATGGTATGACAAACTCACAGGTCATATGCCAATATATATAACAGTACTGTAGCAGTTACACAGGACATGCCCTGTACACTTCAACAATGGACAAGTTCATATCCTGCCTCAGACATTTACTTGAATATGGAGACCCCCCGATAAATCATTTAATCTCTGCCTCAGTTTCCTCATCTGAAATTTGAAAAGGTTGAATGTGATAACTTTTAAGGTTCCTTTTGGCTCTTTGATCCTGTGAACTTCACCATGACACCTACTTCAAGACCAAGAAATGTAAATTGTACATGGAACAAGGAATCTCACTGTCATCAAGTTCTATGCAGGCAAATATAAGTTTCTGGTAACCCTCCCTTTCTTATACAAGATTGTTCCCAAGTCTTCCAGTCTTGAATTATTATGTAACACAAAATTATTATGCAGCAATTAGCTGGCTTGCTAAAATCCTTGCCTGTGTGAAGCAGTTGACTATTAAAATCCGGATCCAATTTCTTGTCCTAGTGATCTCCAAATGTTGTTGAAAGGGTCAGGCCAGATTGTTGGGTTTTTTTTTTCCTTTCTGATTTTTTCTTCCCAATCACATATTCTCTAGTAACAAGCTGAAAGGACCCTTAAGAGTCATCTAATCCAACTTCTACATTTTACAGATGAAGAAATTGAGAGAGGCTGTGACTTGTCACACTTGTAGCAAGAAGCAGAACTGGTATATGAAATCCATAATTCTTTTCCCAAATCATGCTGCCTCTCATTCATCATTTAGCGGCTCAAACATGATAGTACAATTCTTCACAATATTTTTTTGAAAAATTAAAAAAAAATTAAAATTTTTATATCAATAATTCTTGCATTAATATATAACATTATGTTATAATTATAATTATTAATGTAAACATATTTATGTAATATATACTATTATCTATAAACATTATGTAAATTCCTCTCCCCCATATTGATAGGGATTTTGCAGAAATGGCATTTGCAAAATATCTCCAGACCAACTAATTCTTGATTTAACATTTGCATTAGTTATTTCATGTGCTTCCAAAGTTTTCCCAAAGGTGAGAACCCTTCATTCCCTAATTACCCTATATACCAGTCTCCAGGGCCCAAAGATCATCACCAGGAACCCACCAGACCACTGTATAACTCTATCCCCAAGGAACTTCTCACTGAACCTTGCTCACTCAAATCTCATCAAGTTCTACCTTTGGCTCCCTGTGGACTCTTAGACTTTGCCATCTTCCCTGTAAAATGTGAATTCTTTGAACCTGGGATTGTCTCCCTTTCCAGTATCCCTAGCATTTATCTCAGTGTTTGGCCCAGAGTAAGTGCTTAATAAATGATTTTTTTCATTCCATTCTATTCAATTCCCAAATACATTGAAGTTATTTAAATACACCAATGATTCCAGATAATTCATGCCTCCAAAGAGTTGTGAGACTTTGATGATGTCATTGATGAACAGTTCTTTCAGATGATTCCTAAGTCTTCTATCTCAAGAAGGACAATCTTTTGAACCCACTTTCAAAATGATCAGTAGTCTGAGATGGATTTTATGCAGTGCTCCATGAGCACAGTTGACATTCTACTCATGCTCTGAGAACATGATAGTGTTTGTTTCTGTCTCAAATAACCCTTCCATTATTCTAGTCTTGTAGAATTATCGACATCAAATCTCTCTAGAGCAATGTTCAAAGGTTAATCAAAAGATAATTATTAAGCATCTCCAATGTACCAAAGTACATTGATACAAAGGGGATACAAAGATGGACATGAAATAATAAATTTGTGGAGAAACCCTTCAAGTCTGAAGTGTCATTTGAGTTTAGTATTGATGTTAACTAGGAATTCTAGGAGGAAGACATGAGGAAGGAGTATATTCCTTGGATATAGGACAGTCAATGGGAAGGCAACGAGATGGGAACTGGAGTATCATGTATAAAGAACAGTAAGAAGGCTAATTTGACTGAATTGTAGTGTTTGTGAAAGCAAATAATGTGTATTGAGCCTGGAAAGATAGGTTGGGACCAGGTTGTAAATGATAGATTTTAAATGTCAACTAGGAGATAACATCTGATTTTTGAAGTGACTGAGAGTCACAGGAGTTTATTGAATTATTTCAGCAGCTGTATGGAGGATAAATTGGATTTCAGAGAAGCTTGAGGGAGGGAGATTACCAAATGTTAGGTTCATCAGAATGGAAACCACTGTAAGAGTACAATTAAGAGGGGGGGGGGGGAAATTCCGAATAAAGATGGTGACCATGTGAATGGGGAGGAGAAAAAAATCAGAAAGACAGAAAAAATAAGAAATGGTGACAGATTGGCTATTTGGAAGGAGGTAAAATAAAGAGTTAAATCTGGTTACAAAGTTGTGTTCATGGGTTATTATAATGATGAGGGCCTGAGTTATTAGGTAGGGTTGGCAGAGAAATTACTTCCTTAGCAAGTTCTGATGGTCTTGTGATGGAGAGAGCCATCTGCACTCAGAGAGAGGACTGTGGGGACGGAGTGTGGATCACAACATAGTGTTTTCACTTTTTTATTGTTGCTGTTCACTAGTGAACAACATTTTGTTTTCTTTCTTATTTTTTCCTTTTTGATCTGATTTTTCTTGTGCATCAGGATATTTGTGGAAATACATATAGAAGAATTGCACATGTTTAACATGTATTGGATTACTTGCCATCCAGGGGAGGGGATGAGGGGAAAGGGGGAAGAAAAGTTTTGGAACACAAGGTTTTGCAAGGGTGAATGTTGAAAACTATGCATGTGATTTGAAAATAAAAAAACTTTTGAAAAAGAAAAAAGAAAAAAAAAGATTACTTCTTGAATCAAGCAGGAAAGGGTACTTATGGGGATCAGCTCCCCCTGACAGGTCCATCCCCTGTGGAGGTCTTGGGTAACCTCACCTTACTGTACTTAATCAGAAAGCCAAGTTATATAAAAACCCTGAGCTTAAATTTCCCTTTAAATCTGCCCATGGCCTACACCATCTTTGTGAATCCTTTTTGGATTAGCCGCCACTGCATTCTTCCTCTTGGTATTTTTCTCCTTACCCCATCCTTCCCCTGTGCCTCATGGTGTTTTTCTCCTTCTTTTAGGGAGCTAAGCTCCTTTTTGGTTTTTAGCCAGTTAGTCACTGGGATACTATCACCTCATGGTGTATTCCCTTTCTCCTGGTTAATTGTGAATTCTCCTAGTAACTCATCTTTTCCATTGTAAATTATTATATGCTCTCCCAATTTTATTTCATATTTACCACTCCTAGTGTACCTTCATTTTGTCTATAATCTCTTCTTGTAAATAAACTCACCATTTGGCAAAAGAGAGAGGTGAATTCATCACCTGACCGAACCCCAACATTTGGTGCCCATACTCAATCTCATAATTAGGATAGTAGTGCTGTCAACAAAAGTAGAGAAGCCCCAGAGAAGATTAGGTAGGACAGGAGAAGAGATAATAAGGTCTGTTTTGTACATGTTGCGTTTGAGAGACCTATAGAACATCTGTTCAAAATGTCCAATTGGCAGTTGGTTGCAAGTGAGAAGAGAGACTAGGGTGATAGATCTCTAGAAACTGACAATAAATCTATATATAGATGTAGACTACAAGGAGAGATCTGGGAGTCATCTGCATGGCTGTGATAATTGAACCCATGGGAACTGGAATGAGAGATTATAGAGAGGAAAGAGAAAAGGGCCGTGTGATTCTGTTCTGCCCCTGGATGAGCTCAGCCTGGGACTGCCTCCGCAGTGCCACCAGTGTGGCCCATCCTTCCCCGTAGCCTAAGGCTATGGCTCTCCCAGAGGTGAGTAAAAATGGCTCTCATCATCTCGAGTCTATTATATCTGTAAAGGAGTCTCCACACTGACCTGCTTTACCCCCCTTTCCTCTGCCAATCCATACCCAGCCTTTCCTTCGGGCTACTGCTCAAAATTTCTTCCAGGAAGCTTTCCCTAATTAGTCATGCCCCTAATCAGATCAATCTTTTTACTCTACATCCCTTTGGGATTCACTCAGCTCACACAGTGCTAATTTATCAGAGTTTTCATGGCATTATTCTATAGGTCTGAGGTCTGTTTAATTTTATAGGATCATAGGTTTGAGAACCATAAGGAACCTTCAAGATCATTGTGTTAATGTGAAGGTGACAGGGTATGATTCCCACCAACACTAATACCTTTTTAAGTTTTTGCTTTCAAAGTCTCTATCTTGGCCAGAGTCATTCCTGACAGGTAAGCCATACACTTGGGAAAAAAAAAAAACTTTTCGGTGGCTATTCATATCAAGTAAAATGAATGGCTTTCTGAATCCTTAGATTTATTTCAACTCCTTTCTTTTACCAGTGAAAAACTAATTCATAGAAATAAAGATACCCGCCCAAATCTCCTATCCCTCTCCAGGGCATTGCATTCCTTTTCCTCCTTCTCCACTCCATAATGGCAGAATCATCATTTAAAATCAATTCCTCTGTGTCATCATCCAATACTCTGTCCCATGTTTGTAAACAGCTTTCTCCCTTCTCCTTTCTTTTCCCTCCCCATCATACTGGAACCTCTCTGAAGGCAGGAACAGTGACTATGTATTGCAGTCCATGGATAAGTTCTTATTAAGTATTTACTTTGTGCCAGGCACTGTACCAAACTCTGCATGTTCAAAGATAGGCAAAAAACAGTCTTCCCTCTCAAGAAGCATACATTCTAATGGAGGGGACAAAACAAAAAGAAGTAAGGACATATACAAGTTGTTGTTCAGTTGTATGGAACTCTTTGTGAGCCCATTTGGAGTTTTCTTGGCAAAGATACTAGAGTGGTTTGCCATTTTCTTTTTCAAATCATTTGAAAGATGAGGAAACTGAGGCAAATGAGATGAAATGACTTGCCTAAGATCCAGAGCTAGTAAGTGTTTGAGGCCAGAATTGAACTCAGCAAGATGAGGCTTTCTGACTTTATACCCAGGCACTCCAACCATTGCACCAAATAGCTATCCTTATGAAGAGTAAATAAAAGATAAAATTTGAAGGTATTAGCAGTCAGGAGGACAGGACCTGATTTACTATAGAAGGTAGACTTTCAGCTGAGTCTTAGATAAAGAAAGCCAGGGATGCTGTAGCTAGGCGTCAGAAGAGAGAAGGGAGAGTATTCCAACCATGGAGACCATGAGTGCAGAGAGTACTGGATTCGTGGTCAGAGAACCTGAGTTCAAATTCTACCATACTACTACTCTGTGGGTCTCAAATTCCCCATCTGTCAGAAGTTCTTTTTTAAAAAATATGTTTTTAGTATATTTTAAAAATGTTATATTTTAACTAAATAAAATATTTTATTATTATTTATTATATATGATATATATTTATAATATAAATAGTATATATGTTTTTCAACATCATTGATTTTCTTCGCAAACCTCTGTATTTCACTTAAAAAACACGATTCTGAAAAGGGATTCCAAGGCCTTACCAGACTTCCATAGGGGATCACAACACACAGAAGGTTCAGAAACCCTTGGAGGACAACTCTAAGATTTCTTCTCCCTCGAATGTTGTCACCCTAATTCTATGGACAGCCTTGGAGCTCCTCTAGCTATGATGCTCTCTCCCCCCTCATCAGAATGGCAACTCTCTGGGGCCAGGGCAGGGACAGTGACTCTCACTAAATAATATCTTTCCCCTTCAATTCTCCCTCTCTCCCTCCCTCCCTTCCCCCTTCAAGAAGCATCCAGTGTACAGGTCAGGGCTCTGTTTCCTAGGGGCACTGAGTACAGGGGCGTGACTAATCACCCCCTAACTTGATACTCCCTGTGGCTGGATTGAGGAAGGGAGAGAAAGCTCTGCCAAGCCCCCTGGATGGGGCTGTTTTTTTCAAGCAGCTGTCTGGTCCTGCAGGCAGTGGGGCATTGTGCTTAGCAAAACACTCCCCATCTGCAGTCTGGCCTTCTTGGCAGCTCTGGATGCCTCAGGCCTGGCTCTGGGGTGAGCTGTTCCTCCCATCTCTCTCTAGGGGATCCATTCCTCCTCCTCCTCTCCACCGCCCCCATCCCACCCCACCCACTTCTAGCTAACAGGAGCCAGAATCACACACCAGGCCTGGCTATTGGAGGGGGCTAACCTATTTAATTAAAACAGCAGTTGCCCAAACACAGTCACTGGCTGGATGTTGCATGGGGGCATTTCTGGCTCAGCCCACCTCCGCAGTCTCTGTCCCTATCTCTGGCTGTGTGTGTGTGTGTGTGTGTGTGTGTGTGTGTGTGTGTCTGTCTGTCTGTCTCTGTCTCTTCTCCATTTTCCAACATCTGTGTCCAGAAAGGAAGAAAAATCCTGTTTGGACTGGCCTTCTTCCATCAGTCATTTTTTTCCCCTCCCTTTGAAACGTCTTGTCTAAAGCAGAGTCAGTTACATAAACATTCCACCTCTTTCCATAAATTGGCTGCAGTTTTAAACAATAGAGTTACTGTGAAGAGGGAAAAGGAGCACACAGCCACACCCCACAACTGCTGGTCCCTGAGCCAAACAGAACCAGAGACACGTTCTTTGAAAGTACCAAAGAGGAAATCCAGAGTCGGCAGGCGAGACCTTTTATGTTGTGCTTGGAAAGGTTCCCTCTCTGTCCGCTCTCCTCCCTCCTCCTCCTCCCACTCGACTCCCCTTTCCCTCCCCTGCTCCCGATCCCTTTAGCTCTAAGACTTTGGGAGCAGCTGCTGAATTTTCTCTTTTCTTCCCAAACCCCCTCCTGACAGCGTGTGTCAGCGGGCACCCTTCCCCATGTGGAGAAGAATCCATGTGTACGTTGGCTTTATCAAAGTCTCCTTGGTGTGATTCCTGGAGGCCTCCCACCCTGAGTTCTTGCTGCTTTTTTTTTCCTCCTTAAAAATAGATACAGGCAAACGTCCATAATTCAAACCAGTTGATGATGGGGGCAGGGAAAGCCAGGCCAAGAGGCCTTTCTGAAGGTCTGACTTGGAGAACATTTTTAAAAATGTACAGCTGTAATACTTTCAAGCATATACAGTAATTGGAAGTAGTCTGAGAAGTGTTTGCAAGTAGAATCCCTGCTGGGGTTCCTTTAATGAATAGATAAGGAACATTTGTGATCTCCTGTGAACTGTCTGCGTAGAAGGATGATGGGCAGCTAGGTGGTACAGTGGATAGAATGTCCTGGCCTGGAGTTCAACTATGGCAGCAGACACTGAGTGACCCTGGACAAGTCACTTCGCCTCAGTTTCCTTATCTGTTAAATGAGTTGGAAAAGGAAATGGCAAACCCCTCCAGTATCTTTGCCAAAAAAAAAAAACAAAAACCCAAGTGGGATTAGTCACAACTGAACAACAACAATAAAAGAAGAACGATGCTGAAGAAACTAAAGTCGCTAGAAACAGGTTTTTTTTTCCCCTTTTCTTTTTTCTTAATAAAGGGAGGAGATAGTGTGGTATAGTGGGGGTAGTGGAGTGATCCTCGGGCTTTGGAGCCAAGGAACCTGGCTGCTGATCTCAGCCCTTCGACTTTAGTTGAATAATCAGTTAAGTTTGCTTTTCTGGGCTTCTGCTTTCTCATCTGTAGAATAACATGGACGTTTCAAGAATCTCTAATATCTCTTTTTCTGAATTCTCCAGTTCCCCAATCTGAGGCATTCATTTGCTTAGCAAACCTCCTTTTTTCACAAAAAGGGCAAAGGCACATTTCAGCTAATTTTTTGCCAACGTTTGTTTCCAGCTCTGAATCTGTGGGGTCTAGTTTAACGAGGTTCTATTACATGCTAATAGACACATGAGCTGTCAGGCCAGTCTTACTAGCTTTTCCAAGCAAAGTACAGGGTGGAGTTTCTTTGACTGTTTCAAGCTCAGAACTGAAACCTCCGGGCTGGCCAGATCCCTCCAGAGTCCTGGGGAGTACTCCCAAGGTCTAAGGGCATTGGGGTCAAGTGACTTTGGAGAGAAGAAAGGGAGATAAGACTTAGGAAAGGTTTGTGCTGCTCTGACTCTCAAATCATGGATGATATCCTCATGCAGATAACAGAAATGTTTCACCTTGTCATGCAAGGTGAATCCTACGTACAACAACAATAGCAATAATAAAATTTATATAATATTGTAAAGTTTGCACAGTGCTCCTTGAACCTCACAACAGCCTTTTGAGATAGGCACTATTATCCCCATTTTGAAATTGAGGAAACTGAGGCAGACAGAAAGGAAATGACCTGCCTAAGTATCACAGAGCTAGAAAGTGTCTGAGTTGGGATTTGAACTCAGGACTTCCTGATTCTGAGTTGAGCACTCTCCATGGTGCCATCAAGCCATCTTTAATATCATAACTTTCCATCAGATTGACATCTCCTAAAATGGAGAATGTGGGAAAGAACAAAAGGAATGAGGGGAAAAAAAACTTTTAAAGTTGAATCATAGAGCTATAATACACAGCTAGGTAGTACTCTGGATAGTCTTGGACTCTGTAAAATGGGGATAATAATAACATTTACTTCCTGGGGTTGTTGTGAAGATCAAATAAGATAATAATTGTAAAGCACTTAGCACAGTAAGTACTCTATAAATGTTAGCTATTATCATTAACGATCGTTATAATGATAACTGACATTTATATAGCATTTTAAAGTTTGCAAAGAGGCTTATTTCATTTGAGCCTCA
Organism: Sarcophilus harrisii; assembly: GCF_902635505.1. Classification (NCBI taxonomy): domain Eukaryota; kingdom Metazoa; phylum Chordata; class Mammalia; order Dasyuromorphia; family Dasyuridae; genus Sarcophilus; species Sarcophilus harrisii. Next base: position 105,377,443 of record NC_045429.1, read on the forward strand.
CAATAAACTTGTTCAAGTAATGTCATTCCCATTTTACAGGTGGGGATAAGTAGGCTACAAAAAGTAGAATAACTTGCTCCAGTTTGTATAGGTAGTAAGTGTCAGAAGCAAAAAAATCATGATATGAACTCAGGACCTCTGAGTCCAAATCCCCTGGTCATATCAATTTTCCTTTCTCTCTCTTAGGGAACTGTGTTTTAACACTTCCCTCCCCCTTCCCCCATTCTATTTCCCACACTTCTAAATCAATACTTGTTTATTGATTTGTTCATTGCTCTAGGGTCATAGGATAAGGATTTAGAGTTGCAAAGGACCTCAGAGAATATGGAGGACAAACCACTCATTTTTTTCATATGACAGAACAGAGACTGGGAGAGGTTCCCTGCTACTTCCCAAGGGTTTCATTTGCTCTCTTTCCATGGCAACAGCAGCATCCTGAAGCAGCCAGAGCAGAGGATCTCAGTTTAGGTGATTGCTTAGAATGAGGATTCTCCAAGAGGGCTGTTTGATTGACTGATTGATTGTTTAGTTGGCTACCCAACCCTATAATGGACTCTAGGGGGATATGAAAATGGAGAAAATAGGGCTCCTGTCCTTGACAATTTAGGGTTCAATGGAGGGAGGGGAGGACCAGGTTTTTAACCCTTTAGAAATTCTCAATTTGAGACACATAAAGTATATAATCAAATTTAAATGAATACTGGTTTAAACCATGTTGTACACATGCAGAGGGTTTACAGTGTTAAGATGGAACTGGAACTGAGTTGAGTTACCTTCTGGAGGAAGTGAGCTCCAATCTGGGTTTGGAAAAAGCAAGCGATACAGTTTTGCAACCGTGTTACTATAAGGACGGGAGAAAGAAATGGTGATAGAGGGTGGTGGAGAGAATAATAGCATAGAATAGTCTATGCTTCACAGCATAATCTAGTGAAAAAAGCCAGAAAGAAATAAAGAATTTTCACACATCCCTACACACGTTCTCTCCTTTCAGAGAGAGCACTACAACAATGAATCATAACTCCTGGTTATAACTCTGTCCAACTGCTACTTCTTTCCTTGTTAATAAGTTTTTGTTATTATGTGTCACCTATTTATTTCATGTATGTGGACTCTGACTCCTTATTAAACTGAAACATCCCCAGGGGAAGGGACCAGGTTATCTCTAGCTCCCTGAGGCTAGGGACTGGGTTTTCCTCCATTTCTGAGCTACCTACTTGCTGCTGCTCATCCACAGCTAATTACATCTATTATTAGTTAAATGGTCCACCTTGGATTTGGGAATTTTCTTCTATATTGTTTTCCCATTGGGGAAGGATAAGATATAGGAAGAGACCCTAAGATCATCTTCAAGTCCTGGAAGGACAGAGAGAAAGAGAGAAAGACAGACAAAGATAAAGATTGTTCCTTCCAAATACTCAGCCATAAGCAAGGGTTTGTCAAGAAGACATTGGCCCGCCCCCACTTCCCATTCTCACCCTCTCTATCACATAGAAATCTTCCTGCTGGACCATAATCAAATGTTATAAGGCTTCAGTGTTCTCACGAAAGGCAGGAGACAAGAATGTCCTTTCAGGTGACAATGGAGCTGGATTTAGAGGTTATAGAAATTGGAAGTGGCCCAGCTCAGAGATGGTAGTTGGAGGAAAGGAGGGGGAAGGAGGAGAAGGAAGGGAAAGGAAGTTTTCTTTACACCTGGGGATGATTAGCTTTTTCATTCCTGAAACTCCTGAGGCACAAACACTTTCTCTCCAGGCATCCTGTCCAGATGGCCCTGGGGGCACGGGAACAAGCAGCCACTTTTTTTTTTTTTTTAAAGCTTCAACAACAACCACCACCACAACAACCAATGCTTTTGGAAAGGGCATTAGAGAGGAAGCCTCTTTTGGGTGATATCGCAGGGAGCTGATTTTTAAAAATCAAAGTTCCCCCCATCACCCACACATCACTCCCCCCTCCCATTCTATACAGTAGCCCATAGCCAGGCATCCTCCAGGAGCTGGGAGGGCAATGATGCAAGTGAGGATTGAGTTACTCGTCTGATTTCTATTAGTGCAGGGCAGGCTGGGAGGTAGGGGGAGGAGGGAGCCCAGCAGCATATTCTGGCTTTGGTGCCAAGCTGCTCAGAGGAGGCAGACGTATTTGATTTCATCTCCCTCCTTCTTGGTCGGTCTGTCTGTCTGTCTTTCTCTGCCTGGAGAGATAGCTCTTCTCTCTAGCCCTATCTGGCCTTCCCTTTCAAAATCTCTCTCTCTGCTGTCAATAAAAAGTTATAATTTAAAAAAGTCTCTGTGTGTGTGTGTGTGTCTGTCTGTCTCTCTCTCTCTCTCTCTCTCTCTCTCTCTCTCTCTCTCTCGTATGTGTGTATGTCTCTCTCCTTTCTCCCCCACTATGAGAGGCTAAATAGCCTTATGGTCACACGGATCACTGGATTTTGGAATTACAAAAACTTACTTCCAATCTTTTTTTCTATAATATTGTGTCTGAGATGGAGGAATCACTTAACGTTTATGAACTTCAATTTCTCCAACAGTATATTAAGAAGATTGGACAAGATGATGTTTGGGGTCCCTTTCAGCTCTAGATTTATGATCCTATGACCATCTATCTCTTTTTCTCTGACTTTCGTCTTTCCTCTTATGCTTTCTACACAGATGGATGAGCATGAGTTCTCTCTTGAGACCTGTCCCCTGATTGTTCCTGGAAGAATCTGTGTGGTCTAAAAAGAGCACTGGATATTTTTGGAAGATAACCCTGACATTCCTTCAAGCTAATTTCTTATCTTTCTGTTACCCTTCATTGCCAATCCTCTAGAAAGAGAAGTCTGTACTCCGTTTCCACTTCCTCACCACCCACTCGTGGCCTCCTAGCAATCTGCCTTCTATCCTCACTTCTTTATTGAAATAGATCTCTCATTTTGCATGACTATGCATGTATAGTCTATGTCAAATTGCTTGCTTTCTCGATGGGAGGGGAAAGGAGGGAGAGAAGTTGAAATTCAAAATTTGAAAAAAATGTTTAAATTATTTTGACATATAATTGAGAAAAATATTAAATAATAAGAGAAAAAATAAAAGGTTGGAAGGAAATTGGGGTAACTGGGAAAATCCAAGCAAATAGATATGAGTGGAAAGAAAATTTGAGAAAGAACTCACAGAAATTATTGAGGATAAACAGAAACTTCCTCATAGAAGAAGGGCAAGTACCTTTGCTGTGGTGATAGAAATGCAACATTGCTAAATACCAACTTGGGGCTCATCAAAGAATGATCCACAGGCTAGCTGCAAGGAGCTCTAACATGAGTTTAAAGGATGAATGAAAAGGAATATGGATGATCATCTCTAGCCTCAGGGAGTCTCCACAGTATAGACTGGAGCAAATGGTGAAAGGGTAATATTCTACATCCTGTGACAAGGAAAAGGTAAATGGGATTCATTAACCCTAAATTAGCTTTTGTTGAGGGGAAATATCTTTTCCATGGGTGCAAAAGCAAAGTCTTGAAAACCCCTCTTGTCTATGTTAGTTGGATGATGTCTAAAGCTAACCAATAAAATAAAAACCCTTGAAAATATCCTGATTTATTTCTAAGGCATCTTGATATGGGCACAATATTACTGAAGAAGCAACATATTTCCCTCAGCAGATGATAGCTTTAGCAGATGTCAGCAGTAGGTTTGCAGTGGATCAATAAGCAGCAACTTCAGGAGTAGATAGTAGAGGCAGAAGGTTATGGTAGGAATAATGTAAGTAGGGTCCATGCCACATAGGTCAGACTAACTTATCCTAAGGCCCTATTCCTATGCAGGCTAAGCAAACTTTTCCTTTAAAATGAATGAAACTATCTTTGTGCTTTAATTGAATGTAGGAGCTAAAGATAGAACCTTTGAGAAAATGATCTAAATAAAAAAGCCAGAGGTCAAGAAACTATGCCAAACTGAAAATGTCTTTTTTTTACAATAGCTTTTTATTTTCAAATATGTAAAGATAGTTTTCAACATTCACCCTTTCAAAACCATGTATTCCAAATTTTTCTCCCCCTCTTTCCCTCCTTCCCTTCCCCTAGAAAGCAAACAATCCAATATATGTTAAATATGTGTAATTCTTCTATACGTATTTTCACATTTATCATGGTGCACAAAAAATCAAATCAAAAAGGAAAAAAAATGTGAAAGAAAAAACCCAAGCAAACAACAAAAAAGTGAAAATACTATGTTGTGATCCACACTCAGAACAAAGACCTCTCTCTGCATGCAGATGGCCCTCTCCATCACAACTCTATTGGAATTGGCCTGAATTATCCCATTGTTGAAAAGAGCCTTGACTGTCAGTTGATCATTACATAATCTTGTTACAGTGTACAATGTTCTCTTGGTTCTATTCACTTCACTTAACATCAGTTCCTCTAAATCTCTCCAAGCCTTTCATGATCCGCTGATCATGAAACAATATATCCTTGCTGAATATCCTTTCCATGTGATGGCTAAGTAAATTGCTTTTTGATAAATGTTGGATAGTCTGCAGAAACATCATTTTCATTCCAAACTCAAAAGTTATGGCCCACTGAGTCAGCTTGAGTCTGCCCTGGCCCATAATCTGAGTAGGAGCTTTAGCAGAGGTAGAGTACAGAAACATCAGCAACAGAGCTCTTGGACTATGCCAAAAAAGGTATGAGAGAAAGGGGGAAAAAAGAGGCTACCAAGCCATGAAAACATAGGCTAGAGACCTATCCTCACTCACAGAAAAAAATTCCTTCCTTGTCTTGTATTGGGACCTCCCTGTCCCTATAAACAGGGGAGTCTGTACCCATTTATGAATAAAAAGGAAGAGAATGATATAATTACTTGTGGGGGATTTTTTTGCGGTTGTTCATTTTAATACTCCCTAAGAATTAAAGGCTTTGCTATTTGAAAAAAAAAAACAACAAAAAGGTCTCCCCAAGGTCACTAATGATGGCATCTTATTGATAAATCTTTTCTGTCTTCATCCTTTTTGATACTATAGACAACTCTTGTCTTCTATTTACGGGCTTCTACCCCATCCCCAACTCCACTAGCCTCTTCTGTGGTTCCCCATTTTGTCTTCTAATTCTCTTTCTTCTTTCCTGGTTCCTTTTCTTCCTGCTCCTTAAATTCAGGTAAACTTTCCATTGGGCTATCATACCACCTTTGGATCAAGGAACACATACAGATAATATGTAATCAGCAAAGATCTATGGCAGCAAAGATTCTGTACTCTGTAAGAGATATGATTGTATAGATAAAGGCCCTATCCTTAGAAACTTATTCTCTAGCCAAGATATTGTATATAAGTCAAATGCATATATTGAAACCCAAGTAAAACAGACTATTTTGTTCATATACTGTACACAGAGTTCTATATTGGTCTAGTTTTGTACTACTATCATCACCATTTAGGGAAGCCTTTGAAACATTATGAGACCACAACTGAAAATAGCCATAAGTTTATAAAAGTATCTGAAAAATTAAAATTTTAGGGAACTTTACCTAGCAAGGTATTTATAAAGGTGCTCAAAGAAGGAAGTAGGTCTCAAATGTTTCTACCATTCAAGGACTAGGGACTTTGGCCATGCAGGTCAGCAGCTCCAGGACCATATCAAGGAAGCTGTGAATAAGCACCTAAGATGAGTCAGGCACTGTGCTAAGCGCTTTACAAATTTTATTTCATTTGATTCTCACAACAATCCTGCGAAGAGGTGCCATTTTATAGTTGAGGAAATCAATGTAGGCTAAAATTAAGTGACTTGCTCAGAGTTACACAGATAAATCTGAGGCCAGATTTAAACTTATCTTTTCAACTCCAACTCCAGGTTTCTAGCCAGTGGGCCACATATTTGTCTCCTGGGATATGGAAGAGGTTGGAGGGTGGTAATATCTGATGTTCCAGTGTTCTTTAAATTGTATCCCCATTAAGTTTTCTTTTTAAGTGTTTTGAAGCTTCTCTGACAGTAAGAATTCATTTCTCAGGACCTTTCCCCACAGTCATTTTTGATATTGGAGAGATCAGGTATACTTCTGCCAAACCCTTAGGAAATTTCCTTTTTGGTTTGTGAAGCCCCAAACTGACTCCCCATTTCTTCTGCTCAGGGTTGTAGAAAAGGCAAACTAAATCACAGATCCTGGTATTCTTTATGTAGAGTACTCAACTAGGGCATAAAAATGATTATTAGAAATGAGAATATGTAAACAGATATAGAAAGGAAAATATCAAAATGAACATCTTAGTGAAGTAATTGAAGAACAATTATATGACAATTTATTAACAAGTGCAGAAACACACAATAGCAGAAAGTTAGAGTTGGAAAGGACTTTAGTGATCATTTAATTCAACACTCTCGTTTTACAAATAAGGAAAATGAGGCTCCCAAAAGTGAAGTAAGACCACAATGGTAGTAGTAATACAATTTGAACTGAGACCTTCTGGATTTAACTTTAATGATTTTTCCATTATAATGAAACAAACAAATATACTTCAGAGAAAATTGTAAGACAGAGATCAAGGGATTGAACAGAGAGGGCTAAGGTTAATTGAAAAACTTTTCCTGAGGGATATTTTAGTGGAACTATATCCATTAATATGTTGACATGGGTTCTTGGGTTAGTAACAATTTGGAATGGGATAGTAGAATGAGCACTGGAGTAGAAATCAAGAGATATGATTTCTGGTCTAAGCTCTGTCACTCTCTATATGATTTAAGGTAAATTATTTTCCCTTCCTCAGCCTCAGTTCCTCACTTGAAGGGACTGGGCCAGATGATCTTGGCCACCTCCAGCTTTGTTTTCACTGAAAAAGTCTTCATTTTCAGAGAATACCTCAAGATGCAATAATGATCTGAGGTTGATAAAACTCTGTTCTATTAAAACTTTTTTTTAATTCAAAGAACTGGCATATTCGATCATCCAGTAATCCTTTCTCAAAAAGCTAAGCTGCTTAATAAATCTCAATGGCAATGGATGGAATTAGACAAGAGGAGGAATGTTTATTTGTCTTTCCAAAGCTTTTGGTTTAATTAGCCTTTTAATATTGCTTTTGTAATAGTATTAGTCCATTCAACTTTTTTCTCTCTATCAAGAGCAATAAAGTTATAAGCTGCTTTGGGACTTAGGGAGTAATAAAACTATTGTTTGCAGGTTTCAGATCCCAACACTTTTGTATTAGTATCTGGGATGCCAGTCAAAAATTACCTTGTTATGTTTCAACTTTTCAAAATGTTTTTAGAAATCATAAAGAGCTGCTTCTTGATAGAAAGGTGGGAAGAGCAAATGTTGGATATTGTATATAGGGTTATATGTCCTTGCTTTGCTCTTAGGTGTAGCTCAGCTGCTTTTTCTTTTCACAAGGAAGGAGACTATGAGAATACAGGTGGGGAGCTAGAACATTTAATAAAAGAAATGAAGTTTCTTTTAAATGCAAAAATTACAATGAGCGATCCCAAAGACACTTATTTAACAAGGAGGAAATAAAGAACTTGTCAATAGCAAAAATACCATTTGGTATCTGTCCACACATACAACATCGTTCCCAACTATCCTAATCTTTATTGCTTCCTATATTGCCAAGACAGTGAGTTTTATATGTTTTTACATGCTTTTCCTCACTTCTATCCCACTCCAACATCAGAGATAGAAAAAGACACATACAGAGAAAGAAAAAGAAGAGAGAGAGAAAGGGAGGGGGGAGAGAAAAGAGAGAGGAGTCAGGCAAACAAACATCCATGACCAATGGACAAAGGGGTTGTTGCACTCCTCAGGTCTTTAATATTCTCTGGGAAACCCTTCTAGCTTTCCCTCAATTTCCTCAAATTATTCCCTAGGTCAATGATCTTTAAAATGAAAGGTAGCAGGACTTTACACCCAAGGGGGTCATAGTCTGAAATCAGAACAAAAGAATGTTAAGTCACAACCCAACAGCAAGCATTTATTACCATTCACTTTGTGCTAGGCCTGTGCTGAACACTGAGAAAACAAAGAAAGTCAAGAACAGTCCCTACTCTAAAGAAGTTCACAATTTAATAAAGACAACATAAAAAAAACTATGTATAAAGAAGATAGATGCAAGATATATTGGGGCTAATAAACAGAGAGAAGACACAAGCATTAAAAGGAATCAGGAAAAACTTATAGAAGGTGAGATTTTAGTTGACATTTAATGGAAGCCAGAAGGTGGAAATTAAGATGAAGAGTATTCTAGACATGAGAGATAGCCAGTGAAAATACTTGAAATCAAGAGATAACATTTCTAGTATGAGGAATAGCAAGTATCACTGGATGGCAAATCAGGGGATAAATTGTAGTACTGAAAAGGTAAGATGGGCAATATAGAACTTTAAAAGCCAAAAAGAGAAATATTTATTTGAATGTCAGATCTGTACTTTAGGAAGATCAGTTTAACAGTTCAGTGAAGGGTAAACTGGAGTAGAGAAAGGCTTATGGCAGGCTGACTAACCAGAAAGCTACTGCAGTATAGTCCAGATGTGAACTGGTGAGGACCTGTACCATAGTGGTAATGGGATCAATGGAGAAAAATAGATTAAACATGAGGTAGGAGAGAAGAGAAAGAAAATGAAGAATGTAAGATAACACTCCTTTATAACTTTAGATGACTGGGATAAGGGTGCTTTATAAAACTCTATTTATAAAATTGTCATGAATATTTTGGTGGGACATTCACATTCTGTAATTCTGTAAGAATTAAAAGAAGTAATCCAGTAAGACCTCATATACTTACTCTTGTCTATAAGACTTCATATAGATATCCTTCTTTTACAAACATAACATTTTAAATGAAATAAGTTGCAACTTGGAAGATATATACATAGTATAATAATCAAATATGAATTTTTTTTGTGTTGGGCTTTTTTATTTGAACACAAGTTTATCATGTTTGACTCAAAACAAGACAAGATCTTTTTCCCCTGAGGCAATTGGGGTTAAGTAACTTGCCCAGGATCACACAGCTAGGAAGTGTTAAATGTCTGAGGCCAAATTTGAACTCACATCCTCCTGACTTCAAGGCTGGTGCTCTGTCCACTGCATCACCTAGCTGCTCCCAGACAAAATCTTAAATCTCGTATTGCATTGAGCTTATATTTTTATGAAAAATAAGAAAAAAGTTAAAATACTCACTCATACAAATGTGCTAGAAAATGATAAGAGAATTTTACAAATTACAAATTTGTACAAATTAAGAAAATACAAATTTTCTTAAAAGATGGAAATTCATTTTAAAAACTCCTAAAATTTCTATCTACCAAATCATTTGATGAAAATGAATGGTTAATTGTGACATAAAATATTTACTTTTCTGGCAAAGTACTATATCAAGTGATAAATAAACTTAAAATTCAGTTGAATATATTGTCTCATTTTAAACAATTTATATAAATTAAACTTTGTAAGGAAAGATTCCATGCTATTGACTATGTTATTACAGTTATCATATTATAGAAACTATTTCAAACAACTGACCACTGTTGCCAGCCAGTTCAATTATAGTAATGTAAATGGAAGATTATTGTTGTTCATACTTTGTTCTTGAAGAGGACCCAGTGATATCACGAGGGTGATGTCTTGATTTTCAAATGGATTTAATTAGATTTAAGTGAGGTAGAGCTTCACAAAATTGTCAACCTCTCTCCTTCAGGGTTATCAAAGTCCAGTGACAAGACAAAGGTCAAGATGACTGTCAATGATCCATCCTGCCTCTGTTTCTTAATATGTTAATAACAGAATTTGTTTAAATTCCCTAAAACCATTGTGGCCTTAATACTGTAAAGAGAGGTAATGTAAGATTTGAATCTACAGAACACTCATGATGGTTTGTGATGGTTTCAAGATGGCTTGTAATGTGCATGCCAAGCAATCATAGATTTTTGTGGTTTCAATCATAGCCTGACATATGTGCTGCAAGAATGAAAATGTTTGTAATATCTTGATCACATGATTATACAGCTGATGAGGTACAATTACAGAGTGGCAAGGGGAAGAGGGAGCTATTCTGGCACAGTATACAGAACACAAATGATATATCTGCATGCAGCCGACCATCCGCTGGGAAACAGTTTGGTCTCAAATGTCAAATCCTTGTGGTGGCTTGGAAACAATTTGATGACAGGTTGAGAAACTGCAAGAATACATTGCACTTAGTCAGAAATGGTCATGGTTTGATGTAATCACTGCATAAATACCATGATCATTGTGTGCAGGATCATGATGGTTTCATATGCTGCAGAAATAAATATAATGCTTTAAACATGCACTTGCCTTTTGTTACAGAGAAACGATATATTTGTAATATCATTGGGCAATTATTTTCTGCTTAAGGAGAATTAATAATTTTTGTCATAAACCCTTTTGATCATTGTCACAAGCTTCCGTTCACAAACCAATATATGGGAACCACTGACATTTATTACTATGTTGTCTTTCTCCCTCAGAAACACCCCTCTTCTGCACTTTCTTGTTTCTTTCCAGAGCTCTACTACACTTCTGGTCATTCAGATTAAAAATCCTGGTGCCATCTTTACTCTCTAAAATTTCTATCTACCATATCATTTGATGAAAATGAATGGTTAATTGTAATATAAAATATTTACTTTTCTGACAAAGTACCATATCAAGTGATAAATAAACTTAAAATTCAGTTGCATATATTGTCATTTTAAACAATTTATATAAATTAAACTTTGTAAGGAAAGATACTCTCTTTATTCTCCCTCACATCATATATTCAGTCAGTTGCAAATCTTGTTTCTACCTTTACAACTTTTCTCTTTCATTGGACTTCTTTCTACCCATTGAACTACTACCTTAGCACTATTACAATAGTCTCCAAATTGGTCTCTTTGATTCAAGCTTTTCCCTACTATAATCCATCTTCCTTACAGTCATTAAATAGTCAATAAACAATTATGAAGTGCCAGACACTGTGCTAAATGATGGAGATGCAAATAAGAAAAAGACAGTTCCTTCCTTCAAGGAGCTTACAATCTAATGGAGAAATATAATATACAGAACAAGCAAAAATGAGAGAAGGGAAAATGATATAAAACTAAGTGAAGTAACTGATAGAAAATGGAGTTAGCTGGAAAGTTCTGAGCCCTCAATAAAGGAAGGCTTTGGGAAGAGTTTATTGCTCTGCTAATGTTTATTGCACAGCTGCCAAAGTAATTTTCCCAAAAAGCAGTTCTGACCATTTCATCCCTTAGCCCCAATTCAATAAATTCCAATGGCTCATTATTTGCTCCAGGATCAAATATTATTACATACATCTTTATCATATTCTTTTTTCTTTATATTTTTGTATAAGTTTAATAATTGCATGTTAACACTAATTTCCAAGCTCAAGTTGTTTTGTTTGAAGCTATGTATGTAAATGGAGACTCCCATTTGGTGGACAGAAGACTGACATAACTCCTCATGCCTTGTGAAGGACTGAGTTGGTATGAAAACTCTGGGGAGGGGAGAAAACGTGTAGTTCACACTCACTTTGAAATTAACTCCAAACAGATGGAAAGAGAGAGTAGACTTTGGAAGCTGCAGACAAATAGGAGAAGCTGGCTGCTTATTATGCAGCTACTGCCCCAAGGAGAGCAGAAGTAGCACAAGAGTTGTGTGGGGGATGAGATGAGCAAAGGAGAAAGCAAATATCTGTCAAGTACCAGATTTCTGTCTTATCTCTCTAGAGATTTGGGAGGGGATTTCCCCTTGGATGAAATGGGACACTCTCTTGATTTGAATTGAGACACTGAATCCAGCAGAAAAACGCATTCACTCTGTGTGTTATCTGATATATTCTGATTTGTACAATTTCTTCAATTTCTTTCTATTGTTATTTGCTCAGACAAATGGATTTATTTACTGTTTACTCTTCTTGACAGTTGCTAGCATTTGATGCAAAGGAGTCAGACTGATAAGTATAAGTTACTCTTACCACTAAGAGCAGACTAGGAAAGTGCTTTTTGTTTTGTACCTTTTTTTTTTGTTTGTGTAAAATAGACTAACAATCATTGGTGAGGGTAGAAGATGGAAGGAAGGAGAGAGGGACCATTAGCAATAATCCTAACTTGGTACCCTTTTAGATACTGGACGTAAGATCACCCAGCCTGGTAACAGATACTTGCTTTCTCCTTTGCCCATCTCATCTCCCATGGAACTCTTGTGCAACTTCTCTCCTTGGCGCAGTAGAAACCTCAGATCATATGTTTCAATACCTATCACAAGGCAACTTTAGACAGCTCATGTATATGTAAATTTCTTGAATTGTGTATAATTGTTGGTAAAAAAAAATACATATATTGGAGGCATATGCACAAGTTCTTTGTTTGTTTTTTAAACTGATGGAGTCCTTAATCAAAAAGTTTGAAAACCACTTTTCTTAGAGGAATGACGCGATTACTGGTCAGGGAATGAGAAGGTAAGATTCTGGTGTTAACTCTGTCATTAACTAGTTATGTAATCTAGGACACATTTCTTTCCTTTCCATACTCTAGTATCTTTGTCATTGAATGAGAAGGGGTTAGATTCTAGTCATAGCAATTAGAACTGGAACTGTCCTGAGAAGTTCACAGTTCAATTATTTGATAAGGGGAAACTAAGACTCAGAAAGAAGTGACTTACCTCAATTTACACAGGAAGCAAAGTCAAGATTTGAATATATGTTCTTTTGTACCAAATTCATTGCTCTTGCAACAACTCACTAACTTCTCAATTTTATGTCCAATTAACTCTATGATATTAATTTTCAGGAATGTCTTATAGCCATTATTCAATTCTCTTGTTACTCAGCCCAAGTGAATAGGAACCAAGACCCTGAAAGTAATGTCATATGTGATGATTGAGTCACTGTTGGGGTCTTTTGCTTTGGAGGAAGCAAGGTACTTAAAGGACTGAAGAAGGTCAAATCATGATCTGTTTTTCAAAAAGGGAAGGTAGTAGAGTCTGAAAATTATAATCCAATGATACTGACTTTCATTCCTGAAAAAAATCATAAAATATTATATAGGAATAGGATATTGGACATAGAACTTCCTCTTTATCTGGATGTTTTCTACTTTGTCTTGTACTGCCTCTCTATTCCCCAAATGGAACCTCCAGGGCCTGTAACTGGAAGAAAAATTCCTTATGGCTTTCTCTAGGACTATGATGTCACTTTTTCACCTTGTCATTTTCTGCCCTACCATATGACTTCTCTTCTGACCCTCTTCTTATCTTCTGCTTTGAGAATTTACTAAAATCAACACTGTCATGCTCTCTGGAAAGATTATGTCAGTTGTCTATTATGTCAGCCTTATTATTTCACTCATCATCTTTGAAATTTCCCAGACCAAAACTCCTTTATGTCTTTACCATTACAGTATAATGTTCATTAGAGGTAAAGGCGGTTTTGTTGTATTCTGAATATTTCACATATGCCTTTGTACATAGTAAGTAAGTGTTTTTCACTCACCCATTTGAGATAGCATGGCTTTGTCAAGAACTAATTATTATAGACTAAGTTAATTTCCTTTTTTAATAGGATTGCTTAAATGGTAGAGATGGAAAATACCACAAATATAGCTTACATGGATCTTAACAAAACATTTTTACAAAATTTCTGAAGCTGTAATACCCCATAAATTATGGCATGTGCCATAAGACAGAAACAAATAAATACTAAGTTCACATTTACATAGTACTTTCACATTTACATATGTACAAAATATGTACATTCACAAAGCATCTTTCTCATACAACCCTGTGAGGCAAGTAAGTGATATATTATTCCCATTTTGTAGATAAGGCAACTAAAGTTCAAAGCCATTGAATTACTTGGCCAGGAACACATAATTAGTGTCCATCAAGATCCAAATCCAGGATTTCTGACCAAATCCAGAGTTTTTCCTACTACCAAATATGCCCAGAGCACAAATTTCATTGGGAGCTTAGAGGGGAAAGATGACTCTTAGTTAGACAACTCAAAGACAAACTCATAGAGGAGGTGGGAAATAAGCTGGACTTTGAATTCAATATGTGAAAATCATAGGAAAATCAGTCTCATAGATATGGAAGTGAAATTAAACTAAGAGGGCATCTAAACCAATCCTCTGATTCACAGATGAAACTGAGCATAGAGAGATGAAGTGATTTATTCACTGTCACATACATAGTAAGCACCAGAGGGATGATTTAAACTCATGTCCTTTGACTGTGATTGCCAACATTCCACCATTCAGGGGAAAAAATATCAAGAGGAAGCATAAACACATTGAGAGAAGCAGGGAGACATACATTGTATATGTGAGTGTTGAGTACTTGAGTTTGGCTAGACCTTTACACACTTGAAAAGAGAGTACTGGAAAATAAAGTTGAAAAACATGTTGGTGGTCCTTCATTCTTGAAGAAGACCAATGACTTCATGGGGTGATGTTTTAGCTTGCATAAGAATTGGATTTAAATGAGGCAAAACTACACAAAGTTGTCAGCTTCATTTTTTCCTCCTTCCTTCCTCATTGAAGTCTTGCCACTAGACAAAAGTCAAAATAGCTTGAACCAGAGTATGGAGAATGCCAGTGTGAGATGAGCTTTGGGAGTGTCTTGTTTGCTTTTATTTGCATAGCCTGTCTTTAGCATAATGCCTGCTGTCTGTCTATCTATCTATCTATCTATCTATCTATCAATCATCTATCTATCTATATCTTTATCATCTATTTTCTATGTCTATCCATCTTTATATCTATCATCTATTATCTTTCTACCTATAGTTATCCATCTTTGTATCATCTCTTTGTCCATCTTTTTATCATCTATTTATCTCTATCTATTTATATATGTATGTATATATTACATAAAATATATATCCATCTCTATTATCTATTGATATCTATCCAGTTCTCTATCACTTTTTTATCTCTATCCATGTATATTATGTATAAATATATATTCATTTCTATTACTTATCTATCTCTATGTATCTATTATTTATTTATATTTCTCTCTCCATCTAACTGTATCAATCCATAGATTATCTAGGTGGAAGAATCCAGCAGGAAGTTTTAAAAAGTGGGTCTGGAAGCTTTAGAAAGAAATATGAGCTTAATATATAGATTTGTGCATGTAAAGATGCAGATTAATATAAGGGAAAGAATATTAAATATGGACTCAGTAGAAAGCTGAACTTGAATCTTGACTCCAGAACTTAATATTGTGATTTTGAAAAAAATAATTCCTAGCATCCTCTGCTTCATCCCCATTCTACTAGAATTTGGTAATTTTTTCACCCTAACTTCCCCAGAATCAGGCCCCTATATCACTTCTCCATCATTTTCAAATCATGCTATGGTGTCCTTTCTAGCTTCCCTTCTTTTGTGGTCTTTTCCCATTAAAATGTAAGCTTCTTGAGGCAAAGTATTAGCTTGATAGTCTATAGATTTATCCCTAGTACTTAGCATTGTAACTCAAATAGAGTGTTTAATGAATGCATTTTCATTTAACATCTCTGAATCTTGCTTTCCTCATCTGCAAAATGGACACAATAATACTTGAGAGATGAAGTAATGATAGCCTTATGATAATAATAATATGATAATGGTAGCCTCTGAAAGATGTATGTTCAAGTTCCACTTCTGATACATACTACTTATGACATTGAGGACACCTAACTTCTCAGTGATCCAGGAAATGCTTTAAGACTGTAGTTGCATTGATCAGAGAAATGCAAATTAAGACAACTCTGAGATACCACTACACACCTGTCAGATTGGCTAAGATGACAGGAAAATATAATGACAAATGTTGGAGGGGATGTGGGAAAACTGGGACACTGATGCATTGTTGGTGGAATTGTGAAAGGATCTAACCATTCTGGAGAGCAATCTGGAATTATGCCCCAAAAGTTATCAAACTGTGCATACCCTTTGATCCAGCAGTGTTACTGCTGGGCTTATATCCCAAAGAGATCTTAAAGAAGGGAAAGGGACCTATATGTGCCAGAATGTTTGTGGCAGCCCTGTTTGTGGTGGCCAGAAACTGGAAACTGAGTGGATGCCCCTCAATTGGAGAATGGCTGAATAAATTGTGGTATATGAATATTATGGAGTATTATTGTTCTGTAAGTGTTGGAATCCTAGTGTCAACTCAACTTGAAACAAGGTGAAAACTCAAGGGTAATGTCAGAATCCTGGTGGTAACTCAATAGAACTGATACAGTGCTTATTGGTTCACACCTTAGAGCGAATCCTTACAAGGTGATAAGTTGCTAATACTGATGGAAACAATGCTTGTGTTCATACCTTTAGAGAGCTCATAAGTATCTAAGTACTCAATGGAGTTCACATGTTTGGGAGAGTTCAGCGTTTAGAAAGAAACACTGAATTCGCACTTCCTTTAGGGCCATTTATTTCAACTGAGACTAAGGCTGCCTCCAGAAAACCTTCACATGGAAGAAATGGCCAACAGGATGAATATAGAGAGGCCTGGAGAGATTTACATGAACTGATGCTGAGTGAAATGAGCAGAACCAGGAGATCATTAAACACTGCAACAACAATACTATTTAATGATATATTCTGATGGAAATGAGTATCTTTGATAATGAGAAGATCTAATTCAGTTTCAATTGATCCGACACTGGGAAGTGAATGTGGGAAATGAAAAAACAGCATTTTTGTTTTTCTTCCCAAGTTATTTTTACCTTTCTGAATCCGATTTTTCTTGTGCAATAAGAGAACTGTACGGATGTGTGCACATATATTGTATCTAAGATCTACTTTAACATGTTTAACATGTATGTGACTGCCTACTATCTAGGGGAGGAGGTGGAGGGAAGAAAGGGAAAAGTTGAAACAGAAGTGATTGCAAGGAACAATGTTGAAAAATTACCCATGCATATGTTCTTTCAATAAAAAGCTATTTTTAAAAAAAGACTGCTGTTCCAATTCTTGCCTTCTCCTGGGTAAAGCACCTTATTTTAGATATTATCGATAGTGATATAGATATGTAGATATGTAGGGTAGAATTATGGAATTATGCAATAAAGAA
The DNA here is from genome assembly GCF_902635505.1 of Sarcophilus harrisii. Lineage (NCBI taxonomy): Eukaryota > Metazoa > Chordata > Mammalia > Dasyuromorphia > Dasyuridae > Sarcophilus > Sarcophilus harrisii. The sequence continues at coordinate 105,394,473 of NC_045429.1, forward strand.
GGATCTGTAACATAGTCTTTTTAAAAATGTGAATATGGGTCATCTACCTGGCATAATGGATAGAGCACTAGCCTTGAAGTCAGAAGGACTTGAGTTCAAATGTGATCTCAGACACTTAACATGTCCTAGTTGTGTGACCCTGGGCAAGTCACTTAACCCCAATTGCCTCAGCAAAAAAAATGAAGAGAAAGGGGGAAAATACCTTAAACATCATCACTAATTATATTTTAAATGAATGAGGCTGTGTATAATTATAGACCTGTATTGGCAGAAGAAATTTGCTCTAATTTCACTTATGCTCTGGACCAAAACAAAAATACTATTTATCTCTATCATTTACCCAGTTAGTGTGGGAAATGATTATAGTGTTGAAAAATCTCAATGAGATTTATTAATATGAAATTACTGAGGATAAACTTCCTGACAATTAGAACTATTCCAAAGTGCAATGGGCAACTTCTAAAGGTAACAGACTCCCTCTCCTTAATCTGAATGACAATTTGTTAAGGGCATAAATGTGGTTATAAAATGTGCAGGAGATGCACAGACCACAGTAAAGTATTAAAAAAAATTGGCGTTTTTGCTTAAATTTGTTTTTTTTTAAACTATTAAGCATAGCTTAAAAGTATAAATATTGATTATAAAAATTAAGTGTAGCTGTTTTATTTATTTTAATTTGATGAATAAAATTTTTGTTTTATCATTGAATATTTAACAAATGTAACCCTCGAAAAACTAACTAATGAACCATTCTACTTATACATATGGTTAGAAATAGAGTGCTTAATGAATGTGTTTTCATTTAAAGTTTCTGAGGCTTGCTTTCTTCATTTATAAGATGGCTACAATAATATTGTCACTATTTATATTTTGCTACAGAGGAAATTTTTGTTCAATATAGACAGAACTAGTTGGTTTCTGACATTGCTTCTAACACTAAAGGATTAAAATTCTATAATTCTGTGGGATTTATCTGCAATTGAAGTGGTGAGAGTGGATAGGACCACCAAGAGAGGAATGATTATAAAGAGGGATGAGAGACAATGATGAAAATTTGAGAAATATCTATATTTAGATGGCAATAGGAGAAAGCTGACCTAGAAAAGGACACAGAAAAATAGGAGGAGAACCAGGAACCTGCAGTGTCACTGAAAGCAAAATAGGGAAGAAATTAAAGGAGGAAATGGTCATCAATGTCAAGTGTTAATAGAGAGATCAAAAATAATGAGGACTCTGAAGAAAAGTCATTGGCAATTAAGAAGGTCACTTGTAACCTTTAGTAGAGCAAATGTCAGTAGAATGGTATGGATAGAAGGAAGACTGGCAAGAGTTAGGGAGTACTCTTTTTAAGTGCTTAGCAGTGAAAGATAAACAGGGAACACAAGGATTTCTTTTGGTTGGTTGGATTTTTAGGTTAGGGAACACATGAGTTTGTAAGCAGCAGGGAAAGAATCAGTGGAAGGAAGAGAGTCCAGATGCAAGAAAGTGGAAATAATTGATGAAGTAAAGTCCCAAAGGAAGAGGGTGGGGATGGGATCAAGAGTTCAAGCAGAAGAGTAAGCCTTAAAAAGAAGGAAAAATAAGTCTGTTGGGACAAGTGTGAAGAAGAAAGGATGCAGGTAGAGATGAGATCTTTTCAGCAAATTAAGGACAAAGTTATCCACTGAGAACAAGGTAGACTAAGTAGAGAGAAGAGTGGGGAGAGGACTGCAATAGTCACTTGATGAGGAAAATAGTTGAGGGAGAAAGAGAAATAAATGCAAGTAGTGAGTAACTAGATATTTGTTGACATGGGCAAAGCAATAGAAGCCCTGGCTCCTATGCCCATTTAAAAAATAGTTTTATTTGTTTCATTAAATATTTCCAAATTACATCAAAAATTAACATTCATTTCAAAAATGTTGAGTTCCAAATTCTCTTCTTCTTCCCCATCTTTCCCCATATCCCTTGAGAAAGCAAACAACATATCTATTAAACATGTGAAGTCATGAAAAATGTATTTCCATATTTGCTTGTTCCAAAAGAAAACACAAATATACATACACAAAAGAAAAATAAAGTTTAAAAAGGATGCTTGAATTTGCACTCAGAGTTCATCAGTTCTTTCTCCAAGAAAAATACTGGATAGCATTTTTTCATCATAAATTCTTTGGAATTGTCTTAGATCATTGTCTTGCAGAGAATAGCCAAGTCTTTCACAGTTGATTATCATTGCAATATTGCTACTGCTGTATACAGTGTTTTCTTGGTTCTGCTCACTTCATTTTGCATCAGTTTATCTAAGATTTCCCAGGTTTTATGGAACCATTCTGCTCATCATTTCTTATAACACAATCTGATCATATATGGTCACAATCATATACCACAATTTGTTTAGCCATTCCCCAGTTGATGGGGGTTGTTGTTGAGTCATTTTAGTCATGGGCAGACTCTTCATTACTCCATTTGGCATTTTCTTAGCAAAGATATTGGAGTGATTTGCTATTTCCTTCTCTAACCCACTTGACAGATGAGGAAACTGAGGCAAACACGTTAAGTTATTTGTCCATGGTCACAAAGACTGATGTCAGATTTGAACTCAGATTTCCTGACTCCAAGCCTAGCTCTCTATTGACTGAGCCATCTAGTTGGCTCTAGGATACCTCAATTGATGAGTACTCCTTTAATTTCTTCTTTGTTACTAGAAACGAGCTCCTATAAATATTTTTTGAAGGAGTAGGTCCATTTCCCTTTTATGGGATCTCTTTGCCATCTCTATATTATTACATATTGTGAGAACTGATAGGGACCTGGGACAGATCTTATGATAATATGGAGAATATGTAGTACCATGGAGGATCTCAGAGGAATCCCCAATGTCCTGGTCTCTCCAAAGTAAGGACCTACATTGTTCTAAATAGGGGGGAATAATTCCATAGACCATCAGTTGCCCTCAGAAAAAGGGTGATTCATGGTCCAATCCAGACTCTGAGGACAGAGTTTAGCTATAACAAACTTGTTCTTACTATAGAAGTCTGTAAAGAGACCCTAAACATTTCAGATTTTTCCAGGAAAGGGGGAATACTTTTCTTAAACATGAGTGTAGTCTGAGAAGACTTGAGCCCGTAGGAACTTCAGAAATAAAACACTCCCTGGTCCAAAGAGGGAGAGGACAAACAAATATACTTACTAAGAAGAATGAGGTTTCCAAGGCTCAGCATTCTTAAGTGCTCTAGGAGAGGAGATTGCTCCATCCACCAGCACCCTGAGACACTACTCACCGTTTTGAAGAGTTCACCCCACACCCACCCTTGAAGGGCTAAAAAAAGGACTTCAAATTTTAGGCTATCAGAATCACAAAGCAAAATCTTCTTTTTAGAAGATGGGGGTCATATAAGGATGGGAGTCAAGTTCTCTATTGTTTTGCACCCAGTAACTCAGTACCTGTATTCATTTCTATTTGACTCCCTATCTCTGTCCAGCTAAAGTCTGGGAGTTCCCACTCTCCCTTCCCCTTTTCCCCACCTTCTTCCTGTAGGTCCCTGGAGGAAGAGCCCTGGCTGCTCCACCTGATGATAGTTCTGAATGTAATAAATGTAAAGCAGAACTGGAGGCCCATCTGGGGTTAGGTAGGTGTCAAATTTTGCAATCTGGTTTGACTAGGTTACTTTTTCCAGGAGAAGAAAGGGGATATACAGGCAGTAACACCTAGAATGACTGATGAGCCCATTAAGTCAAACCCCTAATCAGCAAAAGAATTTGCTAACCCTTGTATTTATCATGATAACCTTGAAGGTGAAAAAAATTGAATGGTAAGGTCAATGATGGTGCTCTGCTTATGAGAGATTGAAGTCAGGAGGAGAAAAGGGAAAAGGACAGAAAGGTATTGGGAAGGTCCTTAGTAAGTTCAGTAACATCTTCTGGAAAGAAATGACAGAAATAGGCATCTCTGATCAACTCAGGAAAATTTATTGAGAAATTTGGGGGATAATTTAGGCAGTCAAGAGAAGAGAAAGACTAAAACTCTGAAAGATTTCTATAATGATTGCAGGAAAATTCAATGCCTGGATTGTTGAATGATTATCATAGATTCTCCTTGGCCTTTGTTTACACTCCTTCTTTTCTCTCCCTGAAATGTACAATGATGACTTTTGCCCAATCTTGTTTTATCATAGGATTTCAAGATGCAAGGAACCTTGGAAATAATCTAGTCTCTGCTTTTATAGATATGGAAACTGAGGCTCTGAGAAATGAAGGAACTTGCCCAAAGTCATACAAATAGTAATTGAGGCAGGATTTGAACGCAGATACTTTCATTCTAAATCAAGTGCCCTCCCTCCACTATAACATGTTCCCTTTCTCTAATCCTTTAAAGAACTGATAATCTTCATAAAGGAGGGAAAGGGACCCACAAAAGTACAAAAATGTTTGTGGCAGCCCTTTTTGTAGTGGTAAGAAACTGGAACCTGAATGAATGCCCATCAGTTGGAGAATGGCTGAATAAGTTATAGTATATGAATGTTATGGAATATTATTGTTTTGTAAGAAACGATCAGCAGGATGATTTCAGAGAGGTCTAGAGAGACTTACATGAACTGATGCTGAGTGAAGTGAGCAGAACCAGGATATCATGGTACACAGCAACAACAAGATTATACGAAGATCAATTCTGATGGAGGTGGCTCTTTTCAACAGTGGGATGATTGAAGCCAGTTCCGATGATCTTGTGATGATGAGAGCCATCTGCACCCAGAGAGAGAACTGTGGGAACTGAGTGTGGATCACAACATAGCATTTTCATTCTTTTTGTTGTTGTTTGCTTGCATTTTATTTTCTTTCCCATTTTTTCCCTTTTTGATCTGATTTTTCTTGAGCAGCAAGACAATTGTATAAATATGTATGCATATATTGGATTTAACATATATATTTTTTAACATGTTTAACATATTGGATTACTTGTCATGTAGGGGAGGTGATGAGGAGAAGGGGGAGGAAATTTGGAAAACACAAAGTTTTGGAAGGGTCAATGTTGAAAAATTATCCATGCCTATGTTTTGAAAATAAAAGGCTTTAATTTAAAAAAAAAAAGAATTAATGATCTTGTTCTTCTGTGTTTTTAGCTCTGTCTATCTAGCTCTGTCTTTCTCTGTGTGTCTTTTTGTTCCTGTGTGTGTGTGTATATCTGTCTGTCTGTCTCTCTCCATCCTGAATGTCAATTCTGTCTTAGTCTGGGAGGACAATCAGGACCCATGTCTGTGTCACAGTACTAAACCTAACTATCCATGCCGCTGAAAAAAAGAGAATTCTGTCAAGTGTTGAGCAGGGAATTCACAGAAATGGGAGTTAGGGGTGCTGCTGACCTCTGGGCTCCCAGGGAAGCCAGCAGGCTTCTCTCTGCAGCTGTTGGAAACGACTCTGCCAGGTGTTCTGTGGTAATTCACATTTTTTCCCTGCTTCTCCCCACCCCCAACATATCTAATTATATGGCTGAGACAGTTGCAGTAAGTGAGGGGTTGTTGGCTCAAAATTTTTTTGATTCTTTTAAAATGTTGTTTTCCCCACAAAGGGCCCCTCTGTACCTTTCCTTCCGCTTGCCTCATCCCCTAGCCTGTCTCTGTTTAACTTTTTTTTTTCTTTTAAAGTTTTGCATCAGAATAGAGTAGTATTGCAAGTAGAATGCAGCCTACCCCCAAGCTGGGATTTCTGAAAGCTCTCCTAGGGTGAGACAGTACAACCCCCACAGCTTGGAGCATTTAGCTCCATCCAGACCTTTCTTCTTTAGGACCTCCTAGGATATCACGTAGGCAAGTGCTTAGCAAACTCTCCAATCTTTATAAAAGTCTCATTGTTTTGTATTATATACTCCTATTAATTGACATTTTTGTTGTTGTTCAGTCCTGTCCAACTCTCCAAGACCCTATTTGAGGTTTTCTTGGCAGAGATACTGGAGAAGTTTGCTATTTCCTTCTCTAGCTGATTTTTACAGAAAAGAAAACTGAGGCAAACAGGATTAAATGACTTGCACAGGGTCACATAGCTAATGTCTGAGGCCAAATTTGAAGTCAGGTCTTCCCGACTCCACGCCCTGTGGAGTCTATCCACTGTGACTCCTAGCAGTCCTCAATTGACATTTATATTGCACTTAAAAATGTGCAAAGCCATGCATAACCTATATCAAATTCTTTACATCTTAGGGAGGGAGTAGGAAATGAGAGAATTTGGAACTCGAAATTTTAGAAAATGAATGTTAAAAATTGTTTTTACATATAATTGGGGGGAAATAGATAAAAAATAATAAAAAATAGTAATAATAAAAATTAAAATTGTTTTAATAATAAAAATTAATTAATAATAATAAATAATAATTTGTTATTAATAATAAAATAAATTTTTTAAATAAAAAATATTATTAAGAAATAGTCCCTCACAATAACCCTGAAAAGAGAGGAAGTATCTATAAGTGACTAGAGACTTAGCCTGGAGGTTAGTAAGTTGTAGATTCAAATCTGCTTGTCAATAAACATTTATTAAGCACCTACTATATGCTAGATATTGTAATAAACTCTGGGAGATACAAAGACAAAAGAAAGTCTGTCCTCAGGGAGTTTACAATCTAATCAAGGAAGACCAAAAAAAAAAAAAAAAAAAAAAAAAAAAAGACGAAGCAGAAAGGGAGAGAGCAGATACCTAGATAAGTATCTATGTACTTGGATAGATGCCTATCTACTTTTTGTCTGTGGCCATATTTGAACTCAAGTCTTGATCTAGCTGCCTGATTACCTAAATCTAATACCCTATCAATTGTTAGATTGTAAACTCTTTAAAGGGAAAGCTAGGTGACTCAGTGGACACAGCCACAGTCCTGATGTCAAGAAGACTCATCTTAAATTCAAATTTCACTTTCTTCAGGTTGCCTCAGTTTCCTTATCTATCAAATGAGCTACAGAAGGAAATGGCAAACCATTCCAGTATCTTTGCCAAGAAAATCCCAGCTGTAGTCACAAAGAGTCTGATTTTACTGAACAAAATTCTTTGAGAGCAAGATTGTATCTTATCTTAACTTTGTATCTCTTCCTGGTCTGGCAGTGTTTTGAATATAGTAGTTAGACATTGTAGAACTGAATAGAATTAATTGAACTATGGTAACATGTCTTCTTTTTAATTTATCATATTTAAAGTTCTTAGTATTGGAATTTGCGCAGTGGGTTTTTAATACATAAATATTGAATTAGGATTGCCTGCTTATCTGAAATAGTCTGGATCACAAATAAATCAATGTGCAGATAAATAAGCAATGAAAACTTTCATTTAAAATTTTAAAATTCTCCTTTTTCCCCTTTTCTATCTACATCTTTTTTTTTTTTTTTTTAAAACCACAGTTAGGGAGGAAGGGTATTCAGGCTTTCTGTAGGCTTATAAAAGCAAAGAAAGCCCAAGCCTTTGGGGAGAACATTCCTAAACTGGCTGTTATACTTTGGCTGCAGCAGCAAATTGTGTTGTAAGGAGAAAGCAAAGGAGCCAGGTAAGACTTCTTTGTGACAGAATAGGGAACTTTGGGGGAGTCTGGTAGGGGTGGGTAGGGGGGATGGCTTTCTCAGTGTGTCTATGCTATTGTTACCTATGTTTTGTAAGTCCCTGAGAGAATATTCTCTCTTGCTGAGTTGTGAGTTTCTTGATGTCTTAAGCACTCAGCATGCCAAAGGGCTGGGTGGTTACCTCTTTGTGTCATAAGAACAACTTCTTTTTCTTTAATAATATTTTCAGAAATGGGACCTTAGAAATTGGGACCAACCCAAAAGGTCTCAATTGTACCCCCCAGATTATGGAATCTGCCCCTTCTCCCCACACCTGAAATTGAAGCCAATCTGTAGTCTAAGTGAATTAGCCAAAGGAACTTGTTCACCTGTATCCAACCCATTTTGAGGTTTTCTTGACAAAGATAATGAAATAGTTTGCTATTTCCTTTTCTAGTTCATTTTACAAATGAGGAAACTGAGACAAACAGGGTTAGGTTACTTGCCCAAGGCCACACAGCTAGTAAATATGAGGCCAGATTTGAACTCAGTCAGATGAGTGAGTATTCCTGCCAGTATCCAGTATGCCATCTAGCTGTCCAGCCAAAGGAACATCAGGAAGTAATAGACTTTGGACAATAGGAGAATTCTATTGTGTCTACAACCAGGCTCTTGGCAGGGAAGATCTGCCGTTTCAAAAGCCTCCTATTGTTTCCCTGCTCCTATCTAGAGTTAGAAAGAACAGACATTGGTACTCATCACCTTCAGCAAGTATGAGCTAGTCTTTATGGAAGCCTTTATAACAGATCACGAAAAGGTTGTCTATTGTGAATAAACTGGAGTGGGAGTGGGGGGTAGGGGGGAAGTCATCCTGGATTGAATAGTTCCTCCAGTGGAGGAGGGGAGCCCCCTGCTGGGGACCTAGCAGCTTTTTAATATAAGATTTTTGGCTATTTGGATATATTCCTCTTATAAGTGGAATTGTACAGGTACTAATAACCTTGCTCAAACACAGGTAAGACTTTAATATAGTATTACATTAGTAGTAGGTTAAGTACACCAATGTGCATGGAAGATTTCCATATGTCTTGTATGTTGCTATGAAAGAAGCAGATTTCATGTAAAAGGGATTCTGCAGGCTTCTGAGGAAAGAAATACATGAAGACAACACCATGAAGATGTGGAGGCAGAAGCTGACTGGGTTAAAAATATGCCCCAATGCCAGGGGAAAATGGAGGCACAAAACTGCACAAAGACCTGAAGAGAAAACTGGGCTTAAGAGTGCCCACATTCATGAGATCTACAAAAAGATAAGGAAAAACAGGAGACAGAAGCTTTGTAAGAATAAAATGATAGGGAGATAGAGCAGGGAAAGAGAGACCAGAGCAGCAAGGAGCTTTATGTTCCAAAGAATGATGAAGTCCAGAGCCATTCCATGGTAGCAAAACTACAGAACTCATTTTTTATGGACATTGTGAGTCATGGCTTTTATAAGATCTTGGGAAACTGGAACCCACTATAGAAGAGTCTTGCTTAATGCCTTTTGGAAAGGGGAAGAGAGATCTCCCCCCACTACTGGTATAGAGAAATAGAATGGTAAAGGAGAAAGAGCACTGATTCTGGGTTCATATTCTTCCTCTAATGCTGGCAAATCATTTTTATTTTTGTCTTATCACTGAATTTAATGACTAGGAAAGAGTAAGCTTTCCTCTAGGAAAGGGTGACTGTCCAGCTCTGCCTTACTTTAATCCAATTCATATCCAAGTCAAGATATCACCCTTGTAATGTCATTGGTCCTCTTTCAAAATGAATAACAAAAATACAACAATCACCCCCTTAGTGGCAAGGGACAAGTGAATGGATCTCATTTATGGATCTCAGTTGTCTCAGCTGGAAAATAGGGAAATTGGAATAAATGACCTTTGAGGTAATTTCAAGATCTATGAGCCTTTTCCACAAATTTTTTGTCATGTTAAATTTAATTTTCTATATTTAACATTTTGGCAGCCAGAATCCTTTCAAGCCAGATATTGATATGCCCAGAGTTTCTCCAAGGAATTAAAATACCAAATTTGTCATGAACTTTTCTTTGCAGGTGATTCTCCTAATTATTTAGCCTAGCAATGACAAAGACCTTGGCATTAGAATCACAGGAATACTCAGGAAGTCAGGGAGCTCCAGTAAATGGAAAAGACTACCCAAAAGATAGCAATATACGGTTCTCCAGAACCAGTTCTTCCAGTATGGGGCCTCCAGTCACCTATGGCCACTGTTATGTAAACAACAACCATTAGGAAAGAGACCATTGGAGTCATCAAAAGATATCCTAAGGAAATGGAAAAGACTCATTTCTTTGTCACACTTGAGGGAATGGATTCAGAAGAGACATCTGTAATCCATAAACAATTCCAAGGTCTTGGAGATTTATGCTGCCAAAATTTTAATACTGGGATGGCACATGTCACTTTGGAGGATGATTGTCCTTAAAATAATTCCCCAGGAATAATGTTTGCTGCAACTAGAAACAATTTCTTTAATTGTTAAATCTAATTTTATTTATATAAAAAGTTTTTTTAAAATAATTTTTATAATAGTTTTAATAATAGTTTTTTGGTTTGGCAGGTGTACTCCCAGGTGTTTTACACTATCTAGAATTATTCTAAATGAGATATCTCTTACTATCTCTTATTGCAGGATTCTGTTTGATATTTAGGAATGCTGATGATATATGTGGATTTACTTTATGTCCTTTGTTAAACTTTTTAATTGTTTCAGCTAACTTTTTAGTTAAGTCTGGGATTTTCCATGTATGTCATCATGTCATCTGCAAAAAGTTTTTCCCTATTGTGATTCCTTCTATTTCTTTTTCATCCCTCATTGCTATTGTTAGGATTTCCAATACAGTATTGAATAATTTAGTCGGGTGGGTAGGTTTCTTGAAGTAGGTAGTGTGAGGATAATTAACACAGAGATGGTATAGATACCATCTAGGCAACAATAGCTCAGAGAGCACATCTCCAGCTTCCACTGGATCATAAGTCAATGTACCTTCCCTTAACCTGATTTATCCCTACCAGATCCCAAAGTAGTAGGAGATTTGAGTCAAGGACTCAGAAGCCCAAGAACAAAATGAGAGTAGAAAGAATAAGAGTGATTAACCCTTTGAAAAACATTCATTTCAATCAGTAAGATCCTACTATTTTGTACAAGGCTTTGTGCTAGGTACTGAGGAAACAAGGAACTAGTTCTTATCCTCAAGGGCTGTGTTCTGGAAATACAGAATGCTGTTTGTTTGTCCTTCATTCTCAAAGAGGACCATGACATCAGGGAGGTGATGCCATAAAATACAATGGAATTGGATTTAAGTGAGGTTGCCTGCCTTACTTTCCCTTCCAGAGCCACCCGGGGCCAGTGGCCAGATCTAGATCTGGAAGACTGGAGATAGTTCTAGATGTAATGGGAAGGTTCACAATTTATTAGTATTCACAAACATGGAAATACTGACACATACAGTGTAGACTATTAGTTGAATGAATTAATAAACAAATCAAAAATTATGTATTAAGCAATACATAGTCCAGAGACACTTCATTCAAAGGGAAAGGTCTAGATGGTTAAAGAGAGAGAAAGAGAGAGAGAGACAGAGACAGAGAGAGACAGAGACAGAGAGAGAGAGACAGAGAGACAGACAGAGAGACAGAGAGACAGAGAGACAGAGAGAGAGACAGAGAGAGAGACAGACAGACAGAGAGACACAGAGAGAGACACAGAGAGAGACAGAGACAGACGGGGAGAGACAGAGAGACAGAGGCAGAGAGAGACAGACATGTAAAGGGAAAAATCATTGTATGCAAAATATGTATGCAGTATTTAGGTAGGACCAGCATCTCTAGTGTCAGGATTCATTTTTTGGTGTTTGTCTTCATCCAACTTGTACCTATGGCTTCAGAAAATATCACAGCAGATGGGCTAAAGCAGGTTGAGGGTAATTGACAAGTTTCAAATCTATTACTAAGCAGCAGTCTTCCTCAATTATGTAAAGCTTTTCCTTGGCAATTTGGACAAATTGTAACAATTTGTTCCAACAGCACAAAGTGGCTAAGGCAATTAGAGCTTAGCTAGATACTGAAGATCTCAAAGTCATCCACTCTATTCTGGGTCATCGTCAGGAGGTATGAAAGCTTTGGGGAAGGGAGAAGACATTCTCTTTTGGGAGATCACATCCGGTTTCACACTCACTTTGAAACCAATACCAGAGAGAGGGAAAGAGAGAAGAAAAACTGTGGAAACTGCAGACAAGCAAGAGAAGCTGGCTGCTTACCATGCTCCTGATTTCTACCTTCTCTCTCTCGAACCTTGGGAAGAATTTCCCTTTGGATGAAATGGGAGTCTCTTTCTCTTGGTTTAACCTGAGACATTTTAATTCTAACAGAACTCATTTTCTCTGTGTTATCTGAATATTCTGATCTATATAACTTCTCCAAATTCTATTTGCTTTTTACTTGGATAAATGGGTTTACTTGTTCACTCTTCATGATAGTCTTTTGTGTTGCTAGTACTTGATGTAAAAGATTCAGACGGGTAAGTGTAAGTTAAACGCTACTCTTACCATGTAAGAGCAGATTAGGAAAGTGGTTTTTGTTTTGTATATATTGGAACGATAGACTATTGCTGTAGTGGAGTGAGAGTGAAGGATGGGGGAAAGGAATATTTAGCTGTAATTCTAACCTGCTACCTCCTTGGATACTGGAGGTAAGATCATCCAGTCTGTTGTTCTCCAGGGGCTTGCATTCCCCTTTGCTTATCCTATTCACCATCCAGTTCTTGCAGTACTTCTCTCCTTGAGGCAGTTGAAACCTCAGATCATAAGTATCAATACCTAATTTAGATAACTCAAGTATGTAAATGTCTTAGATAATTGTTAGTAAATGGACACATATTGGAGGCCCTAAAGGATATATATTTTTCATTCTGCCATTGGATTTCCATGACTTCAGAAGAGGAAGTTAGGCTGATGATTTCTGCAGCTTTGCCTCACTTAAACCCAGTTCGTGGGCAAATCAAGACATCATCTATGATGTCATTGGTCCTTTTTCTGTGATGTCATTGGTCTTTTTCAAAAAGGGACCTTTTCAAAAAGGGAAAATGAACAGACATTTTTCACCTTAGAGAGTCTAGACTTGAATAGCTTAATTGAATATGAAGAAGCCAATGAGATGATGAATCTATCTCTGTGGGAAAGACTGAATTTATAACTTTGTCTCTAGTCACCCATCTGTAAGAGAACAAAGTAGCATGGGAAGTATAGCTGACTTGATGGGGATTAATCACCCTAATGCAATTTTTTTGATGTTCCCGAGAGAAGGGGTTTTTTGAACTAGGAAGGTTGTTAAGCTAAAGAGAGTAGACCTTTCCTATCTCCTACTTAGAGATGATAAGCCTATTGTAATCTTTGCGGTTTGTCCTTCCTTCTCGAACATGACCATGACACCAGGGAGGTGATACCAAAACATAGAAGTGAATTTTATTTGAGTGAAGGAGAGCTGTGCAAAGTCATCAGTTTCCCTTTTTGTCCCAGAGCCATTTGGGGCCAGTAGCAAGATATAAATCAGGATTACTGGAGATGGCCCAGAATGCAGTGGGGGACGGAGACCTGGCCTTTTTAAGCTAAGATCTTCAACATATCTCAGTTTGATTGAGAAAATGTCCAATCAGTGATTAAGGCTAGGTTAGAAATGAGGCAGAAAACTGTCCTCTCACCTAGTCAAAAGAAAAATCAATCCGTGAGGGGAAGACTCTCAGCGTTTCTAACCAAAAGAAAAATAATTACTATTTATAGTCACTCTGAGGCAATCAGGGCCCAAACAAAGACCAAGTGAAGCTTGACCTGAGACCTAATGTTGGCCAGTCAATGAAAGCAAAAATGATTTGGGTTTAAAACATGGTGCTTAACAAAGAAGTCTAGCCTTTGAACCCAGAGATATCTTGCTAGGTTTCAGTGATTAAGTTTTACATTTCTTTGGACAGGGGACCTGCAGGAAAAAAAGGGAAAGAAGAAAAAGGTGGAAAGAAAATGAAAGGAAAGGAAAGGAAGGAAGGAAAGAAGGAAGAAAGAAAGGAAGGAAGGAGAGAAAGAGGGAAGAAGAGAGGAAGGAAGGGAGAAAATGAGGAAGAAAGCTGTGTTTTCTGGTCCTCAGTGGAACAGCTCCTATTCACAGAGGATTTTTTTTTTTCTGTCCATTATTCTAGAAAATGACCACAACATCAGGATAAGCCTCAGAGTAGCAACTCAAAGAGGAGAAACATTCACAGTCCTAGGTTAAGGATCATTTTCTACATGAAAGAATATTTTGCCACCCCAGCTGACAAAAGTATTGCATAACTGTAGAGATGCCAGGTCCTGAGACAAGTCCAATGATTAAGCAGTTGTCCCAGACAAGTAACAATTGCCAGAATCAAAACAACCTTTCTGGCTCAGTTTGGAAGCTATGAAATATCTGAGTGACCTATCTGGAGTAGTCCCAAGACAGCTGAGCCCAGTGAAGAACCAATACTGCAGCCAAATGACTTGCCTCTCACCCACACCAAAAACAGAATGACCTGACCAAAAAAGACACTGGTCTAATTGAGCATCAAAACATCTCATCTATCACTCTGCAATAAATTTCATAAGGACTTTCTAGAGAGAAAAAGCATTACAAGGTCCTGAAGTTCTGGAGTTGCGAATTGCCTTGGTCAGGTATGTTGCCTCTATGAATGCTTCATTAGCATTGTACTTCAAACTCATGCCCATTTTTCCATCATAGATAATGTGTACCTTTTTAGGAGAATATGCCCTTCATTTGGGAGGAAATGCTTTATAGATATTATTCTTGCTATTGCATTTAAATGCCTTTGTTAAAGAACATATTGAGGCTACAGGATGATATTAAGAGGAAGCACACCAGTAAGGAATCATGAAATCATGTTAAGAGTATACTCACAAGATTATACCTAGAACCTTGACAGTAGTAGGAGCTGCTGCTCTTGCCACTGTCACTGCCGATGAAGATTGGGAGGGGAAAAGGATCATAGAGGGGAGGTATTATAGGTATTATTGAATCAGGAAAACATACTATAGATTGGCCTAAGACTATGCTAGGTTGCAAATTTAGTGTTCTTTTCGTTATACCATACTAAGTGTTTAGAGGACAGCTAATGTGGCACAAGGGATAAAATTTAGTCAGGGGTTTAGTCAGGAATACCTGAGTTCAAATATGGCCTCAGACCCTTATTAGCTGTGTCACCCTGGGCAAGTCACTTAACTTTGTTTACTTCAGTTTTCTAATCTGGAAAATAAACTGAAGAAGGAAAAGACAAACCATTCCACTATCTCTGCCAAGAAATCTCCTAATGGGATCACCAAGTCAAACACCATTGAAATGACATAGCAACAACAAGCATTTAAAGCATTTTTTTCACTGCATGTAACAACTCAGAATTTTTCACTATCCCACTGACTTTCTGAACTTCCTGTGCTAATTATTTAGCCTGTTCTACTGCTTCAGTCTCTCTCACCAGCGTGCTACTCCATCCTTTTCTCTGATTTCTTGGTCAAAGATGGAGAGTCCTGGCCCTTATTGTCCCACCAATAGCAGTCATCAGTGACCTGCCTGGATTATGACAGATTGAGTTTCCAACTTGCCCTGGCTCTCTAAAGTGCCCTCAGGTGATCTATCTCACCCAGCTACATCTTCCCTAACTTAAAAATAAATATAGAGGAAAAAATATTTTATCTCATGGGGATAGCATGTTAGTAACTATCAGTTTTATTGTCTGTCAGTTGTTAGTGTTTATAAAGAGGAAAGAATGGGAGATGGGAGAAAAGAAGCAGTGGGAATAAGAGACTCCCTTATAGAGTCTTAGTTCTTTAGAACAGCTTTTATATTATTAAACATTATTAATGTGGATTTCACTAATTTAGTATTAGTCTTAATTATAGTAGAGTTTTGGCTAAAAGTGCGTTAATGTATCATCAATAATTAGAGGATTTAGTGATTAATCAATCAATAAACATTTATTAAATGTACTATGTGTCATTCACTGTGGTAAGAGGCAAAAGACAGTTCTTGCCTTCAAGAAGCTTACAATAAACAGGAACTTCAAGGGGAGGGGATGTTAAAATTAAGAAGCCCAGTATCTTAAAACATGAATCTAACCACCAGGCAGTGCTGCTCACCAATTAGTTACCTGATCTTGTTTAGTAATATGGTCAGAGATCATCAGTTACAAGCTTATCTCCAGTATTTATGCGCTTTTTTCAACACAAGAGAACTCTCTTGGGATAACATCTAACTCCCTTTGCTCTTAAGACTAGATTACTCTATTCCCTCATATTATGCACCTTTTGTAGGTGATAGTTCTTATCTCCTTAGTCTTAAGAATTTAGTGTGGATTATTCCGATCAGATTCTTGGCTCCATGCTTCCATTCCCATTGCAGGAAAAGAGTGCCCAGAGACTCTTGTCTGCTGTTTTAACAGAATTGACTCACAAAAGCAGTGTAACAGTACAGTTCTTTGATTATAACTCTAGGAAAAGTAATAAAAGTAAATACGTTAAACCAATCAACACAAACTTCTTCTAGCCTGTGAATCATCCCCAAACCAGACAATCCAAAGTCCAAAGAAACACAATCGAGGGGCTTTAATTAAAACCTGCAGGGATGAAAAGGCAGCTACTCACAGGTTTCCTTTCCTTGACTAGGCTAGGCATTGAAATTCTTTCCACAACACCTTAATTCCTCCTCCTGATTCTCATTGCTACATAAACTCCCTGCTGCCACTGAGTTTATGTCCAAAGGGCATAGCCCCATCAGGGTCAGAAGAAAGCAGGCAGTGTGCCAGCTACCATCCTCATTCTCCTTGAAAATCTCCCCAATCCAGCCTTCAACCCCTTTCATTTCTTCCTATGGCTCAGCTGTGAAGCTTTATGAGTAGGGCTAACCTCAGATTATCTAGGTTATACAAAAATTCTAAGATCTCATTTCATCCTCACAACTTCATAGATATGTAGAACAAATATTAGCATACCCATTTTACAGGGGAGTAAACTGAGACTCTTGTGAGAAGCAGAGCAGCTCAGGAGAAAGTTGGGTTTGAGTTGGGATGAGGATGGGGGTGGAGTGGGACATGGCTCAAAATCTAGTTCTATTTTTTTAATATTTATATTTCCTCATCTTTTAAAATGAGGGTTTGCACTAGTTGACCGTTAGCTCTAAGCTCTATGAGCCTATAAATTGACCACCTAGCTAATTAGTAATGAGACATTTTCCTAACCTGACCCCCTTCCTACTTTTCTAATCTTGTTATATTTTTCTCTTCCTTTCATACTTTGTAGTCCAGGATAATTGACTTCCTTGTTGCTTCTCAAATAAGATACTTTTGTTTTGTTTTGTTTTTGCTGAGGCAATTGGGGTTAAGGGACTTGCCCAGGATCACACAACTAGGAAGTGTCTGAGGTCATATTTGAACTCAGGTCCTTCTGACTTTAGGGCTGATGCTCTATCCACTTTACCACCTAGCTACCCCAAGACACTTCTTAATACTTAATTATGCTTCATAAATGATTGCTTAATTGTATATGTATGATCTGTATCAGATGTTTGCTGTCTTGGGGAGGAGGGGAGGGAAGAGAGTGAGGAAGAAAAAAATTTTGAGTTTAACATTTTACAAAAGTAAATGTTGAATATTATCTTTACATGTCATTGAGGAAAAAAATGATTGTTGACTTCTTCCACTATTCTATACTATCTCTATTCATTAAAGAAAGATCTCTACTCAGCACTTTTCCAGTGGACTACTGAATTTAGAACTAGACATAACCTAAGAAGCTGATATCCAGGAGCATCAAATAGCTAGTGCAGCAGCAGGATCAAATTCAGGTTGTCTGCCTCCAAATTCTCTGCACTACACTAAATCTGCCCTCCCTTCCTTCCTTCCTTCCTTCCTTCCTTCCTTCCTTCCTTCCTTCCTTCCTTCCTTCCTTCCTTCCTTCCTTCCTTCCATCCTTTCTGTCACTGGGGACTTGCACAGGGCAATGCAGCTAGTGAATGTCTGAGACTGCATTTCAATGCAGGTCCTCCTGATTCTACATTATTGCTTTACCTCCCTTCTCCACCTCAACTCTTCATAGTTAAATTCTAGTTTTTCCCTCCATATTCCTTAAAACAACCAAATTACCTTTTTTCCTCCAAATGAAATAAAATCTAGGCTCTTAATTAATGCCTAACCGTTCTTCCTTCCCACTAAAGATGAATTAATAAAGTTTCATTTATCTTGTTCACACACCTGAAATGAAAGGAGATTGATCTTGCCTCTTCCCCCATCTCTACTTAGAGAGTTCCTCTCTCCCTTAAAAAATTAACTTTCTAGTTGTTATTTTTCTGGTTGAACCGATTAGAGTGTCAACAGCAAGTCTTTGCTGATTGTTCTCGCCTGTCTTTGCTATTTCCCTGGCATTTTCTTTTTGGTTTGCATTGTACACAGACCATTTGAGTGGAATCCTCTTCATTAAGAAGAATGCAAGCAGTTCTCCCCAATGTGTAAATGTATGTCTGTATGTAAGAGGACATGGAGTGTGTATAAATTTTTCAGTAACAGGGTATAACTGTCGGTGGACGTGTTAGAGCCATTTTAGTAATCTGCCAAGGTCTGTTTTTCTCCCCTTCTGGAGAAAAGCCATTTTGGAACCAGTTGCTTGAATTGCATCAAGTGATGAAATACAGATAACAAATTGTGCATTTATTTGACTTCAAGCTTATTATGCCAAGGCTCTGGAAAGTGTTGCACTTAGCTCCTTAATAATCTCTCTCCAGAGATCAATTACCAGGATTTATCTAGTTCTTAGGGCATAAAAGTGTTTTATTTTTTATTTTTTTTATTTTTTTTGTTCTAAAAGAAAGGTAGGGGTTAGAGAGAAGTTTGGGAGGTACTGTCCTAGACGGGATGTTAAAGAAGGAATCAGTTTCCAATTGATCTCCTAGTAATCATGACTATGGCAACAGGGTATATAAAAAAAAAGATATGGCTTCAGTCTTGACTTTGAACCACACTATCTTTGTGATTAGAATCACAACATTTATTTGGGACTCAGTCACTTTATATGGGGGGAAAAAAACTGAAGGTATTAGACTAGATAATCCTCAAGATCCCTTCGAGCTTTAAAATACACAATCCATAAAATGGTAAAAATAAATCTGAAAAAAAAAATCTCCACAGAAGCATGAGTGCTTTGCACTTACTTACCTAATAAGTGTTTGAATTTTAATCAAATTGGATAATGTACTTGATGTAGCTGATCACTCTACGGATTTTATCCCCCAGAATATTCCTTTACTAGTACCTGGGGAAGATGGAACTCAGGATTGTTGAGAGACTGAGAAAGTACTGATAGGTTAAAGCTTGGGACAAAATTATTCGTCCTCTGGTTTCTCTGTAATCTAAACCAGTTGAGTATTTGAGAAGAACTAGGTTACCATGAAAAGGGGTAATGGAATTAGCTTTCATGTTTTTCCAGGACTCTAAACCATATTTCCTGTCACAACTGTACATTATTAATACAAGACATCTGTTAAAGCAGGGCCGCCCGAAAATGTGTACCCAAAATCATACATCTGGTTTAGATCTTTTATTTCTGACATTTGCAAGAAAGGGTGGGATTGAGGGAGGCGAAGGAGGGGAGGGATGTAGGTCGGCGAATTAAACCAATATGTTGCCTTTAACCCATTAAAGGGTGCTCCTGGTTGGGGCTGAAAGCTGGAGTTTCTAACGTGGTTTCTGCATTAGGTAATATAATTATATTAATTTAGCAGCAAATAACATGACTCCAGGCATTGTGGGTGTACGTCCCCGTTCCCTTTCATCCTGCAGTCTACCGCAGCAGCAATTAGCCAGCTCTCGGGAAGGGGATTAGCAGGACGACCTCCCCAGCTGTGGAGGAAGCGTCTCCATCGAGGTTGTCAGGTGACAAGTTCTGCACTCCCAGCCCCCAGCCCTCCCCCGCCCCGACCCTTCCAACCCCTGCAATTAATTGGGGTTCTTTCCTCCGCCTCCTCCTTTTCTCTTTCAGTCCTGGGAGACAAAGGGCACTGGTTTTCGTGCGCGCTAGGTGTCCTTCCGCGTGCACCTCCGTGCGCGCGGCTGCGGCAGGCGGGGCTTCGGGGCACTGGGAGCCGCTGCTTGGACCGGACCCTCGGGCCCCTGGCCAGCTGTTTGCAGCCGCGCCTCAGCCTCTTTCAACAGCCTGAGCGTATCCGCGACAGCATTTCACCGGGAGGGCGGGTTCGTGGGCTTGGGCTAAGCAGGGATCCTGAGGGAAGAGGTGGGGATGGAGGAGACCAGGCTTCCCAGAGCAGGAACCGAGCCAGACCCCGGTCCAGGCAGCGGGGAGCTGGGCAGGGTCGGAATACAGAATCACACCGGGGTTTCGGCCTTCCTGTTCTCTCCCTTGCTCTCGGGATCGTGGCAGGTGTGTCCTTACTTCTGGCTACATCCCGAAGCCTAATTAGCTGCTTCGAATTGGCCCAAGGCACTGCGCTGGGTGGGACCTTCACGGGACTCTATGTCTGCACAGCTGGCTGGGGGAAACGCGGGATCTTGGCTCAGTGAAGATCTCCGCGCCTCAGGAATTTGGGGCTTTTAGCCTGCAAACCCTGCCCATGCATGCAGAGGAAAATGGCCAGAGTTCAGTTTAGGCTTGATTGGTTAGTCATACGAAGGTTAGAAATCTTGTGTTGATGTCGACTCTGAGCTACACAAAAGGAGAAGAAGCAATCAGTAGCTCATATGACTTGTAAGAGAAGATAATAACGCAGAAAGAATTTCTAGCTGGCTTCGTGATGCATTTCACTGTTGTTGGCTGATCTTCGAATTCAGAGACCTGAATTCAAATCCCAACTCTGCCACTTACTAGGTGGGGGGAAGCAGAAGTGGTTTCATGGAAAGTAAATATTTAGGAATTAAGAGATTTGGGTTTTAGCTCTTTCACTGACTGATCTTGGTCAGTATGACTTGCTTGTCTTGATTCACTTTTCTAAGTAACTGCTACTCCATAAAATGAAGGGATGAGAGTAGATGAGCTCTAAGGTTCCTTACAAAAATAATATTATATTTCTGCAGTCCCTGGAGTTCTGCAAAGTACATGCAGGAGCTTGTGTGATGCTAATCCGTGATCTTAAAGCAAGTCATTGAACTTCAATTTTCTCCTCAGTAAAATGGGAAATGAGATTAAGATTACACACACAGAGACAGCTTGAGGTGATAAATAGAGAGCCAACCTCTTGGTTCTGACATATTATCTGTTTCACAATGGGCAAGTCATTAAAACTCTAATTTTGACTATGCAGAACAGCTGGGGTTGGGAGTCCTGCATTGGTAGAGAATTTCCTCATTAAAAATTCCTTGGAAATACACTACCTGTCTCACAGGGTTGTTGCTAGTAAAATTATTTAAATTTTTTGAAGTGTCTTAGAAACATTAATGATTACTTTTGATTATCTTTAGCTACAGATTTCCCTAGAATGAATACAGAGGTCTTTTCAGAATTCTAAAGAGTCTGGGAAGGTTCTATTTGGTTCATTTCATAGGTGAGGAAACTGAGGCCCAGGAGTCACAAAACTATTACGTCAATATTTTTTAATATTCTGTTGTTAAAATGAGTTTGAAATTCTGGAGTAGACACTAAATTGGCCTAATGGAGTGCATGGAAAGGAAACCAGTTTGGAATCCCTGTTTTTCTTATCTGCCAAAATGGTGTTCCTTTCACACAAAGTTGATTGTAAAGGAGTATTCTTAAGCTCATACTTTTGTTACATGGGCATGTTAACTTCCAAAACCTCTTTTAGATTGATCGTTGGTTTTAGTTCCCCTTTCTGTCAATATCTTCCTCTCACTCAAGACTGTCAAATTTTAAAGACACACACACACACACACACACACACACACACAGAAAGAGAGAGAGAGCCAGAGAAAGAGAGAGAGAAAGAATGAGAGAGAGAGGGAGGAGAAAAGAGAGAGAGAGAGCGTCAGTAAATGACTTATGCTTGGTTACAATCTGGCCACAGTCACATGGTTTAATAAACTTGGAGATTATTAAAATTATTATTTTTTAAAATTGTAATCCACCAGAGTTTCTTTCATATTGATTGAGTCTAGGTAAAACCTTTTCCTGGCCATTTAGAGCTTCTGTTTTCTGCCCCTTTCTTTGTAACCAAGCATAAGTCATTTACTGACTCTTTCTCTTAAAGTTATTTTGTGAAAAATTAAGAATGTACACACATTATAAAGCAATTATGATTCATCATAGTTTTAAAACAGTAACATGACAGCTAAGTTACTACGAAAATAAAAAATAATGAGAATTTTACAAAACAGAAAAATTTTGGAATAAATGCCTAATGTCTACAGGCCTAAGAGGCAGAAGAAAAGCTAAAACACTGCATTGTCTCTTTGTAGATCTCAGTTCCTACATATTTTAGCCATACCCTTTTCTCTGGGGAGTTGAAGAAATGGGGTCTTGGATGGGAGGGAGGGGAGAGAGAAAGAGTCAGGGAGGGAGGGAGGGAAGAAGAAAGAGAATGAACTACCATGACTCCACAGTCTCAATCTCATTTTGACAAATCCCGGCAGAAAAATCTCTCTCTTCTTAGTGATCTAATTGCTAGCCTACAATTTGATATATTCCTGCAGTCATATTCATCCTCTTAGCAAAACCCTGAAAACAGACTCCTTGCATCAATTCTCTCCTTCCTGAGCTCTCATAATCCTTCTCTCCAAAATAAGGGAAACGTACTGTCCAATAGAGGTCCATGCAGCTAGTTTTGGAAGTCTCCTCTCAGCTCCCCAGCTTGGTCTCCTCCAAACTTATTTATACTGAAGATGCTTCACAATATGGTTAATCCACACATAGATACCAGAGAGTTGACTGGTTCTGTTTGGCTCTTCATCATATTCCTCTTTGGAGTCCTTATTGGATCTCAGGATATTCACCCAACAGTTCTTTTTGGATCCCAACTCTGTCTTGGTAGAAAGGCTTGAAGTCATTCCCCTTTGAAAACCTGGGGAAAGGAGTCAAAGAATAAATTCAGAAATGCAAGCTGGCTGCCAAACCAGAGCCAGGTCTTCTATATAGAACAGAATATTTCTATTCAGTGGCAGTGTTTCTGTAACTAATGCAGGGTAGGGTACATACAAATCTGTCTCTGCCACTTATTTCCCAGTGTGACAAGTCATTTAATCTCCCTGGTGGTCCCTCCCCCCATCCCTTTCCTCATCTGTAAAATTAGACTAAGTGCATTCTAAATTTTGAATCTAAATTATGTTGTTCCTGATGTAGCAGTATGCCTCGTACATAGTAGGTGCTTACTAAATACTTATTGATTTGATCCATGATGCTTTTCCTCTCCCTGGTTCCTATAAAATTCCCAAAGAATGACAGAGAGCTCAGAGAAAGTGGGAGAAATTATCTTTTCTAGGCACTTTCCATGCAGATCCCTAGAGTAAAGTGGAATTTATGATTTTAGAATCAGACATACACATTTCGAACTGGGATTCACTCTGTGACTATGAGTGAATCAGTTAACCGTTCTGGGCTTTGGTTTTCTTATTTGTAAATAAGAGGGGAGTGGACTGCATGATCTCTAATATCCATCCTAGTCTCTATCATGTCCTTCAAGCTCTTTTGTTTAACTTTAAAAAAAACCTTCACCCCCTGACTCCAACCTTTTTAGCCTCATTGTATATTATTCCCCATCTTTTATTAGGATTCAGCTAGACTAACCTTCTTTATGTTCCTTATACGTACAATGACCATGCCCTTCATCCCCATGCCTGGTATCTGGTATCCTCCATGATTCCTACAGAATTTTTAATTTCCTCAAGATGTATGCAACTCAAGCACTTTTCCTGACTCCCTCAATTACTACTGCTCTTCCTAAGCATTGATTTTATTATGCATATTCTTATAGGTACATATTGTCTTACATGATAGTTCTTTGAGACTAAGACTTGTTTCATATTTTTGTTGTTCTGTGCATCCCCTTTGCTTAACATGGTATCTGGCACATAGTAGGCACTTAGTAAATCTGTGTTGATAGATTGATGCACTTAGATTGTCGTTTGGCCTTAGCCTTTTATCCTTTTCTCCAAATCTGATAAGAAACTAAAACCAGTCTGATTCTCACTGGTCACCAACAGGTTCTAGGAGAAGCCCTATTTGGTCATTGTTTAGCTTCTAATCCACTCAGATTGAATGTAAATAGCAATTATTTCTGCTTTAGTCATAAACTCTGAAGGTCTTCTCCCTGCAATTTATTTATTTATTTAGATTTTTTTTGACTAGGTGAAAAAAGAATATTTTGCTGCAGTTGCTTCCTAGTTTTAATCCCTGAATGGATGTGACCTCAGTCAAACTGAGATCCTTTGAAGACCTTAACTTAAAAAGGCCAAGGGCTCCCATTTCATCCAGGGCCATCTTTATCTTCAGTCATCTTGATCTGTATTTTGTTATTAGATCCAGATAGCTCTGGAGGGAAAAGTGAGGCAATGTGATCTTGCACAGCCTTCCCTCACTTAAATCTACTTTACTTGCATATCATGTCATCACCTTCCTGATCACATGGTCCTCTTTAAGAAGGAAGGGCAAACAACAACAATAACCATGTCTATTCTCTGAACTCCTGAAGCATATGGAATACGTGGATTAGCATTGCTGTAATTGCTGTTCAACATTTTTCTCTAATTGTTCCACATGTATAAGTCTTGTTTCCTTTGCTAGACTATGTGAGCTCCTTGTCATGCATTAAAATTCTTTTGTATTTTTCATAGTACCAAACATAAGACTGGGCACATTAGCACTCAGGAAATGCTTGCCATTGATTTAAAAATATATTTCAGAGGCTGTGTTTTTCATTCTTCTTCCACCCACATGCTCCTATTGCAGTTAGAAAAATTAATTCTAGTCGAATGTCTTAGATTATGAGCATCACAGGTTATTATCAGCAAAATCCAGGACAGTGCAAACTTTAGAAGTGAGTAAATTAAATTAATTGTACTTATCTTTGCACTTAGAATCATAGATAGGTCATCCAATCCAACGGTGTCAAAGTTAAACAGAAGCAGGATCACTAATCCATATATATAATGATACCTACATGTTGAATATTGACTTAGTTTTAAAATGTAATGTTATTTCCCCCCACTAATAGTATTTTTTTCCAATTACATTTAAAGGTAGTTTTTAACACTCATTTTAATAAGATTTTCAGCACCAAACTTTTCTTCCTCCCTTTCTTACCTCGCTCCAAGATAGCAAGCAATCTGACATGGGTTATGCATATATAATCATGTTAAGTGTATTTCCACATTATCCATGTTATTAAAGAAAACAACAACAACAAAAAGAAAATAATATGCATTCTGACTCCATAGTTCTTCTGGATGTGGGTTATCTTTTTCCATCATAAGACTTTGAGGATTTTTTTAGATGAGTAGAGATAAGTCCATCATAGCTGATCAGCCCACAGTGTTGCTGTTACTGTGTACAATGTTCTCTTAGTTCTGCTTACTTCACTCAGTATCAATTCATGTAAGACTTGCAGGTTTTTCTGAAATCTGTCTGCTCATTGTTTCTTATAGAACAATAGTATTCTATTACCTTCATATACCACAACTTATGTAATCATTCCCAATCGATAAGCGTCCCCTCAATTTCCTAAAATGTAATGTTATAAATGTTCTATCATTTTTTTTTATTTTGTTCAATATTTCTTAATTATATTTTAATCTGATATGAGTGGTGTGCTATTTCTTTCTCTGCTCACTTTATAGATGAGAAAACTGAGGCACACATGGCTAAGTGACTTGGTCACACAGAGTCACACAGCTAATAAGTATCTGAGACCAGATTTGAACTCACGAAGATGTCTTCCTGATTCTAGGCCTGGTGCTCTATGCACTATGGTGTCACCTAGTTGCCTATTTCATCAGTGTGATCTTGACCAAATCTCTTAATCTCCCTGGACTTCAATTACCTCATCTATCAAGTGAAAACATTGAACTATGTGATCTCCAGTACTGTCTGTAAGTCATTTTTCAACAAATAATTAGCTTTGAGCATAGAAATATCAACATATGTTCTCTACATAAATTCTTTGATTGTTCTTCCCTACTGCAGATAGTTGTTGGTTTGGTCAGTAGTGTGTATGTGTGTGTGCGTGTGTGTGTGTACTATAGTAAGAAGAAAGATATTCATAGGCTTCTTTATCTAAGTAGCTCTCCCATACTACTCTCAGAATTCATGCTAGACAGTTGTCCTAAATGGTAATCTGAAATTCTATATGAGGATCTCTAAAAGATCCTTTTCTACCTCAGAGCCTGATGTAGTATGGTCTTGCCAGATTCAGACCATTTTGTCTTGGAGAGGGTATTGTTCATTGTAAACTACCTTGTAAAACAGAAATCAGAGTGGTTCAGAAGTTGTGACTCTCTCTTCACGGAGAGAAAAGTAATGTGGAAGGAGGAGCAAGAGAATAATTTAAGCTGAATGGGAACATGGTTTGGAATTCTGGGGAATAAAGACGGCTGTACATTGAATTGGGGAGGGGGAATTTTGGAAAAATCATATTAGCAGAGAAAGAGAGGTAAGAGAATTGTAGTTGAGAGAGATCCTAAGAGGGAAGTATATATGATTTCATAGACATTACTGATATCTAGTAGAATGAAGCTCAGTATTTGTAAATGAGTCTCCGGGTGGCTATAAATTATACAAAAGACACAAAATGGGCAAAAAAGGGTGGAGAGATGAGGTAACATTGTATATGAAGGAAATTATGTTTGTGAGCAAATCAGGGAACTAGAGAAGGGAAGTATAATGGAGAGAATTTGGGTGCAGATCAATTCAGGGTGAGACATAATTGATTTTGTTATTGAAGTATATACTATAGACCACTTGGACAGAAAGAGGAAATAGATGAAAAGTTTAGAAAACATTACAAGTCTGGCACAGAAGTGTGACATTACAGAAAGGAAATTTCAAATATTCAAGACATTTGTTGGAATTTTTCTCTTTTTAAAAATAGCAGCACACAACCTTTTGACTTGCTATAATAATTTCATCCTTCAAAAGCTGGAGGGAATAAAGAATTATATTGTGGATCTGAGTGTCAACAATGAGAGGGAATTAATTCCCAAAGCAAAGATGATAGGAACTTTAAAGAAAAATGACTCCTAGAGTTTGTGATTGAGGAGATGAAAGCCAGCTATAGTCTGTCATTCACCCCAAAATTTTTAGAGAGAAGATTGTAAGGGATTTCAAAAAGGGAGGAAATATCCTGTGGACTGAAATTCTATAGGGAAATAAGATGAGTAGAGATGGAAAATTCTCAGTTATGAATCTGAAGATTCAAAAGGAACAGATTCATATTAAAGAGAAAAAAGGGAGATGTTTGAAATGACCAGAGAATTCATTGAGCAACTTAGTTTTTAAAAGAATAGTAAAAGAAGAAGATGGTTGCAAGAGAAAGTAATGTAAGAGGACTATGAGAGGATGGTACAATGTTATTACACTAATGATAAGAGTGCTAAAGCTTAGGATGAGCTGAGGTTTATAAGATCATCTAGAAGTTATTACTAGGTCTGTATCTCAAAAAGATCCAAATAAGGGGAAAATAACATATTTGTACCAAAAATATTTATAGCAGCTGCTTTTGTGAATGAAATATTGGAAATTGGGAGAATGCCCATCAATTGGGGAATGGCTGAATAAACTGTCATATATGAATGTTATGGTATACTATTGTGCTATGAAAATGACAAGCAGAATGCTTTCTGAAAAATATGAAAAGACATATTAATTGATGCAAAGTAAAGTGAACAGAACTAGGAGAACATTGAATATAGTAACAGCAATATTGTTCAATAGTCTATTATGAAAGACTTAACTATTCTCCGCAATACAATGATCTAAAATGATTCTCTTTTTTGGTAAAGAAATATTTACTTTAAAGGTATAGCAAGAATATACAAAGATTTCCTGTGTTCTTTCATTAACACAATTTTTTTCCAATCATATGGTAGCCAACCCATAATATCCTTGCTTGACAACATGAATTGTCATGTCTCCCAGAAACAAGTCCCTATAGTCTGTCATTTGGTACTTCCATATTAAGTGATCTGGGCAAATCTTGTTACATGAATACATCTTCTTAATATACAATGACACCATATGTTTTACATGACTGCACATGTATAATTTATATCAAATTATTTGCCTTCTCAATGAAGGAAGAGGACTGAAGGATAAAAAGAGAGAAATTTCTTTTGGATTTCATGCCCTATAGTGGTATTGTAAGGTCAAAGGATATGCAAAAATATATAGTCCTTTGGGCCTAGATCATATATTGTGATCATTTATAAATTGGGATATAGCTCTTATTTTTTTTATAAATTTGACTCAATTCCTTCTGTTTAAGAAATATGACTTTATCAGAGAAACTTGCTTCAGAATTCTTTTTACAATTACTATTGCTAATTGTAATTGTAATACCATTTATTCTATTCACTCTCCTTTCACCCGGCCCATTCTCAAAAAAAAAAAGACCATTCCCTCCTCCAATATACCCTCTTTTTTATCACCCTTCTCCCTTTCAATATCCCATTCCCCTCCTATTTTCCTGCAGGGTAAGATTGATTTCTGTACCCATATTGAGTGTGTATATTATTTTCTCTTTGAGTCAATTCTGATGAGGGTAAGGTTCCTTTGCTCCCCTCTCCTCACCCTTTTCTCCTTCACTGTAAAAACGTTTTCTTCCCTCTTTTTTTTAATGGCCGATAATTAAAACCATCCCACTTCTCCCTTTCCTTTTCTCCCAGTACATTCCTTTCTTTCCTCTTAATTTTTTAAAAAATATTATCTCTTCAAATTCTTTAAATCTATTATCTATCTATCTATCCATTCCTTCAAACTGCCATAGTAATGAGAAAGTTCTATTAAGTTACAAGTATCATTGAAAGGAAGAGAATTTTGGAGCTCAACATTTAAAATGATGAATGTTAAAAATTGCTTTCACATGTAATTGGAAAAAAATACTTTTTTAAGAAAAGAAAGTCCTGGCATTTAGCAAACTAAGGGAAATAGAAAGATCAGATATGGGAAAGGATATGACCACTATGGATAGAATTATAGTAACTGAAAACAGAGAAAAAAGAACTTACTTTGTTTTATTTTCCTCCATTAAGACCACTGATTCCTGAACTGGAAAGAACAGAAAACAAATTTCTCATGGGGAGTTAATACCCAAGATTAGCAAGGAGATGGTAAGATAGCATAGAACTTCCCTTGAAGTCACCAGTCCCCTAATATTGATTGAGTAGAGAAGGAATTGGCAGATGTGATTACTGAATCACTGTCAATAAAATTTCAAAGATTATAAAGAAGAAGAGGCTGGAAGGTGGAACATGTCCTGGTTTTCTAAAAAAGACTCATATATTTAAAGCTGAAAAGCACCTTAGTGGCCATCTGGTCCAACTCTAATCATTTTATTGATTAAGGAAACTGAGAGAATGGCTTGACCCAGATCACATACATGGTAAGTAGCAGACTTGAACTCACTGATTCCAAATCTAGTCTATTTTCCATTATATCATATAACCTGTTAGAAGGAAAGGGATATAATCTGCATTTTATAAGTAAAGATGCTTGGATTCAATTTCTAAGAAAATTTTATAATGCTCTATTAAGAAAAGAGTTAATGAATATCTAATTAAGGAAGACTGATAATCACAAAAAAATAAAATGGTTTCATCAAAAATATATCATGTCAGGCTAACCTTATTTTTGTTTTTGGAGAAGTTAGTAAATTAGTAGGTGTGAGTATTGTTACTGTTTACTTAAATTTTAATAATGTAATAGATAAAGTAAATGACGTTATTCTGATGAAAAAGAGGAAATGGATGATGATATATAGCTAGATTGATTCGGAACTTGTTAAATGACTGAACAAAGAATAGTCATTAATGCTTCCATGTCAACTTAGAAGGAGGTTTCTAGTGCTGTGCCTCAAGGATCTATTCTTGTTTAACATTTCCATCATTGATTTGGAAAAAAAGGCATATTTTTAAATTTTCCTGTAACATAAAACTAGAAGGGACAGCTAACTTACTGGATGACAGGATTAAAAAAATCTTGATAAGTTATTGTATTAGGTTGAAGATAATAAAACTTAACACCTATAAATGTCAATTTTCACATGATTTTGAGAAATTCACTTCATAAATACAAGATAGGAGAAGTATGACTAGACTGCAGTTCATCTGAAAAAGATTCAGAAATTTTGTCTCAATTAGGATGGTTAGGTGGTGAAATAAATAGAGCATAGGTTTGGAATTAGGGAGACTAATCTTCATGAGTTCAAATCCACCCACTGACACTTGCTATGATCCTGGGAAAGCCACTTAACCCTTTGTTTCCTCATCTGTCAAATGATCTGGAGAAGGAAATGGCAACTCACTCCATTATCTCTGCCAACAAAATCCAAATAGGCATCACAAAGAGTTGGACACAACTGAACAAAAGCAAACCAATAAAAATAAGTACAATGAGTCAGTAGGATAATATAGCAATTGAAAGAGCTAAAATGATCAGCCTCTTTTGAAAGGCTGATGGATTCCAAGAATAGGGAGGTGATACTTCCATTGTACTCTGCCCAGGTCACATCAATTTGTTGCATTGTATTCATTTTTAGGTGTCACATCTTAGAAAGACATTGATGGTGAAGATCCTAGAGATCATTCTTCATGAGAACATTTGAAGCAACTGGGGATATTTAGCCTAGAGAAGACTCAGGAGGGGGCACAATAATTTTCTTCATATGTTTGAAGGTCTTTCATGTGGAAGAAGTTTTGCTTTGGCTTTAGCATACAAAACAAAGAAGCAACTTTAGTCTTGATGTCAAGAAAAACTCAATAATCAGAGCTACTAATAATGGAATAGGATGCCCTGAGAGATAGTGAGTTTTCCCTCATTGGAGATATTTAAGCAGAGATTGGAAAAACTACTTTTGAGGTCTAATGCAGAGAAGATTCTTAGTCAGAAACTCATTGGACTAGATTGTCATTACAGTCTTTTCCAACTCTGACATTGTGCATTGTATAATTCTTAAGAATTCTTCTGAGATATCATGGTATATAGTTATCTTCCATAGAGACTCTAATCAGACGGCAGGCTGTTACATATTTCCTAATTATATCTTAATCTGCTTTGGGAATGCTGTCGGCTGGCCTGCAATACCTCTCCTCTGTGATATGAGTATATCAACCTATTTGCTTTTCCTCACTTAGGACACTGTCTTCTGTCTCTGTGCCTTTATACTAGCTATACATCATAGAATCCTTGGCTTCCTTCAAAACTCAGTTCATATATCACCCTCTCCAAAAACCTTTTCTGATCTCCCCAGCTGCTGGTGCTTCCCGCTTTAAAATTTTTTGTTTCTCATTTTTTTTCACTTGTATCAGTTAATTATATCTGATTTTTTAAGACTACATTTGGGGTTTTCTTGACAAATATATTGAAATGATTTGCCATTTCCTTCTCCAGTTTATTTTACAGATAAGAAAACTGAGACAGACAGGGTTAAATGACTTGTTCAGGGTCACACAGTAAGTCTCTTAGGATGGATTTAAACATAGCTCCTCCTGACTCTAAGATTAATACTCTATAGAGCATCACCTAGATGCCCTGCTTTAAGGTTATCTTTCATCTGCTCTAAATGGTTTCTCTTCCCATTAATTTGGGAGCTACTCGAGGGCAAGTATATTTTTCTTTTTTTCTTTGTATCTCTAGAACTTGGCACAGAACTTGATATATAGTAAACATTTAATGTTTTTGATTGATTTATTGATTGATGATCACACACACAAACATATACTTTTATTTATTTATGTAACAAAGTAAATAAAAATATAATTAACATTTTATTTTTAAACTGTCATTATGGCTCATAGGGATCCTTTTGTGTGACCTTTGTTTCTCTTTGATTTGGACATCACTGTCCCAGAATATGTGAAAGAGAGGAATATGATTGTCACAGTCAATACATTTTTACTTTGTGTAAGAGACAATGAGGGTGTGTGTGTGTGTGTGTGTGTGTGTGTGTGTGAATTTGTCAGTTGACAGGGAAAAAGTGATGTGTACTTTGAGGTACTAACATGGGCCTGACTGCTTGTTCCTCTTTCCATGAAATTGCAGGTCTATGAAAGATAAGTAAGTACATTTTTCTCAGTGGGTTGAGTTGACACCTATAGATAGATAACAATGGCTCTATATCACCAGCCTTGGCTTCAACTTGATCCCAGTTGTTGTAGAAAGGGTCTCACTAACCCTGCCATCACTACCACCTGCCAACCACCTTCTGTCAGAGGAAAGGTTCTTAACCAGAGTCCATATATGGATTTTAGAGTGTATATGAGTGTATGGGAAAAAGTACAAATTAATTTTCACTAATGTCTGAGAAGAATTCCAGTAAGGGCCTGATTGGATTTGATACCATAAATTTGTAGTGGATTCAGTTTTATCATTTCTTCCCACTCCATTTGGGAACATGTGATTAGGAATGAAAGAGGTAAATGTCAGGAGGAATCCAGGGTTATAGCATAGTAAGGCACGAATGGTTGTATGACTAGGAGACGAGGAAATCAAGGGCAGAGTAGAGTGAAGAATTGACCTGATTCTCTAAGAGATAGGGAAGAATGGCAAGTATAACCACTATCAGGATGAAAGAATAGGGAAGTAGAGGGATTAGAGGTGATGGTGAAAATGAAGAGTTAGAGGTCATAAGATAGAGGGAAAGATGGAATCATAAAAGATTATGATCAGATAAAGGAATTTTAAAAATGAACATGGAAAGAGAAGACTTGTGGGTAATGGTAAGGTCAGGGATGTAACATTTCTTTTTTTTTTTTTTAATTTATTTTTTTTTTATTTTTTTTAAATTTTTTTTTTTAATTTAATAGCCTTTAATTTACAGGATATATACATGGGTAACTTTACAGCATTAAGGATGTAACATTTCTTAACAGATAGGTGGAACAGGAAATCTGTTGAGTTGATTGAGAAACTGGAAAGTTAGAGTATTTGTGTCTATGACACAAGAAAAGTTAAATATATAACAACATATAATTATATAATGTTCTATAATATAATATATTGTACATACATTATAATAGAAATTAAATTTTAAAAGATGTATTACCATATGTTTTACTGCTGTATCCCAAGAACCCTGCGACCTTTCCATCTTGCAGCTGAGTAAGCCCAATATATTGTTTTCTCTTTTAGAATGTGAGCTTCTTGAGAACACAGACTGCCTTGCTTTTCTTGCATACATTTAGCAAATACTTTTTCATTCATTCAAATGGAATTTGTTCCCACCTGGGGCCCAAGAGATGGCATCTTCAGCTCCAAATCTGTACTCTCTCCCTCCCAAGTATGTATGACATGAGCATATTAGGAAGTTGGGTCATCCTCTTCCCCTCCCCAGCTTGGACCTCCATCAGCTGTGCTATGCTAGATTAAGATCTTTTATGATTCAGAATAATCCTCTTTGATGGTTTATAAAGAAAAATGTCAGAGTTAAAGAGTGGGAAAGTTCCCATTTGGGGGGGGGTACTTCCTATCTAGATAATGTAGTAATGTATGGGAGTCTGCAGTGATTGGACTTTCCAGGGAAAGAGGCAGCAATAGTGGCCTGAATCCTTGGAGACTTTCTAAATAGCCTGAGGTTTGTTCTGAATTGTTTTAAGGCAATCATACCAGCTCTCTTCCTCCACCTTATTTCATTTTCCTTCTTCCTTTTCTCTGTCTTTTTCTCTATCTGTCCATCTCTGTCTCTGTCTTTCTTACACACACACACACACACACACACACACACACTGCAGGGGAATTCCTCCCTCAATTCTGTGATCCTGTCTGTGCTGAGATTTGGAAAATGGAGCTTATGAAAGAGAAGGAGCCACTTTCTGGGCAAGACCCCAGAGAGATAACTGGTATCCTCTTACAGTCTCCTTGCCCAGCCAGTTCTGTGAAGGCGTCTTCATTCCAACTTCTTTCACCTTCTACTCTTTCCCTCCTGGGATGATTATGCTAAAATTGCTTAGAAATTGTATCTTCTTTTAGCAGCCCCTTTCCCTTTTGGGTGCAACTTTCTGTTCAGGTTTCTAATCATGCTATCAGGGTTGTCACAATGCTTGCAATCTGAAGATGTGGTATGCTGCACTTGCCCCCAGAAAGTGACATCTGACTTGGCTAATGTCAATCAATAGCTACATATTAGTCGACTGTGCCTGTGTTGACATTTCTGTGCCAGTCAACTCCAATTCTCATTAGAGTCTGTTAGTTTGGTAAGAAGATTGAAAATACCAACAATTCACCTTACGATCTAAAAGTATCAACAAAGTCCAATGATCATTTACTAAGCTCCTCAAACTCCCTTTTAGTATAGCTGCTGTCTTTTCTGGAGGCTATCAGTTAAATAAACAAATCATTTGGTTGTGAATAGAAGTATTAATGAAGAGTCTGCAAATTTGCTGATCATTAATGAACTTTAAATTAAAGCAACATATGGAGTTTAGATTGACTATCATTTATCTATCACTCTTTCTGGCTGGCTGTCAATCACATACACGTTTGGTTCATGTTATAATCATATACTTGGTCCCCCAGGGGGCTGACAGTCATTTTGTGATTCATTACTTGCTTCAATGTACTAAGGATCTATGATTTTACTGGTGGCTGTATTGGAGGAAACCAATCTAAATCACAAGCTGTTCTGTGTCTTCATGATTTATCATGGCCAGAAATATTCATCACCTGGTGGCCAATCCTTGGTGAATGAGTCTTTCTGACTAGCTAAGTTAGTTGCCTAGACAGACAAATCATTGGGACCTATACTAGAATCTCCTTTAGCCAACTTAACTTTTCTGTGAATATTTTAACAAATGTCATTTATTTGCAGAAAAGTCAGGTTTAATCAACAAGCATTTGTAAAGAGCATATTGTAAATAAGCATTTGGGGAGATAATAAAAGAAACAAAAAAATCCAGTCTTATACCTCTGGGAAGGTACAGTAAGGTTAGATTATAATCTCCTTGAAAGCAGAGATTCTTTTTTGTATACACAGTGTCCGGCACATGTTGTTGCTCAGTTGTGCCCAGCTTTACCTGACCCCATTTGGGGTTTTCCTTGACACGGATTCTGTCATCTTCATTTCCCCCCCTTCATTTTATACATGAGATTTGGAAACTGAGGTCCAAAATAGCTGGTCACTCAGGTAACAAGTTAACATTTAAAAACACTTAATCTGATTTGGAGTCAGGAGCCACAGGCTTGAATCTCTAATAGCTCTGCACTTAGGTGAACTTGGACAAATTGCTTAACCTTTTTCTTTGATACCTATGAAATGAAGCGAGAAAGTTAGATCAAGGGATATAAGGTTAGATTTTTGGGGAGCTGGGAAAGTGGTTGAGAAAATAATTATATCTTTATTTTTACTAACTTCTAGGTGAAATTTGACATTTTCTTCAGTTATCTAAGAAAATTATTCTGAGAAAAGATTCATAAATTTCACCAAATTACTAGACATTCCATGTCACAAATAAGAGCTCCCAAAGTCTTCTCCAGTGGCAGTATGTAAGATCCTGCCACATTTATGCTTGTTATTTGGTTCATAGATATTTAGCAAGGTTAGAATTCCAACACAAGCCCCATTCCAAATCCCTTTTATATTGCCCAGTTATCTTTAGCTCGCTATTTTTAACCTTCCATCTTCCATTTTGATTCCCTTGGCTTTCTGCTGCCACTATACCCCTCTACCTTTGGCATAGTTAAAAATCTACGAAAAAAGTGATCATTTCTTCACCATATCTTTAGAGAAGGAAACCAGAAGAAATACATTTTAATTAAAGCAGGAAGTTTGTTGTTAGTAAAAGTTGTCAGAGTGTGGCTGAACTTAAGCATTTGCTTGAATCATATAATGACAGAGGTGTTACCTCCTGATATCTTCATGGTGGCTAAAATTTCACAAATAAAAATTCATTTCTTTAGATTCTAATTCACTTATTTATTTACTTTACTGTCTATTTATTCATTCACTTATTTATTTAATTAGTTTATTTATTTTGCTGCTCATTGACTTATTTATTTAGTTTATTTATTACAAAATGTTGAATGACCTATTACAGGTAAGTTTCCCTGGGAGGATGATCATTTATTCTTTAGCACAGAAGAAAAGCTGAGGCCCTGAAAGAGTAAAATGCATTGTTTAAGGCCTGAAAATTAATTAGTGACAGATGTGGGACCTGAACTTCAGATTCTTGGTTCCTTGTCTATATAGTCCCATTAGCACAGGCTAAAGCTAACACTACAGCAAGAATAAGTTGAGAGCTAGTCAAGAACAAGTCCCTAGGGACAGAATATAGGAACCTGTATGTACGCAGAAAAGGAAGAGTGGAGATCACTGAAGATAAATTTTGTCTATTTAACAATTTTGCACTTGACTGATCCTGAGTATGACCTATTTTAGACAACCAAGATACCTGGATAAATTTTCATTAATAAATGTCAAAATATTGGTGTCAACTACTGAGGAAAAGTGTGGAGTCTAAGTCTGCAGTGATCTTCAAAAAGGAATGAATAAAAGAAAATCTTCTATTTTGAACATCTTAGCTATTACTATAATACTAAAAAAAAAAAAACTAGCATTTTCATTTTTATATGTGTTGTCTGATTTAATCCTCCCAATAATCCTGTGAGATAGGTGCTGCTATCATCCCTATTTTAGAGATGAAAAAACTGAGATTGACAGAAATTAAAGTGATTTTCCAGTTAGGAAATGTCTGAGATAGGATTCTTTTTTTTTTTTTAAGCTTTTTATTTTCAAAACATATGCATGGATAATTTTTCAACATTGACCCTTGCATAGCCTTGTATTTTATATTTTCCCCTCCACCCTCCCCATGTTATACATGTTAAATCCACTATGTGCAGACATATTTATACAACTGATAATAGGATTCTAACTCACTTAGCTTCCTAACTGCAGGTTCGGCACTTTTTCCTCAGGGTTACCTAGCTGAGTGAAGGTAGGGAAGCATTTGTTTAGCACTCAGGTTTAGCCCTTGTCCTCAAGGGTTTATATTTTTTAAGGTTAGGGACTGGGGGAAGAAGAGGAGAACTGGTGCTCACGGTAGCTTCTGTAGGCATCTAGAAAAGCCTCTTGTAGGATATGAACTTGAAAGGAAGCTAAGGGTTCTAAGAGTTCAATGGGAGAAAAGAGTGCATTTTTAGAGTGTAATGGGAGAAAGAAGGAGAAACCAATCCAAAATCTTGAAAAGTAATATTAACTATGAGCTACAGCAAATAGCCTGATCTATTAGAAGGAATTTAGGGTAAAAAATTGGGTCTTTTGAGTGTCATCTTTGTCAGAATAATAACATTTATTCAGCACCTACTGAATACAGAACATTATATTAGGAGCTGGAGGAGAGCAGTATTTGCAAAAAACCTGATGACCTCATAGAGCTCAAAAAGAGAGAGACCTTTTCTATTTGGTTCCCTGTCCCTTGCCTTGTGCCTTACTCTGAGATTACCTTCTCATTTATATGTATGCAAGGTGTCCCATAATTCTTAGTACAGTTTTAAGCTTTAATAGTTAACGTTTTAATGGCTTAAAACTGCACTAAAAGATCTTTTCTATTAAAGACTTTAGTCTCTTAATATTTGAAACTATGCTATTACTTTTGTACATATTTTGTATGAACACAATTATCTTTATGTGCTCTCTACATATTTTGTATGTATATATTTTGGCTGTACACAGTTATTTTTATGTGCTCTCCACCATTAGAATGAAAACTCCTTAAGGGCAGGAACTCTTGTTTTCTTTGTAAAAGCCCCATTGCTTAGTACAATGCCTGGAAAATAGTAAAGGCTTAATAAATATGGTTCTGACTGACTTAAAGTCTATTAGTTGATAAGGCATTACTACCTTTAACACATCATTGGCTCACGGATACATTGGGGAGGCTGATCCATCTTGACATGTGACTGAGATGTATATTCCATTCCTGAGCATGGTTAATGTGGAGCAGCCCTTTCTGTGTGATTGCCAACAGGATCCATAAAAAGTGAGGGCGCCTGGTTCTGATGATCAGTTAATTGAGGATTAATGAGAAGGGTCCTACTGGGGCATCTTAAAGCTGGTCTATGCCTGGAGGAGAGGCAGGAAGGGTGTGATAGGAGATAGTTATGGGCCCCATCCCTTCAAAAGTGACCTCTTGGAGTATAAGGGCTGCCTTACCACAGAGGATTTTCCTCCACAAGTTTACCACGCACAAGGACCCAGCTCCTCCTATTATTGGAATCAGACACATCTGGAAGCAGTAAACTTTTCAGCAGACTGAGGAAAAGAAAAGATGTATTGTAAAGGATGGATTCACCTCTGGGACTAATTATTTTTTATATTTCACCCATCACAGTTATAATCTTCGTCAGAGCAAAGAGACAATAAATGAACTCATTAAAACCCAGAAAGGTGCTTCTCCCCATCAAGACAAGCTTCTCAACACTGATTTCTGTTGAAAGAAATGTCAGCCATGCCAGGAGTATCCAGAAATAAGGCTAAACCCAGGATGGGTGCTTGGGGCATAGTGCCCTGCCAAGCTGTTTTCTGTTTGAATACTTGTTACTTGTTTGTTATTTATTTATTCATCCATCTATTTATTCATGTATCCATTCATTCATTCACTTATTTATTCTATCAATTCATTCCTTTATATCTATTTATTTGAGTTACTGGCGTTATAATAGTAAATGAGAAAAACAAGTCCAAAGGATTGTAAATGTAATGAGTGTGAAAAACAGCAAATTGGGTCCATTCTTTTTTGAGAATTTCCCCAGCTTTGTAATGAGACTACACTTTAAACTCATGGGATGATTTCCAGAGAAGGAAGGGACTTTAGAGATCTTCTGGACTAGTCCTCTTTACAGGTAAGTAACCTGAACTTGAACCTGAAGAAGTGAACTAGTTCAGTTTGCTGCTCAGTGGTAGGAACAGTACTGGAGGCTTGGTCATATGACTCTCAGTTTGATGTAAACTGTCCCCCTGATCTTTGAAGGGGAAGGGTTGGAAAGGCCCTGATGTAAATTGTATCCCCTTTAATCTTTGGGGGAAGGATGGTCCTGGATCTCAAACCCTCCCAGCCTCTGAGAAGGGCCCTATCCTCCTGTTTATAAAAGAAATTCCCAAATAAGTAATCTTCGATTCAATTGGAGACCTTGGCCTGGGCCATGGTCACTGCCCTCTATTGGATTGAAATTTAGTCCCTCAAATTGCTCCCTGGCTTGGGGCAAGAAAAACCCAATATATCAAACACTATGTACCCAGACCTTTTGCAAGAGTCCCAACAGGAGTTTGCCTGCTAAGAAAGCTGTTTTCTTAGTGTAATAAACCCATTCTTGCCACAATCCTTGAGCCTGTATTCATCGGGGTTTGTGAATTCTTTCACAAAGCCTGTGGACCAGCCAGGGGAACCCATTGTTGTCAGGGGAATCTCTCCACTCTCACTTCTCACACCTCAACAAGTTTAGTGTTCTTTCTAATCTCTCTCGATGCTGGAGTTTTTTTTAAAAAATCCTTTTAAGTGGGAGATACTGATCTAAATTTACATTCTACCTCTTTCTTCTTGTCCTTACTGTCCTAACATCAATCCTGGGAAACATAGTTAAAGTAAAAAAAAATATGAGCTTATCTTTAAACAGAATTTGTGTGATCTCCATAAAATAGATTGGCTACCATTCACTTCTGATGCCCTAGAAAAAGGCAAATGAAACATGATTGACCTTTCAGATTAAGATTCTGAGAATCATTTTTTTCCCATTATTTACCTTGCAACTATTTAGTGATCTGAAATGTAAATATAAAAGGAGATCTTCTGTGGATTTACTTGGGAAGACTAGATGCCTCCCCTACCAGCCTCTTTAGTGGTTCTGTGGTGTTCTGAGATTGTCTTGCAAAGTTGTCCTAGTCTAATTTGAGTGTTAGAGGGGCTGTATGTAACTATAACTAGTTCTAACTGGCCCACTGCTTTTAGAGTAGAACATAGTAGGGGACAATAAGGATGTTTATAAGAGAAGGAGAAAGATGAGGAAATTTGTCTAGAGAATCCAATGGAAATGTGTATGTTTCTACACAGCATGCATCCCTGTGAATATGGTAGGAAGGCTAACCTGACTTTTTATCTGGGAGCTTTTCCATTACTGTTCTAGAATGATCTGCAATGATAAATTAATTTTTTAAACAAAAAGGTTTATGCAAATTCTTTCTGTAGCTTTATGTATAAGAGAAGGAAATTATCTTGGCTGAGTGAGTCACTCCAGAGAAAACTCTACTAGTTAGTGCACCCTTGAAACAGGAGTGTGGATTTGGACAGAGACTGTTCCAAAGAAGAATTTTATTCAGATCCAAAGAATTTAGATCCAAACGACCTAAAGTCACTATCTCCCTTTGTGAAATTGGTATTTCTCACCTCATAATTATAATATGTGCATAATATTAGATAATGCACAATGCTGGGTAGTCAGGAAAAAACTTAAAAAAATAGCACCTAATAACTAAAAGAACCAAAAGTCTAATTTAAGCACAACAATCAGTGGAGCAAGGCTTTTGTCCATTCATTCTGGTTTTTAACCCTGAGTCTAAACTTAATTCTAATTTTAACTTTGGGTGCCAGCATCACTGACCTCTGAGATCTTTTAGACCAAGCCTTTAGCTTGTAGATAAAGAAACTGAGGTTCACAGAACAAAAAATGACTGGTCACATATGTGTTAGCTTAATAATAAAAAGACCAACTTCCTAAATTTTATTCCAGTGAGCTTCTCCCAGAATTCTCTGGGAATCTCCAGAGCAGATAATTCCCTAGGAAATCCTTTCTGGTCATTTCACAAATAAGTGCTGTGGATCAATCAACCAACTAGCCTTATTAAGTATCTGTTGTGTGCCAGGCATTATATAGATGTAATGAAATTCAGAATACAAAATGTACCCGGTACAGGACAATTATTTATTTCGTCTATCACAAATATTTAAAACTAAAAAGATTTGTAAGTTCATGTTAACAATTATGTAGAACATGAGAGTAACTCAGCTTCCATATCCTTAGATAAAGCATTAAAGCATGGAGTACAAAGATATTGCTGCTGACAAGGCACTGCCCAAGAAACTCATTCAAGGTTTACATCTTCTACCAAGCCAGGGAATATCTTTGGCTCTTCCTTCTGGAGGTGATTATTTCTTCTGAAAAGTTGTTTCAGAGGTCACTTTCTCTTCTTCGACCAATTCCCAGTCCCTGGTGCGGTAGACCTCTGGAACTCAAAAACTCTTGAAATTGTCTCCAAGACTTTAATGACCCATCCTAGGATTTCAGTACTCGGGGAAAGGCAGAAGGAACAGTTGGAGACTTGAGGTCCAATCTTAGACTTTTCAAAAGAAGCACATGAAGTTTCATACTACATTTTAATTGCTGATCCTAGCTATTGGAGATGAGATGGGAGAGGGTGTTTTTGGTTCTCTTCACTGGAAACCTGAGAGATTTTTTTTTTGAGAAATAGTATTTTTAAAAAATTTTATTGAAAATAAATACAATTTTTTTTAAAGTAGAAAAAGAAAGACAGAAAGGGAAAATTAAAACCAAAATAAAACAAAACTTTGTCCTATGTCCTACAAAACATCAAGGAGGATTGAAAATATGTAACAATAAGTTTCCATTTTAAGAAAGTACATATAATAATAAAAGAGATTATATATTCATAACTGTCCATCTTTTCTTTTCTTCCTTTAGGTTATGCTTTTGTTATCTGCTGTG
The DNA here is from genome assembly GCF_902635505.1 of Sarcophilus harrisii. NCBI lineage: Eukaryota > Metazoa > Chordata > Mammalia > Dasyuromorphia > Dasyuridae > Sarcophilus > Sarcophilus harrisii. Next base: position 105,435,912 of record NC_045429.1, read on the forward strand.
CACTTTTTTACTTTATTCTTTTTTCCCTCTTTTCTATCTCCCTCCCCATTCCTGAGCTGGCTACAATTTAGCATGGACACACACACACACAGATACATGCCCCAAATACCCACATACATAAGTCTATATACACAATATATACACCTATATTTATATATATACACATATACATACACATTTACACATATGTAGACAACACTAATGTGGCTGACATATAATATAGATTTCTCTCTTGAGTCCTACTCTTTTTTTTCTAATGAATTCTACTCCTGATACTTGTTATAGTGTTTGTGTATATCTCATTTCTTGTCCATACTAACTCTTTTACTTTAATTTCATTCCTTTATTTGCCTTGCTATTAATCTCTCCCTACGCACAGATTACTCCCTTAACTCCCCACCTTTGTTTATGTAATTCCCTCCTCCCCTTATTTCTTTATAGATTTAGGAGAGTGCTATATCCTTTATAGGTATATGTGTGTAGGTGTGTATGTATTATGAATGTATGAATGTATATATGTATGTAATGTATTGTTCCCTTTTTAACCCATTCCTGATGTAAGTTCTCAGAACTACCAGCATTCCTCCTCCATCTAATGCCTCTGTTCTTCTTTTGCATCTCATTCATATAATATAATTATTGTTTTTGCCTTTTCCTAGACAGTTTTGCTTTTGAGAGTCAGATCATACTCAGCTCTGCCCTAATTTTTCTTTTGAGGTACCCAATTTATTGATGTTAATCTTAAACATATGATATACATTTCCATGTTAAAAAACATAAACAACTTGTCTCTTGTTGACTCTCTCGAAATTAATCTTTGGCTCTTGTGTGATAAATTTTCTATTGAATTCAGGTTTTATTGAGACAAAGTCCTGAAAATGTCTAAGTTTGTGGAATGTCAATTTCTTTCATTCAATATCATGTTTAGTTTTGCTGGATATAATTTTTTTGGTTGCAGACCCAATTCTTTTGATTGTTGATTTTATATATGTATATATATATTTCCAGGACCTATAGTCTTTTTTTTATAACTTTTGATAAATCCTGTACAATTCTAATTGTAACTTCAGCATATTTGAACATTCTTTATTTGTTTCTTGTAAAATTTTCTTTTTGATCTAGAATTTTCAAATTTTAACAATAATATTCTTATGTGTTTTCCATGTAGGAAAATGGTAGTGATTGGTAGATTTGTTTTGTATTTCTATTTTTTTTCTTGTGTCCTATCATTTCAGAGCACTTTTCTTTATTTCTTGCATTACCGTGTTAAAGTTCTTTTTTTGGTCACAGCTTTCAGGTAATCCAATTATTCTTTTATTTTCTCTTTTTGATGTTCTCCAGATATGTTGTTTTTCTTATAAGATGTTTCACATTCTGTTCTATGTTTTCATTCATTATATATTTTTTTGTTATTTCTTAGTCTCATATCTTCACTGGCTTCCCCTTGCCCAATTTTAATTTTCTTTTTTTGCTGTTTGTTTCATGTTTGGGAGAAGCAATTATGGTTAAGTGACTTGCTCAGGGTCACATGGGTAGTAAATGTTAAGTATCTGAGGGCAGATTTGAATTCAGGTCCTCCTGACCCAGGGCCAGTGCTCTCTCTACTGTATTATCTAGCTACCCTTCCAATTCTAATTTTCAAAGAATTATTCTCTTCTTTAAGACTCTATGTCCTTTTCTAGTTAGTTAACTCTCCCCACCCCATAATCTTCTTTTTTTTTTTTGGATGGTTCTTTTAGTTTTTTCTCAATCTCTCTCATTTAATTTTTGAGTCATTTTTGAATTCTTTTATAAATTCTTTCTGGGCAGAGAGCTGTTTGGGCTTTTTTTTTTAGACTTCACTATACTTTTCTGAAAATGAACTCCCAGTCTTCCCTCTTCCCATATGAGTAACTATGGTTTGGTTAATTCTTCTTTGCCTATTCCTTTTTTAAAATGAGAACTATTAATGTAAGTACTTCTAATTCTGGGATGAAGGGTGGTGACTCTAGCTTCCCTTCAGCTCTCTTCTCTGGCTTGTAACCCCCAAATCAAAAGCTCCGGCCACTTGTAAGTGCCCTGCCTGCAGTATTCCTGTTCCACTGCTTTTGTAATTAATGGATATGCTAGTTCTTTCTTAGTCAGGAATCATATTAGCAGCACAACTGGGTGTGGCATTCCTAATCAGTCAAGGCTCCCTCAGTCTTCCCTGACTCTGATCCCCAACTTTCATCCCTGTGAAAGTTCCTATGGTTTTAATTGAGCTTACCTCCTAACCCAGCTAGCTCCAGGGCCCCCCAGGAGTCTCTTTCCTTGTGTCTTCTCAGATTGTCCCAATAGAACCCCTGTTCTGCTCCAAGTTATATTTATTTTTTACTAGTGTATGTTAACCTTTAGGTACAATTTTATTTTATTTGTGAGGGAAATGTGAAAATACTATGCTTTGAACCACATTCAGTCCCCATAGTTCTTTCTCTGGATGCAACTGGCACTTTTCATCTCAAGTCTATTGGAGTTTCCTTGAATCACCACATTGTTGAGAAGATCCAAGTTCATCACAATTGATCATCACATAATCTTGTTGTTATTGTGTACAATGTTCTCCTGATTCTACTCAATTCACTCAGCATCAGTAAGATTTTCCAGGCTTTTCTAAAATCAGCCTGATCATTATTTCTTATAGAAAAATAATATTATATTACTTCATATACCATAATTTATTCAACCATTCCTTAACTTAGGGGCATTTACTCAATTTTTATTTCCTTGCCTCTACAAAAAGAGCTGCTATAAACATTTTTGCACATATGTGTCCTTTTCTCTCTTTTTTATGGGTTTCTTTTCTCTTGCTGCTGGGCTTTGTTGATAACATTTAGAAATGCCAATGATTTATGTGAGTTTATTTTATATCCTACAACTTTGCTAAAATTATTATTTCTAGTAGTTTTTAGTTGATTCTCTAAATTTATCATCATATGCAGAGTGAGTTTTGTTTCTTTATTGTCCACTTCCTTCTAATTCCTTCGATTTCTTTTTTTTTTTTATTGTTAAAGTTAACAGTTCTAGTACAATGTTGAATGATAGTGGTGATAATAGGCAAGCTTGTTTCACCCCTGAACTTATTGGGAATTCTTCTAGCTTCTCCACATTACATATCATGCTGCTGCTGCTGGTTTTAAGTAGATGCTATTTATCATTTTAAGTAAAACTACATTTATTCCTAGGTTCTTTAGTGTTTTCATTAGGAATGGGGTGTTGTATTTTGTCAAATATAAAATCTACTAATTTTTTTTTAAAGTTTGCTGAATGGGCAGCTCTTGCTGCTTAGTTGCCAATTTCCTTGTCACAATCTATCATGACAATCAAGGGACCAGCCAACTCACTTGCCCATATAGGCACTGGGAATGACTAGGGTACATGATTGATTCTATGAGAAATGACACAAGCAATGTGTCACTCATCTTGTAAGCTACCCCCAATGGTTTAGATAAGGAACAAAGAGAGAAAAGGGGAGATGGTGATTGCCTTCTGGTGGAAAGTACAATCTTTAAGCATCAAGAAGATTTTAGATTGATTTGAGAGCAGAATACCCAGTGTGCTATTGACCTTGACCATAGGGAAGGAATTTTTATGAGGGGAAAAAAGAAACCGAGGAGTATAAGACTCTAGCTGCCAGGATCCTTGAACCAGGGTAGTAAGGATATTTGAAATGCAAACTGTTCCTAAGCAATCTGATCTAGCTCTTGCTGGGGAGAGAGATAGGTAACTTTCCTTCTTTTTTATTTCTCTTTCCTTGGGGAGGATCAATGCATTTTGGTCATTTATTCATTTTAAAATAATTTCCTCTCTAAACTTGTTATGTGTTAACACTTGTTGTATAAGATTATTTTGTTCCAGAAGCCAGGAAACATGAGAAACTATCAATGAATTGAAACCCAAAACTATGGAGTTACATCTTTGTGTTGTACCCTCCCTGGGCTAATCCCAAATACTAATCATGTTTAATAAGTTGGATAAAGAGTGCCTACTAAGATTATTCAGTGATCAATTCTGATGGATGTGGCCCTTTTCAACAATGAGATGATTCAGGCCAATTCCAATGATCTTGTGATGATGAGAGCCATCTACACTCAGAGAGAGAACTGTGGCAACTGAGTGTGGATCACAACATAGCATTTTCACTTTTTTTGTTGTTGTTTGCTTGAATTTTATTTTCTTTCTCATTTTTTCATTTTTGATTTGATTTTTCTTTTGCAACAAGATAATTGTATAAATATGTATGCCTATATTCGATTTACATATATTTTAACCATGTTTAACACATATTGGACTACTTGCCATCTAGGGGAAGGGGTAGGAGGAAGGGAAGGAAAATTGGAACACAAGGTTATGCAAGGGTCAATGTTGAAAAATTATCATTGAATATGTTTTGAAAATAAAAAGCTTCAATTAAAAAAAACCATAGAAAAAAAGAATGCCTGCTATCTCGGGTTCTAAAGGTAACTATGGCTCTATACTCCTAACACTATAGTTCTTGAGGTCCCACCAGTGTGATTCCCATTAACAATAGTCCAGGAGATACAATTAGCTCATATCAAATGCATTTACTCAAATGGCATAGCAAGAATATTAGTTACAAATTCCCTAGTAAAAGTGTGATCCACTTTTTCACAAATAGACATACCTTCCATGGGAAGATTTGGGCCAATCAAACTACAATAATATATTTAGGTGGTAAAGGCAACTAAAAAATACTAATACTGGAGATGGCAGGAGAGGAGAGAGAAAATAACTTCTTCCTAGGACAATCATAACATCTTAGAGATGAAAAAAATATTGGACATCTTCTATCCTGTCCTATCATTAAAAAACTAAGGAAATTTAGGGCCCCAACAGATCAAATGACTTGTCTAAGGTTGATTTTGATCTATTCTTTGGATCTAGTTATTCAACTATTTCTGAATCTATCTAACTGTACTTTAATCCCAGTCCATATTTTGACATCTTGTCCATAAGGATATATTATAAGAAGCTTTGCCAAATGCCTCAGTGAAATCCAAGTTTACTCTTTTGAGAGCATTCTCTTGATCTAGTAATCCTGTGGGAAGAAAAAGGAAATTAGATCAGTCTGGCATGACCTGTTCTTGATGACCCACCCAGTCTGGCTCTTCATAATTAACAGCACCCATTTCCAAAATACAATATCATAAGCCCTTAAAACGTTTTCCTCCCTCTTAAGTATATTGAATAGATCTCCTCCAATCTTGTTTACATCTTCAAATTACTTAAAAACAAATAAAATGAAACTCTTTCTTTAAAGATAAACTTTAGTCTAGCCACTGTCAAATGATTACAAGCACCAGTTTAGTGGAGTTATAATTAAGGAAGTTTTGAAATACATACACATGCATTTCCCTAGCTGACATGGCTAAGCGTATGAGTGGATAGGTGAATGAAGTAGGGGATGATATGAGGTGGAGAAGGATCTTTTAAAATAGTTTTCCCACAACCTCACCAAAAATGACAAGGCTTCAGTTAGAAGCTTCATTCAGGTAGTTTGGATGAACAAAATCTTTTCACTGGCTTCTTCTCTTGGGTGACTACATGGATGTGGTTGACACCTTCTTAAGTCATTCTCTAGCTTCAGATTGACAAGATTAGTGTTGTACTGAATAACAGTATTGTGGATAGAGCACTGGCCATGAAGTCAGGAGGACCTGAGTTCAAATCTAGTCTCAGATACTTAGTGCTTCCTAGCTGTGTGACCCTCGGTAAGTCACTTAATCTCAATTGCCTCAGTGAAAGAAAGAAAGAGAAAAAGAAAGAAAGCGAGAAAGAGAGAAAGAAAGAAAGAGAAAGAAAGAAAGAAACAGAGAAAGAGAGAAAGAAAGAAAAAGACATGTGAGACAAACCTTGGGGTATCTTATTCTAATGCCTCCTCAGACAGTAATGGGCTCACAGCCCCTTTCCCTACTAGTTAGGGAGTTTGAAATCAGTCAGCCTCCAGTTCCTCAGGATTCTTCATTTCCCACACTAGGATAAATGAGCACCAGTCCTTGGTTCCAGGCTCTTCATTCCCTTCTCACAATGTCTTGTTCTGATAGACCCAGAAAAGAGAACTATTAGATTTTACTAGTTGGGTATTCTTTCCAGGGCCCCAGTAGTGCACCTAACACAATCCTGGAACCCACTTAACTACCTTGTGTCCATTCATCCTCCCTGACTGCCTCTTCATTTTTGTGAGTATCTCATCTTAATAAAACTGATTTGTTTTATGAGCGTGTTTTGAGTTCTTTGTACTGGGTGTATTTCCTAAGGTTGTATTAAGACACATCTCATACTAAGAATCTGCCTTACAGAATCACTCATCTCTCAGACACAAGGAAAGAAACCCTCCCAAAATGTCCCCCAAGACCACTATTGGTTCTCTGCCTCAGAGCCCCTTCCCATTTTGACATGTACCAGAAATACACAATACTTCCTTCTTCCTCTGAGGGATGGTGTTGGTGAGTTCTGGATCAACAGTAGCCTTTCCCTGCTCAAGTCTGCTTCTGAGTGTCCCTTGGTTAATTATCACTTCTGTCAGAACAGGATTTCCAGGTGTTGCTCCCTAGAGATAGCACCTGCATGCTGTTCCCTCCATTTTGTTTGCAGCAGTCTGAAAACCTCATGCATCTGCCTGTTGCTGACAGTCAAAGGGAAGGCATCTGCTTGCATTCATCCTGATTATACCATACTGGCTGCTGATGACAAAAGCACTGTATGCCCCAGGCCATAGCTATGAAAAAAAAAATCACTCCCAAGTCTGTCTACAATTCCTTTTGTTTTTTCCATTAGCTCGCTCTCTCTCTCTCTCTCTCTCTCTCTCTCTCTCTCTTTCTCTTTCTCTCTTTCTCTCTCTCCTTCTCTCCCTTCCTTTCTTCCCTCCCTCTCTCCCTCCTTCTTTCTCTACCTCATTCCTTCCCTCCATCTCTCTCTCCCCCTCCCTCCCTCCCTTCCCTCCCCTTTGTCCCTCTGTCTCTCTTTGTTTCTCTGTCTCTTTCTATCTCTCTCTGCTTCTCTGTTTCTGTCTCTTTCTCTGTCTCTCTCTCTATATGCAAGTTGAGACATAGTTTCCTAGTCACTAGAACCAAGAACAATCCCCTATGGGTGTGTGTATGGCTCATCATGAGCACTGACTTTAAGTAAAGGCAGATTTTTGAACAGGTATCAAAAAAGGTCGGGGGTGGGGGGTTGTGTGTTGGGATTTGGAAATGTCCCCATTGCTCAACAAGGAGCGTGAATTTAATCAGAACAATACAAAGAGGTCATTTTGGAAAGAATGAGATTAACTAGAAAATTGGCTGAACTGTTCTCTCTTAGGAATAGGGACACTTTTGGAAAATGAGCATTGCATGTGAATCCCAGCTCTGCTGTACACCCCTTGTATGACCTTTGGCAATCTTTCCCCTCACTGGGCCTCATTTCCCTCTTCTTTGTAATGAATGAGATGGACTAAAAGATCTCCTTGGACCTTTCTGGCTCTAAATCCCACTGATTCTTTCCCAGATGTGCTCATGTAAGCACTAAGATAATATTACCAAATCATATTCTAGCCCAGATGAGTTTTTCTTACTAGCCAAACTTTCTTCCCTATGAAATCTATTTTGTGGATTTCTCTCCAACCTCCCCCCTCCTTTTTTGGAAAGGCATGGAAAGTGTTGATAGCTAGAAATTGCATCCTCTCTTAGAAAAAGCATTAAAAAAAAGCTTGACAGTGGTGGTGATGTCGGTGAAGAATAAAGTATAAATCTTGGGTTGCCCCCCTCCTCTTTTTGTATGGCTCAATAGTTTTTAAATTTTAAAATAGTTTTACTGTATTTAAAAATGTAAAAATCATCACAGAAGAGTGAACCAAGTGTGCCATTGCATTAGATCACATGCTACAGCTGGGAATATTTTTAGAAGTTCAGAAAGTCTTCTGAGAGAGTGGTGTCGATCTTCTGCTGTTTGGGGAAAGTGCCTCGTTGGAGTAAATGCCTCTCATCACGATAACATAAGTGTCTTCTCTGCTTCAAATGAGCAGGTTATTAAGGTAATGTTACACTTTATTGCTGAAAAGCAGTGTAAATAGACACCCAGGCTCTTGAGATTATGTGCTTTCAGGAGGCAGGAAAAAAAAAAGAAGGGAAGACATTTTCTTTTACAATTTCTCCTTCTGATAAATAACATACTGTATTTACCTGTGAGATAGTTACCTTTGAATAATGGCCATGCACATGAATTCAGGGTGAGGAAAAATTGGTGCAGTTATGTGGGCAAATCATCTATTAGTCAACTTCACTTCTAGCATCCCCTGCCTCTAATCACTTTTACTTTCTGCTACCTCCTCATTTGACCACATTTTTTGTACATTCCATTCCATTCTAATCAACATTAATTTAAACAAAATAAAATACTATTGGTATCTTTTGTTGGTGACCCTGGCTTTTTCCAAAGTATTTCTACTTCTGATTCTTCCCAGACAGCCATTTTCAATAAAAAAAAACAAAAAGGAGTCAAAAAAATTCAGCAAAACAAACACACCACAAAATCCTGACCCTATAATCAATATTCCATACTCATTATACTCCACCTCTGCAAAGAAGTAGAGATGAGGTGTTCTCTCAATCTCTCTTCTTTAGGCCAAGTTTAGATATTGTAATTTCTTGGCATTTGGTTTTGATTTTTCTGTTACTATTATTTCTTTCATTTACATTTCAATCAGCACTTGGTAAGTCCTTTATATCCTCTCTTCTCTCTTCTGTCTCTGTCTCTTTGTCTATGTCTGTCTGTCTCTGTCTTTCTGTATGTGCCTGCACATCTGTAATTGATAGCTGTCTTCAAAGCTAGAAAAACCTAGATTTAAGTACTTACTCTGAAACCCACTGCACGTGTGATGTTGGGCAAGTCACTTCATCTCAATGTTCTAAGCAGCTCTCCAAGACTCTACTTTACAGAGAAGGCACTTACCTGCATACGGAAAGGGGATTCTGGGAGTTCCCTATACCAATGCAATTACATGCTCAGTCCTTATTCTTTTTCTGAGCAGAACACAGTCCCAGAATCAAGAAAAATGCAAAGTTTAGATAAATCATGTATACTCTTGCCATCATATATTCTAATAGAAAGATGAGGCTGTCTCAATTGGAAAGCAAGCAATACATCAGTGATCTATGGTTTCATTTTACCAACATGTTTTCTTCATCCTCTTAGAAGATTTTACCTTTCCCTAGATTAGGATGAGGGAATATAATTCTGGCCACAAAGGATTTCCCACTGAGGTTCTTATAGTTAGATGACAACCAGAGATAATTATAAAGATATAGTCAAGAAATATAGAAACTACAACATAACTAAGATTAGACAGTTGTGTTGTCTATAGACCTAGTGCTGATAGGATTCTGGAGATGCAAAAGTAATTGGTTCTGGGCAGGAAGAGCCTTTATGGTCATAATATGGCTTGAGTGTTTCATCCATGTTGAGTAATGAGTGAAGTTGAATAATGAGTGATGACTACTCTGCCTGCTCCTTTCTGATACAGATTCTTTCATAGTTAAAGTGTATTAGTGTTATCCATCCACTACAAGAGGATAAACAAGTTTGATGTAACTTTCCAATCTATTTTTTATTGTGTGCTTGGTTTTTGTATAAAATAGTAATTCAACATGTTTGCAAATCATGGTATTGTTAGATGCCAGCTCTGGCAGAAATTCCTTTGTTTACTGTACAGCTTGCCCAGTTGGGCTTTGCTAGTCAACATATCGAAATGTGAAGTTCCAAGCAGCTGTGAGTATTAAGTTGAAAGCAATTTTTACTAATCTAGCAGAGGGGCAATGTGGGATGATAGAAACTAGTTCCAGATAGTGAACGTTACTTGCTATAGACTTGGGGAACTCAGATGGGCTTTTTGGATGTTTGTTTTGGGAAAAATGCAAAAGTGAAGAGTGATGAGGAAATGGTTTGAAAAAAGTAAAAGAAAATACCCATTTGTATATATATCAAAACATTCTTTCTTAACAGTTTTTTTGGGGGAATTCCCAATGTTCTAGGAAATACACCACCCCAAAATCAACTCCTGGTCTATCCAAGGAAGAGGAAACATCCAAAAGTTACATAAAACAGAATAGTAATACCTATATTTGTACATTTCTCCAAAGGATTCAGGAATTCTTCAAAGAGCTTGTTGCATTTAAACTACCCAAAGTCTAGGAAATTGATCCAGAGGAAATTGTTATCTTGGATTGTCAATGAAGGTCTGTTCCCTAGAGAATAGTTTAGATGTCATTAGAAAGTCCTGCATGGATGTTCTTTGGTGTTGGGGACATGTCAATCAGTCAGTTAGTCATAAATAATTATTAAGGGCCTACTATGTGCCAGGCACTGGAGTAAGTGCTGGAGATACTAAAAACGGCAAAAATAGTCCCTGTCCTTAAAGAGCTCACATTCTAATGTGGTAATTAGGTATATGAAGAAATCTGATGAGAACAATATCTCCTCTTTACCAGCCCCTTCCTAGAGATCTTGTGCAGACCCATTATAAAAATTCAGAACTAAGATATGTTTTAGGTAAACCAGAATATAGAAACTGTGTCCTAAGTGGAAAGCAGCAACAAAGGGGAAAAATTAGTGAACATGGTTCAGAAGATCAAGATTCCAGTTCTGCCATTTATTGACTATGTGATCTTAGGTAAATAATTCAATTTCTTTGAACCCTATTTTGTTCATCTACACCATGAGGGCAATCATATTTGTATTGTCCTACCCACAAGGTTGTTGTGAAAATCAAATAACAGTGTGATATATTGAAGAGGGAAATGACTGTGGATTAGAGGATATAGACTGAAATCTCAGTTATTAATCTACTACTCTTGTTCCTTTGGTGAGGGATTTAACCTTTTTCTATGTCAGTTTCCTCATTTATAAAGTAAAAAGGCTGGATCACACAACCTCTAAAATGTTATCTTCTAGATCTAGCTTGACACTTGGGATCAGGCATACCAATATAAATTATTCTTATGTATAGAATGAAAAGGGACTGAATTTTCCCTCTAGGTAGTTGATAGAATCACAGTAAATAAGAGACAGGTAACAGAAGTAATATTAACAAAATGTAAACATGTGTGTACATCCTATAATTCCTTTACAAAATGTGAAGAAGTTCTGATTGAATTAGAATGGGGTGAAGACTGACAATACACAAGTGACTTTTTTTGAAAGCTATTTGCCATGCCCTGAAGAATGTTTAAGACAGGGAGCAGCTCTGTGACTCTTTTGTCTTTATAAGAAGTCATTAGGGGAAGGAGATCTTTCTTCCTCCTCACATCTATATATAGGACTATGGTAACAGTTCTATTCATTCAGTAGGATACACTATATCTTGGAATTAAGGGGTTCATGGAGCTAAGCAATTCAAGACGGGGAGCAGAGACACACTTTACAGATTGACAAAGAAAGACACAGAGAATCAGCATTCAAAAAAAAACAGTTCTAGCCATAAAACCCTCAGTTTACTTCTCTCAGCTTCCTGGCAGGGGAGAAAAAAACTGACTGGATTCAGGAGAGAACTAATACTCACAGTTGGGAGTTGATCTGCAGAGAGAAGACCTAGAAGATCCCATGAATGATCCACCCAGCAGAGACATTGTGTCCAGGGTGGGTAATGGCATAGGGACAATACAAGAAAAGTTACAGAACTGTGAGATTTCTTGGCCACATGTATACCACATGTATATTTTTATTGAATTCTGAATTTACACCCACTTTTTTCATAGATGTTGTGTGTATTTGTTGTAGAGTATGTACCAGATTTATGGAGAAAATAATGTTTCTACTATTAACTATTTCAGTAAATGATTTTGGTTTGAGCTAATCTACTGGATGATTATTAGAGGTGAGCTCATTGACTGGGACTTATCACCTTGAGTTTTAGGAGTACAGACTTATATAATGTTTTTGAATCTTTGAGAAATGTCACCTTGTAGACCCAAACCACATACCTTTTAATGTGGAGTTGGACTGCTATAGTTGTTTCTATCAACTCAGTACTCAAAATCTGAGTCTTAGTGTGTTACACCCATTGGAAATGTGGAGATATGTGCCTGGAAGCCTGGAAAAATCCACAGCAGGAATGTTGGTCAAGGGTACAAAAGATAATAGCAGGGACTAGCTAGAATCATTTGGGCAATCAAAAAATCCCAAAGAGCAGGCAGTCAGGGAACGTGGTATTAGGATACTTGAATGGGCCAAAGGCAAGTTGGGATAGAAGGAACATAGTGTAGGATTAGTACAATAGGAAATCGATCTTTAAAAAAATAGGGGAAAAAAGATCAGGGGGAAAAAATCCATTAATTGACTATACTTGGGATTAGTAAATCAGAGGCAGCATGGGTGTTATGGACACATCAGGACATCAGGAAGATCTAGGTTTAAACTTTGTCTCAGATTCTTACTAGTGGTGTATTCATGAACAAATAACTCTTTTCCCCAATTTTTGTTTTCTCATTTGTAAAATGAAGATAACAAATGTCTACCTCACAGGGTTGTTGAGAAGATCAAATGATATTACAATATATGTAAAGTTTTTTTTTTAAATATACATACATGTAAGTTACTATTATTGCAGGCAAACATCAGAAGAAGTGACAAGCAAATGGGATTTTGATTACAGTGATGAGAACATACTTTGACTTAAGGAAGCAAGGCTCTTCCTTTCCCTCTAATACACATTGATGACCTATAGCTGAAGTCTGAGCTGCTAAGGTTTATAAAGTACTTTCAAATAAAGGGTTTTTTAAATTATTATTTTGGTTATTCTCTTTAGATTAAGATAGAAGTGACAACATTTATTTTAGTATAAACAAAGAAAATGCTGATAATTCAATTAAAATGTAGAGTGATCTTAAACTAATTCTTGATGTCCAACTGTCCATGTGCCAATTAGTGCAAGGGGAGTGTATGAAAGTACAAACAGGTCACAAAACATAGTAGAAAAAATCTATTAGCAACTCTATAAATTAGCAGTTTTTCTAAGACCAGTTCTTTATTCAATTAAGGTCTTTTGCTTTGATCAGAACATGTTGTCACAGGAAAGTATATTGAATATATATATATATATATATATAATTTGGTTTGCTGGTATAAAATGTCAGACTTAAGACATTGTAAACTACTTGCAAAATCCAAATATTTTTCATTTTCAAATTAATGCCAATAATCAAAACAGACTTTGGAGATGGAGGGAAGCTTATTTGAATTAATATTCAGTTAGCTATATAAATTTTTAAAATGTATATGCTTAGTTAATGTTCTTCCCTACCACAGTTGGAGGCACACATGCATGCGGAGGCATCTGATAAACTTAAAAATAGTACATGTATTAGTGATAAGTATTGTCATATAATTTGCTTATTTTCAGGTACATGGATTTTAAACAAGAGTTATTCTTGTTTTTGTTTAAGCTTCTAGGTTTTTGTTTCGTTTTTGGCAGGGGAAGGCATTAAATGGAATTTCAGTGAGATACTATATATGATAGAAGCCTACATTTAGACATTGTCATAATTTTTTTTAAAAAAGCTTTATTTTACATAATTTATCTCATATATAACCTTCTGATATAAGTTTACAGATGGACCTAAAGCTCAGAAAGATTTAATGATTGGTCCAAAGTTATACAGCTAATTAATAGTAGACAATATATTGTAGCAGGAAGAGCAATGGATTTGGGTCTATAAATCCTGGGTTTTAAATTTCAGTTTTGCCCACTACCTACCTGAACCTGGCCAGTCACTTCCCTTCTTGAGTTTACATTTTCTTTGTTTGTAAAATGGTGTATGTAAATGATGCCTCAAGTCTCTCCTAAACCTATATGATAGGGTTAAGTTTGATCACAGGAACCCCTAATAAGCTTATTGAGTTTCCCCACTCAGTGATTTATTATGTGAGATGTTTATGTAGCATGATTAAAAGGCATGGACCTTTGTTAGGAAAACAGACCTATGGAACTGAGAAGATACAGTAGCACCTTGATGAAAAAAAAAATAAAAACAAAAACAGGAAACTCTTCTGATTGGTTCCCAGGGACTGAGAGTATCCTTAAAATCATTGATGAAGGAGAATTAGTGGACTCTTGTCAGAGACAACCCTGAGTGCCAGACAGTGTTGATCAGAGGAAAGGGGCTTGCTTCGCCAGAAGCTTCCCTCCATCTCCAAAGTCTGTCTTCCAGTGAAGAATAGTTTAAAAAATTATAGGTATTTTATCATGATGCCTGGCACATAGTAATTGCTTAGTAAATATTTGTTAATTGATTAATGTCTCTGTATATACTTATATGTGTTATGTTGTCTCTCCCAAAAGAAAGTAAACTCCTTGAAAGCAAAAACTATTTCACAGAATCACGATGTCTAGTACAATACCTGGCTCAAAGTAGGTACTTAATAAATGCTAATTTATTAATTGATAGATTCTATACCTTTTCATGGATTTCTCTTATTATTTTGTATTTTATGTTCCCCTCCCCTCCCCACCGCGGGGATGAAATAAAACATGTCTAAACCTGTGCATAGACTGTCTAAATTGGAATTAGTAGCCCCATCAATTAAGAGCTATTTTATATGTTTATTTAGAGATTTTCCTGGAATACTGAGGGAGTGTGGGGGAAAGTGAGCCAAATAAAGAGACTGATACTGTTTGAGTCATGATGCCTCCAAGATTGTGTCCTTTGGAGATTCTGGGCCTCAGGTTACATGTATAACCTAATCCTTTAAGTCAATTCTTATGGCTTCTAGTCAAGTATTGTTAAGTCAATGAGATTCTTACTTGCTGTACAAAAGTCAACCAGTTGGTTGGTCTCATCAATCAACAACCTCTATTGACAGCCAACAATGTCACAAGGCCTTTGCTAGACAAGGGTGCCCTAAAGGGATGGGCTTAATAATGATTCTCATTATGGTATCAGCTTTCTTGCTTTACTTGGGAAGGATAAGATTCCCAAACTAGAATGATTCCATCAACTTCTTTTAAGCCACAAATATGTAAGCCCAGGTTTTAAACTGCTGTAATTAGCCAGAGAGATGTCCTCTGGCCACCGAATATCTTCAATAGTTCTCTGCCACTGGCAACAGGGAATCAAGTAGTGGCTGTTCCTTGGCTATTCTAGAGCCCTGGTTGAGAGGTAGTTGTTTTTCATTATCGTTGCCTTGATAAATTAGGGAACATTAAACTGGAAAGAGCATGTTTTTCAGGCATAGTGGAAATCAGAACTACAAATACTATGGAAGCATTTGGAAGCAAGGACCCATTTGGGAATGCCTTGGCTTCAGCTAGAATGCACCTCCTTTACCCTCCTTTATTTTATTTATATTTTGCTTAGACATTTTGTTGGACTATAAAATCAAAGAATTTAGAACTGGAAGCTACCTACAAGATTACCTAATGCAATCTTTTTTTTTTTTTGTTAATGCTTATGAGGAACTGAAGCTTAGTCTATGACTTGTCTAAAATCATGTAACTAATAATTGGCAGATCTGAGACTCAAGCCCAGGACTTTTAACTGTTAAACCAAGTGATTTTCCTACTCCTCCACATTTACAAAGCTTTTTGCTTGCAACTGTGATGAGGTATGTACTTCCATTTAATAGAAAAAGAAACTGAGACAGAAATCAACTGATTTGTTTCAGGTCACATGGGTAGCAGGTAGCAGGGCTAGCATTTAACTCAATATCAAATGACTCTAAAAAAAGTATTCTTTACATCAGAAATCAAGATGTTGTACCATTTTGCTACCTACTACTTTCTTATATTTTATTAGCAGAAGGGAAAAAAGGATAGCAGAAAACTCCATATTTTTTTCAGTCTTCCATTTCTAGCTGTCAGTCAGGATTATGCCATCTCAAAAGTTAAAACAGTGAATTAAAATTCTTACTGGCTGATCTTCTATGGATGGACAGATCGTCAACCAGTGATACCATAGGAAAGATCTTTCTTGCTAATGAAATCCAAGGCAATGAAGATTTTTATGTAGTCCATAACTTTTGTCTTCTACCCTTTAGTATAAAATTTCCCTTGATCCTACTGGAAACCCAGATGAAACCTCCCCTCAAATAGTGATTATTTTCCACATTTAGGATATTTGCCAAATTCCAGAGAGAAGAAAAATTCGTAAGTCATAGGATTTAGGAGAGAAAATGAAAAGCTAGGAAATAGAGCTAACACAATAAGTAAAAGAATCATGATTCAAAAAGATCTTGAAAGACTAGGATACTGGAACAAATTTAAGGAGATGGAATTTGACAAAAATAATTACATAGTTTTAATTTGGGTTCAAAAATCAACTTCACAAAAACAAAGTAAGAGATATAAATCTAGACCAGGAAGCCATTTATAGACAATGATTTTAGATGGAACTTTTAGTTCAGGTATTGGTTGAACTAGATGGCTTCTGAGTTCCCTTCCAACTCTGAGAGTCTTTTAATTTTTGAGTCCTGAGTGGGACATTAAAGTCGATGTATTTGGATGCACCCCTCTAATATGCCTGTATTTTATTATATTGTTTTCCTGTCATTTTCACTGTAATGGATTTCTTGTCAGTCAATAAACATATTAAACATCTTTTATGCCAGGACTTTGGATAAGCATCAGGAATATAAAAAGATTCAAAAGACAGTTTTAAAGGAAATCAAAGAAGTCAGTAGGTGGAAATGGGTAGAGATAGCATTCTAGGTATGGAAAAAAGAGGGGGAGACAATGCAAGAATATTATCCTATGCATTTAAAAATGCCATTATCATTTGAGAGCTAAGATGGCGGAAGAGCAGGAAGTCCAACAACTGCATCCCATTCCCCACTAAAACAAAACAAAACCCTACCTCTTCTAAATAAATAGAGAAAACACCAGACTGAATCCTGGTTGGGAAATCCAAAGAAAAAATCAGGGCAAATCATTTTTTAAACTCAAGCTGGCATAAGAAAGAGATATCTGAGGGCACTAAGGACAGGGTCTGATCAGGGATATGCCATTCAGAGTGCTCCAGCTAAGGGAGAGTATATGTATCAAAGCAAGAAGAGCTTCCAGATCCATCAGAGAGGGGCTGAAACATACATGGAACAGAAACAGATGCCAACTGGTAGTTCTGTTGCTCACTGCCCAGTTTCTGAGTTGCAGATCCAGAGCAGAATGAGGAATGGAATTTCCAGATCAAGGAGCTATTTTAAACTTTCTCTTAAAGGAAGATATGACACATAGAGGAGAATGGTGGCCAGAAATGGGAGTTTTTTTTTTTTTTTTGAGGAGTCATAAGAATTGTGGGTATAATGAGGCTATAGATTGCCTCCCCTTTCCAATATCAATTTTAATACTGATTTGATTACTGCTAACTATTCCTAGCACAAGAGCAGGAGATGGAAAAGAAGCAGGAGATACAGAAGTATCAGAGAGTAATAAATTCAGATTAGAATGGCAACTATGTGGCTTGCACCACAGGAGCAGAGTACAGTTTTAACTCTAACTTCTAGCCCTCTCTGAAGCCTACAGAGGAATAACTAAGGTAGGAATCCCACTAAAGAGGAATCTGCAGTTCTGTCACTCTGAACCTTTTCAATAGACTGACAGTGATTGAATCCAGCAGTAATCTACTGAAATAGACCTATTGCTTACACCTAAACCCAGGTCAAGTGAGTGTAGCATCATGGTGTCGTTTTGCCATAAAGGGGCACATAAAAGATTCATTCTGACTCTGCTTACCGGTATCTGTCGATGTCTGCTTGTGCCCTTGTCCAAGATCATTTATGAGATTTTGTGCAAAGGGCCTTCCTATTCTGATCTCTGTGCCCCACTCAGTTCTCAAAAAGCCAGAGATACTTGTCCATATGTAGGTAGGGCAGGTAGGTGGTGCAGTAAATAAAGTGCAAGGCCTGAAGTCAGGAAGACTCATCTTCCCAAGTTTAAATCTGGCCTCAGAAACTGTGTGACCCCGAGAAAGTCATTTAACTCTGTTTGCCTCAGTTTCATCATCACTAGGTCTATAGATAACACAACTGTCTAATCATAGTTATATTGTAGTTTCTATATTTCTTGACTCTATCTTTATAATTATTTCTGGTTGTCATCTAACTATAAGAACCTCATTTGTGGCCAGAATTATATTCCCTCAGCCTAATCTAGGGAAAGGTAAAATCTTCTAAGAGGATGAAGAAAACATGCTGGTAAAATGAAACCATAGATCACTGATGTATTGCTTGCTTTCCAATTGAGACAGCCTCATCTTTCTATTAGAATATATGATGGCAAGAGTATACATGATTTATCTAAACTTTGCATTTTTCTTGATTCTGGGACTGTGTTCTGCTCAGAAAAAGAATAAGGACTGAGCATGTAATTGCATTGGTATAGGGAACTCCCAGAATCCCCTTTCCGTATGCAGGTAAGTGCCTTCTCTGTAAAGTAGAGTCTTGGAGAGCTGCTTAGAACATTGAGATGAAGTGACTTGCCCAACATCACACGTGCAGTGGGTTTCAGAGTAAGTACTTAAATCTAGGTTTTTCTAGCTTTGAAGACAGCTATCAATTACAGATGTGCAGGCACAAAAATACAGAAAGACAGAGACAGACAGACATAGACAAAGAGACAGAGACAGAAGAGAGAAGAGAGGATATAAAGGACTTACCAAGTGCTGATTGAAATGTAAATGAAAGAAACAATAGTAACAGAAAAATCAAAACCAAATGCCAAGAAATTACAATATCTAAACTTGGCCTAAAGAAGAGAGATTGAGAGAACACCTCATCTCTACTTCTTTGCAGAGGTGGAGTATAATGAGTATGGAATATCGATTATAGGGTCAGGATTTTGTGGTGTGTTTGTTTTGCTGAATTTTTTTGACTCCTTTTTGTTCCTTTTTTTTTTTTTTTTTTTTTTTTTTGAAAATGGCTCTCTGGGAAGAAGCAGAAATAGAAATACTTTAAAAAAAGCCAGGGTCACCAACAAAAGATACCAATAGTTTTTATTTTGTTTAAATTAAGCCCTTCTGGCTTCCCACCCTTCCTCCTTCCCCCCTTCCTTCCCTTCCTTTCCTTCCTCCCTCCCTCCCTCCCTTCCTTTCTTCCTTCCTTCCTTCCTTCCTTCTTTCCTTCCTTCCTTCCTTCCTTTGTACTTCACAATTTATAATGCACAGATCAACTATTGCAAAATCTCTCATGTACACATGACTATAACATATGATTGTATGCACACAAACATATATCTTCCTTTTTCCTGTCTATCATTAGCCCTTTTTTCTGATAAAGTAAGTGAGGGTTTAGCCCTTTGGATAGTACATTAGGTCCAACAGTAGCTGATGTCACACTTACCCTGGAACTCCCAAATCCCTATTTGTGGAAGCTGAGGGCTAGTTTTCATTGTGTCATGTTTCATTTGGCTGCAGAAACAAGTTTGTCTCTGTTGAGAAATGCCACACCTTTTATTTCTAATTTTTTCCACAATGTTCTTAGTAGATTAGATTTGGGGGTCCATTTTTTTTCTTTCTTCTTTTTAAAATAAATGATACATTTTAGCCTTCAATCTTCAATTCCTTTTATTTTGCTTCCTTCTTCATCACTCTTCCCAAGATGTTACATATTATCCAGTATTTATAGGCCTCAGAATTCTGCTAGGATCCTATCTTAGGAAAACACCACAGGTAAATGATAATCTTAGCACCTTGAAAACTTACATTTCCCCCTATCTCCAACATCTAGAATCATAATGCTTAGTACATAGTAGGAGCTTGATAAAAGCTTGTTGATTGGTTTATTTCTCCAGGAACTCCATATTCATAAGTGCATCTTATCTAATGGACATGGTCCTTTAAAAGAAAATGCAGTGTGAAGATTACCTTTTGGCAAAATAAACTCTGTTATTTCCATTGACTTCCATCCTCATTTCAGTCATGTTTTAATTTTTCACTTCTGAATCATCTTTTATAGGCAAAGACTCCTAATACTTTCCATTTAAGTTTTTCTGATCCTGTCAAGCAATCTGTCATCTGAAAATGAAAGATTAAAAATATAAGAGAACTCTGCTCCTTAAAGAAATCTTATGGGAATAGGAAAAATCTTTCTCATGTTAACTTTTGTAATTACCATTTTTTCTAAGATGGATTTTCTTAAAACAAGGCACACCCATAAAAAAAAATCCTTTGCCTCCACCCTCAAATAAATAATGGCACAATAGAGAAAATAGGCCTGGAAGCTTCTGTCTAATTCTATTAGTTTTTCTGCTTTTGTCAAGTCTAAAAAGAAGCTCTAGCTCATCTGCTAATCCTATGCAGCCATCTAGAGGATTCATTTCCTTCCTACAACTATTCCAGACTCCTGCAGAAAGGAGGCCCTGTTTACTGTGGGTTTAGAGAATCATAGGATTTATAAACTTTAGAGAACATACAGTTTAGCCTTCTCATTTTTTAGATGATGAACTGTCATCCATTACCATGTATAATCCTTCCCCTCCACCACCAAACCTTGAAATAACACAAAATGCCCAGGGACAGGAGAAAGAGGGAAAAGAGGAAAGGGATGCAGAAGATTGTCCTCCTGTTTCTGATCATTTCCTTTTCCCAGTCATCTGCTTCCAAATGCCCCTTCCATTTTATACAATTGTGATCTGCATATGCTGGGGGTGGGAATGGATGGATGTGATGTTACTGTTCTTTTCTCAATGATGCCATTGACAGGGTAAGGCAGAGAACCCAATTTTAAGCATGAGACAGAAAGCTTGTTGTTCTGGGAAAATTGAGGCTTTGTTAAACCTATTTTGGAGAGACTCTTTCCCTCCATTTTGAATTCTGAAGCTGATTTCATTCATATAATCAGAGTTTCTCTTAGTGTTTAGAAAATGAGAATAATTAAGCTGGATCAAAATTCTTTTTTTCCCCAAATGTTTTCTTGAGGTGGATAAAGAGAAAGCTGGGGAAAAGGATTTGGGCTTTCTTAGTTCTTTCAGAAGCAGCATCTTCCTGGAAGCACTATCTTCTCCTCTGAGAAGTCATGAAGTGGTAGGGATCACTTCCCATTGGACAAACTTGACAAGCACTAGCTTCTCCCCTCCTCCATTGGCAAAGTTGAATCCTTCATTGTCATTCTATAAGTAGCAATCTATATTCACTGTTTCCTCTTTCCTACCAGCCATGATCTCTTATAAGAAGCATTGTGGTAAAGTAGAAAACATGCTGGGCTTAGAGCCAAGGGAAGCTCAGGGTCAAATTCCTCCTCTGGTTGTTGTTGAAGTTGTATCGGTTGTACCTGCCTTTTGGACCCTATTTGTTTTTTTGGGGTTTTTTTTTGCCAAAGATATTGAAGTGGTTTGTTATTTCCTTCTCCAACTCATTTTACAGATGAGGAAACTGAGGCAACAAGGATTAAATGACTTGTGCAGGGACACACAGCTAGTAAGTATTTGAGACCAGATTTGAACCCAGGCTTTGTATTCTATTGACCATGACACTTAACTGCTCCTTCTACCTCTTGTACTTGTTTTGTGATCCTGAGTAAATCACTTAACTTTTCTAAATCTCAAATATTTTATCTGTAAATGAGAGATAATCGTTCCTACAGCATGCATCTCATAGAGTTTTTATGAGGATCCAAACAATCAATAAACATCTATTAAGCTTAACACAGGGGCCAGGCACCATTATGTATGTAAAATGCTTTTTAAAAATTGAGTTAAATCATTGTTAGCTACAATTATCTTGTTTTCCAATTTTATCCCTTTTATGAAGCATTCTTTGTCTCAACTCACAGCAATCTGTCCTTCCTTTGAATTCCTATATTTTCATTATTTGCACTCCTTATTTGGTACTTAGCATATAATGGCTATGTAGATATTATTATGTATCTTTTTATCTGTATATCCCAGTCCCCATCTGAACTGTAATTTATTTGAAGGCAGGATTCCTGTCTTAAGCATCTTTATATCCTAGTTTACAACATTGATCTTTGTAAAACCTTTTGTTCTAAATTTTCCCCTCCTTCCTCTCACCCCCTGCACTAGCTGGCTGGTAGTCCAATACATGTTAAATATGTTGAAATACATGTTAGATCCAATATATGTATACCTGTTTATACAGGGTTGCACAAGAAAAATCAGATCAAGAATGAAGAAAAAGAAAAACTGAGAAAGTAAACAAAATGCAAGCAGATAACAACAGAGAGAGTAAGAATGCCATGTTGTGTTCCACACTCTGTTCCCACTGTTTTCTCTCTGGGTATAAATGGCTCTCTTCGTCACTGAAAGAGTGAAACTGGTTTGCATCTTCTCATTGTTAAAGAGAGCTGCGTCCATCAGAATTGATCATCACATAATATTATTGTTGCTGTGCATAATGATTTCCTAATTCTGCTCATTTCACTTAGCATCAGTTCATATAGTTCTCTCTAAGCCTCTCTAAATCATCCTGCTGGTTGTTTCTTACAGAACAATAGTATTCTATAGAATTTATATACCATCATTTAGTCAGCCATTCTCCAATTGATGGGCATCCACTCAGTTTCTAGTTTCTTGCCACTACAAAGAAGGCTGCCACAAACATTTTTGCACATGTGGGTCCCCTTCCCTCCTTTAAGATCTCTTTGGGATATAAGCCCAGTAAAAACTCTGCTGGATCAAAGGGTATGCAGAGTTTGAACTTTTTGAGCATAGTTCCAAATTGCTCTCCAGAATGTCTGGATCCATTTACAATTCCACCAACAATGTATCAGTGTCCCAGTTTCCCCACATCCCCTCCAACATTAGTCATTATCTTTTCCTGTCATCTTAGCCAATCTGACAGGTGTGTAGTGGTATCTCAGAGTTGTCTTAATTTGCATTTCTCTGATCAATAGTTATTTGGAGCACCTTTTCATGTGGCTACAATTTCTTCATTTGAAAAGTGTCTGTTCATATCCTTTGACCATGTATCAACTGGAGAATGGCTTGAAGTATTATAAATTTGAGTCAATTCTCTATATATTTTAGAAATGAGGCCTTTATCAGATCCTTTGGATATAAAATTGTTTTCCCAGTTTATTGCTTCCTTTCTAATCTTGTCTGCATTAGTTTTGTTTGTACAAAAACTTAATATATTCAGAATTATCTATTTTATGATCAATAATGATCTCTAGTTCTTCTTTGGTCACAATTTTTTTCCTCCTTGACAGATTTGAGAGGTATATTATCCTATGTTCTTCTAATTTGTTTATAATACCATTCTTTATGTCTAGATCATGAACCCATTTCAACCTTATCTTGGTATACAGTGTTAGGTTTGGGTCTATGCCTACTTTCTGCCATACTAGTTTCCAATTTTCCCAGCAGTTTTTGTCAAATAGTGAGTTCTTATTCCAAAAGTTGGAGCCTTGGGTTTGTCAAATACAAGATTGTTATAGTCACTGGCTATTTTGTTCTGTGAACCTAACCTATTCCACTGATCAACTTCTGTATTTCTTAGCCAGTAGCAAATGGTTTTGATGATCGCTGCTTTATAATTTTAGATCTAGTACAGATAGCTATATTCTTTTAAGAGGGAGAGAACAGCAATAGTTTAGCTTAAGTTCTTGGCCAGGTAAAGAGTACAAGAAAAAATATGGGATCTAGTTTTTTTTTTTAATAAAACTTTCTATAAAAATATATTTCACTAAGAAGCATACCAATTAATGGCTGATAACTTGTATTTATATATTAACTTCAAGTGAAAATACCACTTGAATTTAAATTTATAAAGGAATATAGGAAAAGGCTGAAGTTCTCATTCTAATTTAAATTGTTATCAATTTCTGCTTAATCCCAAAATAAACTTCCTCTGTGATGCACGGGTTCAGCAATGTTTTG
The DNA here is from genome assembly GCF_902635505.1 of Sarcophilus harrisii. NCBI lineage: Eukaryota > Metazoa > Chordata > Mammalia > Dasyuromorphia > Dasyuridae > Sarcophilus > Sarcophilus harrisii. The sequence continues at coordinate 105,459,748 of NC_045429.1, forward strand.
ACTATATTTCAAAGTAAGGGTGGTTTTAAGTGAGAAAATCCTTGACAGAGGTAAAGAATTTTGACAGCTTGTTGATCCTACCTACTTACTGTTCATGGGTCACTAGAGATGAAAGAGTCTTCAGTTTCCTCTCTACTTTTGCCCTGATTTTAGATACCACTTTCTAAATGCCCTTATTGATATGTATAGGGAATTTTTAGTTTCTTCTGTCTGTAGGATAGTTCTTAATTACCTAGAGGAGCTTCGCTATTATTCACTCTTACTATCATTACTCACTCTTACATAAAGAATGGTATTACAATGGTCTTCATTGCTTCTGTTTCTATTGCTGTGGATACTGAAGAACTTTAAGCAATCTTTGAGATGATCTAGTTCCAATCCCTTATTTTAGAGATGAGGCTCTAAGATTTTAAGTGATTTGCTCAAGATCACACACAGGGAGTTAGAGGCAGGCCTGTGATTAGAACTTGTGTTTCAATGTAGTATAATACTCTTTTTTTTATGCCATGCTGTTTCTCCCATGTATTAATATATCATATATGTAGATAAAAGGAAAGTGGCCATTTTTAGCCAATCAGTCAGGCAACCAATAGGTATTTATTAAATGCTTATTATGTGCTAGGCACTGTGCTAAGCAATGGATATACAAAAAAAGGCATGCCTTATAGAACTCATAATTCAGTGGAGGAGATGGCAAAGAAGCCTCTTCAAAGATGATAAAAGACAGATTTCAACAAAATATAGCTTGAAAGCATTGTATAATAAGGGAAAGAAAAGAAAGCAAGCATTTATATAGTGCCTATTATATGCCAGGCCCTAAACTGAATACTTAATTTCTTTTTTTGGGTTGTGTGGGTGAGGCAATTGGGGTTAAATGACTTGCCCAGGGTCATACAACTAATAAGTATTATATGTCTAAGATCAGATTTGAATGCAGATCCTCCTGATTTCAATGCTGGTATTCTGTCCACTACACCATCTAGCTGCCCCAAGTATTCTTTTTAAAACAAATATTCTCTAATTTTTTTTTCTTATAACAAGCCAGTGAGATAGATGCTTTTATTCTTCCCATTTTAGATTTAAGGAAAAAGGGGTTATGTGGCTTGCTGAGGGTCACATAACTGGCAAATATTTGAGGCTAAATTTGAACTCAGGTCTTCATGCCTCCAGACTCAGTGCTCTATCCATGTGCTACTAGCTACCTTTGAAATAACTTAGCTTATTGTTGGTGACACACACACACACACACACACACACACACACACAAAACACACATATGCTAAAAACAGGAGAAAGAGAATGAATTTGCTCCCTCACTTTACTTTTCATAGAATCATGAGTAGCAAGAGACCTTGGCAACCATGAAGCTCACGTCTTCATTTTGTATATCAGGAAATTGAGAGTCAGAAGAGCTAAGTGGTTTGCCTATAATCCCATAGGTAGTAAGCATCAGAAGTAGCATTTGAAAGCAGATCTTCTTAGTCCAAAGGCAATGCATTTTCTACTACACTGATTTCCTTCTAGTGTAGTTACATGCTGCTATAGGGTAGGTCTGATTTATGTTAGCCTGGTGCTTTGCTTTGGAACTGGAATGAATCGACTTATTCATCTACCTTTTAACATTTAACAATGGCAAGTTTACTTAGTCATAGCGTGGAAAGCCCATGTAACAAGGATGGAATATTGATTCAATTAAATGTGATTTTTTTACCTCAGTGTTGGCTCTGTGGCTGGTCAGCTAGAAACATACTCCTCATATTGTGTGGCTTTTGTGCTCAGGCCATAGTGAAGTTGAGTTCTAATCAGACTCATGCCTATTAAGTCTTAATACCTTTTAAGGGGCAGCTAGGCAGCACAGTGGGTAGTGTGCTGGGCCTGGAATCAGGAAGACTCATTTTTTTCTGAGTTCCAAGCTGGCCTCAGACACTAGCTGTGTGATCCTGGGCAAATCACTTGACCCTATTTGCCTCAGTCTCCTTAGTTGTAAAATGAACTGGTGAAGGAAATGACAAACCAATCCAATATCTTTGTCAAGAAAACCCAAGTAGGGTCATGATGAGACAGCCAGATATGCTGGAAAAAAATTGAAGAACTTTTTTTTTTTTTTTTTGCTGAGGCAATTGGGGTTAAGTGACTTGTCCAGGGTCACACAGCTAGGAAGTAAGTGTCTGAGGCTAGATTTGAACTCAATTCCTCCTGACTTCAGGGCTGATGCTCTGTCTACAGCACAATCTAACTGCCTCTGATTGAACAACCTTTTAAAGGAAAAGTAGATTGGACCTTCAGATATGAATCATCCCACAATCCTTCAAATTTGTTTATATAAGATAATATAGGTTGAGAATGAAAGGTTGAGAAACTTGTATAGGCTTTGTACTCCTGTAATTTGTTGGAAGGATAGACTCTAAACTGATACTGATATTAATCAGGGAACCAAAAGAAATTGTCAACCCAAAATCTGAGTCAGACACCTATCTCAAAGGGATGTTGTTAGGCTTAAAGAAGATAACATATGTGCAGGACTTTGTAAACCTTAATTCATAGAAATGTTTGTGATTGCATAAGCTATTATTTTGACACAGATCTTTGACTTTAATGAAAAAGAAGTTGAGGATAAAACAAACAAACAAACAAAGACAAACCTCTGGGTACAAGTTAGTTGGGATTCTGTTCCAAATAGTTGGGCTCCTGGAGAAAGGATTTGGGGGGAGGGGCAGAAAAAAAAAAGCCTTTAAAAAAATAGTCAGCCAACCTCTTTTTATAAGATTTAAAACCACTGAGTTTATCCTTAGTTTATTTACTCTCTGCATTTCTAGAAAAGCTATATTTGAAAGCCCATGGACCTTCATCTGAAAGGGAGATGAAAGAGTCTGCTTTTCTTCTCATAGGGAGCAGAAGACTGAACTGCTTTGACAAAGTCCTATTTGTGAGCAACATTCTACTGATTTTTATTAACTTGAAATTCAGTCCAACTTTCTTAATAAAATCCAAGGCCCTTTAAAGAGATGGGCCTAGTAATCCACAAAGGAAAAATTAAATAAAGAGTACATTGCCCAAGCCCTATTTGTAGTGGCTAGAAACTGGATAATGAATGGATGCCCATCAATTGGAGAATGGTTGGGTAAACTGTGGTATGTGAATGTTATGGAATGTTATTCTGTAAGAAATGACCAGAAGGATGAATACAGAGAGGATTGGCGAGACTTACATGAACTGATGCTGAGTGAAATGAGCAGAACCGGGAGATCATTATATACCTTAACAACGATATAATGACAATGTATTCTGATGGAAATGGATTTCTTTGACAAAGAGATCTAACTTAGTTTCAATTGATCAATGATGGACAGAAGCAGCTACACCCAAAGAAAGAACAATGGAAAATGAATGTAAACTGTTTGCATTTTTGTTTTTCTTCCCGGGTTATTTTTACCATCTGAATCCAATTCTTCCTATGCAATAAGAGAACTGTTCAGTTCTGCACACATATATTGTATCTAGGCTATAAGGTGACATATTCAACATGTATAGGACTGCTTGCCATCTAGGGGAAGGGATGAAGGGAGGGAGGGGAAAAGTAGGAACAGAAGTGAGTGCAAGGGATAATGTTGTAAAAAAAATTACCCTGGCATGGGTTCTGTCAATAAAAAGTTATAATAATAATAAAAAAGAGTACATTGCCCAGAGTATGAGAGGAATTTGAATGGGCAACCCATTGAGGTAGCCTATCTCTGTGTATATCCCAGGAAGACTTTGCAGATGGACAGAACTGGGTCCAGGATTGAATACATAAGAGAGCAGGTAACACCACATTTGGAAAGCTGTATAACACTTTTGACCATTCTGAGCTGCTCCTTGCCATCCAAACTCATTGCTTAAATAATAGTATTTTCCCAGTGATTCAATAGGGATATAAGTCTTAAAGCACCACAATCTCAGAAGAATCAACATTTCAGGGGACCAGGAAAGTAGTGAAAAGACACATGGAATTAGATTTGTGATGGAAAATAAAGAGAGAACTATGGAGACTGAATGTGGATCAAAACATAGTATTTTCACCTTTTTGTTGTTGTTTGTCTGTTTTTCTTCCTTTTTCTTGGGTTTTTCCCTTTTGATCTGATTTTCTTGAGTAGCATGACAATTACGGAAATATGTTTAGAAGAATTGCACATGTTTAACCTATATCAGATTTCTTGTTGTCTTGAGGAGGGAGAAAAATTTGGAACACAAGATTTTGCAAAGGTGAATATTGAAAACTATCTTTGTATGTATGTATTTAGAAAAATAAAATATTAAGAAAAAATACATGGAAGACATAAATCAACGATAACATAACAAGCTGGACTACTATGTGTTCTAAGGACTAAGATTTTTTGATCTTAAAGAATTTTTCATCCTCTTCATCTCTGGGGTACCCTTGAACCCAAGTGGTTCCCACTTCTGCAACCACAACCATTGGATCCCTGTAAGCACAACTGCTGTGTCTGATTCTGGGCAGTGGAAACACTTTCTATACAAGATGACCCAGTTGAAAAGATTGATACATAATATTTTTCCCTTGGTAAACAATTATCATTTGCAGAATTAGGCATTGTTAGCAACTACCTCTAAGGATCATTTCCAGAAACCTTGGAATTGCTACACTTTTTTTGGTCAACATTTTGTAACAATTATTCATCAAAAATGCATATAACCATTATCACAACAATAGACTACACATCCCTTTTACCAACTATTAATTTATTCACAGTGATAGTAGAATTTACAAATGATATTGTTCTGTCATTTTTTAGTTATATCTGATTCTTTGTGATCCCATTTAGAATTTTCTTTTTTTTTTTTTTAACAGAGAGTAAACTGAATTCTTTATTTTTTTTAATTATAGCTTTTATTTAAAAGATATATGCATGGGTAATTTTTCAGCATTGACAATTGCAAACCTTTTGTTCCGATTTTTCCCCTCCTTCCCCCCACTTCCTCTTCCAGATGGCAGGTAGACCAATACATGTTAAATATGTTAAAGTATATGTTAAAGACAATATATGTATACATGTCCATACAGTTATTTTGCTGCACAAGAAGAATTGGACTTTGAAATAGTGTACAATTAACCTGTAAAGGCAATCAAAAATGCAGGCAGACAAAAATAGAGGGATTGGGAATTCTATGTAGTGGTTCATACTCATTTCCCAGAGTTCTTTCACTGGGTGTAGCTGGTTCAATTCATTACTGTTCTGTTGGAATTGATTTGGTTCATCTCATTGTTGAAGAGGGCCACGTCCATCAGAATTGATCATCATATAGTACTGTTGTTGAAGTATATAATGATCTCCTGGTCCTGCTCATTTCACTCAACATAAGTTCCTATAAGACTCTCCAGGACTTTCTGAAATCATCCTGCTGGTCATTTCTTACAGAACAGTAATATTCCATAACATTCATATACCACAGTTTATTCAGCCATTCTCCAATTGATGGGCATCCACTTAGTTTCTATTTTCTAGCCACTACAAAAAGGGCTGCCACAAACATTCTAACACATACAGGTCCCTTTGCCTTCTTTAAGATCTCTTTGGGATATAAGCCCAGTAGAAACACTGCTGGATCAAAGGGTATGCACAGTTTGATAACTTTTTGAGCATAATTCCAAATCACTCTCCAGAACAGCTGGATGTGTTCACAATTCCACCAACCATGGATCAGTGTTTTCCCACATCCCCTCCAAAATTCTGTAATTATCTTTCCCTGTCATTCTAGCAATCTGACAGGTGTGTAGTAGTATCTCAGAGTTGTCTTAATTTGCATTTCTCTGATTAATAATGACTTGGATCATCTTTTCATATGGCTAGAAATAGTTTCAATTTCTTCATCTGAGAATTGTCTGTTCATATCTTTTGACCATTTCTCAATTGGAGAATGGCTTGATTTCTTATAAATTAGAGTCAATTCTCTATATATTTTGGAAATGAGGCCTTTATCAGAACTTTTGACTGTGTAAAAATGTTTTCCCAGTTTATTGTTTCTCTTCTAATCTTGTCTGCATTAGTTTTGTTTGTACAAAACTTTTCAATTTGATATAATCAACATTTTCTATTTTGTGATCAATAATGATCTCTAATTCTTCTTTGGTCATAAATTCCTTCCTCCTCCACAAGTGTGAGAGGTAAAGTATCCATTTGGAATTTTTTTGAAAGAGATACTGGTGTGGTCTGCATTTCCTTCTCCAGCTCATTCTATAGATGAAGAAACTGGTGCAGACAGGGTTAAGTGACTTGCCTAGAGTCACATACTAGTAAATATCTGAGGCCAGATTTGAACTCAGGAAGACAATTCTTCCTGACTCCAGGCTTCATGCTTTTTCTACTTCAGTGCCATCTAGCTGCCCAGAAATGGATACTAAGGGCCATCTAATTTAATTCTCTTATTTTGCAGAGGAGAAAAGGGGAACTCAGAGAGCTAAAGTTATATTTTGAATCTAGGCTTTCAACATAGAATCACAGAACCTCAGAGATGGAAAGAAGCCCAGAGACCCTCTGGTGCATCTATTGATGAACAGGAATCTCCTTGGAGAACTGATGTAGTAGGTAAAGTACTGGGCTTAGAGTCAGGAAGAACTCAGTTAAAATTCAGCCTACTACCTTCTAATTGTGTGACTTTGAGAAAATCTGTTTTTGTCTGATTTCTCAGTTCCAAAATAGTGATATATTAATATTTATTTTCTAGGGTTGTGGTGAGGTTAAAAAGAAGTAATATTTGTAAAAGTGCTTAATGCAAGGCTTGGCATATAGTATGCCCTAAAAAATGCTTATTTCCTTCTCTTCTCTGCAACATTTTAGTTATTTAGAGTTTGTAAAAAGCCAACCTCTGAGAGAAAACTATCCATTTTCTGGCAAGAATTTTATTATTATTATTTTACGTAAGTTTTCTTAAACTTGCATGCATTTGATTTGCCAAGCCCTCTGGGGCCAGGACAAACACATTTTATCCAATGTAATGTTACAAACTTCAAACACTTAGAGAAAGTTCTCGTTTCCCTTAAATCTTTTCCTCTTCAGGCTAAACATTACTAGTTCTTTCAATTGATCCTCATAGAGCATGTTCCTTTTGTGTTCTAGTTGCCTTTCCCTGGATGTACTCCAATTTGTCAGAGTCTTGCCTAAAATGTGGCGCCTTGGAACTAAGCCTAAAACTTTAATGTGGTTTGATCAGGGTACAGAGTTGTCTCCCATGTTCTGGGCACTAGGTTTTCTCAACATATCTCAAATCATATTTGTCATTTTTCCCATCTTCCTCCTCCAAAGTCAGCTCCTTATTTTGACTTTCCAAGTAAAATGGAATTGAATTAAATGTCTAAATTCTCTTCTGTAGCTGAAATCCTATGATTCTGTTGCTTTCAGTCAGTTAACTAGCATCTATTGAGGGCATAGCACGTAGCAGAAATTGTGCTATGCTAGGATTGTACAGAAAGGCAAAAAAGACATTCCCTACTCTCAAAATGCTTACAGTCTGGGAATGGAGGGGTGGGAATGACAAAATGCAAGCAATTATTTGCACATAGGGTATATGCAGAATAGATTGGAGATAATCTCAGAGGAAAGGCCCTGAGAAGATAAGGATGGGAAAGGTTTCTTGCAGAAGATAAGACTTTAATTAAAACTGACAGGAAGTTAGGGAAGGCAGGAAGTAGAGATGAAAAGGGAGACAATTCCAGGCATTAGAGACAGTACAGATGGTCAGATTAAGGAAATGGAGTGACTTGCCTTGTGAAAAGACCCATGTTAGGTAGTAGGAGAGGTCCAAAGGTTAGATTAGCTTTTAGTGTAGTGGAAAAAAAGGTCAGAGGATTTTTTGGGGGGTAGTGGAATCAAAGGTCTTAAGTTTAAATGCTGACTTTGCTACTTATAACCCCTATGACTTTGGTCATATGCGTGTGCTTCAATTTCTTCATCATTACATTTATGAGGATTATGATTATTAGATGAGATGATCCCTAGTATTCCTGTTAAGATCCCAAAGCTTCTTTACCTCTTTAAACCTCCACCTCATGTCTATAGTATGAAGGGGTTTGATAGGGATGATATCAGTTCCTAAATTTGTGAATCTAGTGGACCTTACAGTATAACAGGCAATTGCTGTATTTCTAGTTGGTGATAATGTAGGCCTTTACTAATGCAATGACATTGGGAACACTATGAAGAGAGAAAAGAAGGAAGAAAGAAAAATGAAAAAAAGGAAAGAAGGAAGGAAGGAATAAAGGGGAAAAAGAAAGAAAGAGAAAAGGAAAGAAGGAAAGGAAGAAAACGGAAAAGGAAGAAAAGAAGGAAGGAAGGAAAGAAGAAAAGGAAAAAGGAAGAAAGAAGAAAGGGGAAAAGGAAAAAGAAGGAAGGAAAGGAAAGAAAGGGAGCAAGGAAGAAGGAAAGAAATAAGAAAAAATAAAGGAGGAAAGAAAGAAAAAAGAAGGAAGGAAGGAAAGAAAGAAAGAAGGGGAAAAGGAAGGAAGAAAAAGGAAAAGAGAAAAGAATGAAAGAAAGGAGGAAGGGAGGAAAGAAAGGAGAAAGGAAAGAAAGAAAAGAGTAAGGAAGGAAGAAAAGAAAGGGACAAAAGAAGAAAGGAAGGAAGGAAGGAAGAAAAAGAGAAAAGAAAGAAGGAGGAAGGAAGGAAGAAAAAGAAAGAAAAACTTTCATCTGAATGATATGTGCCTGGTCAGGTATACATGAAGAAAGAATTTCTAGGGTCACCGGCTAACTTCCCTTCTTTTAAACCCATAGCCAGATCCAAAGGACAGTCCCGAGACAAGAGACTCGGTCTCCATAGAGAGGGAGGTGGGAGAAAGCCTGGGACGTGGCGAGGCGAGTTTGAAAGCAGGCGGTGCAGTCTCCACAACTCATTGGCCAGCTTGCCTACATCACTAACTGGCCAGCAGGGGATGCGTGGAATTTCCTCGGCTAGGTGGAGTTCGGAAGGAACTGGGGCCTCTCTTTTGAATCTCTGATTCCCAGGTCGTCCGCCCCACCTCCTACCCCAGGTGTGTGCCCCTCCCCACTCATCGCTAACCCCTACCCTAAGTCTAGGCACGACGGCGCGCGCTCCAGACGCAGCCGAACCCCCACCCCCGGCTCCCCATTCATTCCCCTCCCCTATCCCCAGTGCGGCGGCGCACCCTCCGTGCGCAGTTATGCCGGGGGACGGGCGGGGCGCGATCGAGCTCTCGGGCCAGGGGTTGGCGGCGCTCTGCCAAAGGGCAGCCGGGGAGGGAGGGCCGGGTGAGTTGCAAGCCGACTCGGCCGCCGCCTGAACTCGGAAGTGCAGAAAGAAAGAGAGGGTGGTTGTGCACGTCTCTGCCGCCGCCCGGGACAGCCCGGAGGTTGGTAGCTGGTGACCATGGGGGCTCCTTAAGGTGTTTTGGTTTTGCCGGTTTAAAAAATGGCTTCGTTTTACTTTGTAGCATAAAGACCTCCGTGAGCTAACCTCCAATTCCTAACCTTACATCTTCGCACGTTTCCGAGGGCTGGGGGAAGAAAGAGCCGTGGACGCGGGGAGCATCTTTCCCAAAGCCCAGCGTCTGGAACCTCCCAAGCCCCGGGAGTGGGTTGGTGGGTGAGAACCTGCGCAAGAAAGAAGAAAAGTAGGGGCCAGGCTACACTGGCGCCTGGGATGAAGGGAGTGGGACGGGCCCTGCCCCCAGTGCACGCTCTGGAGCTACGGGAATGAATGCCGCGAAAGTTACTGGGTGGGGGGCATTCCCAGCAGGCCCCTGCCGGCGCGTTCTCGCCACGCGCGCGCTTGCCCACGCCTCCCACCAGCTTTCTCCTCTTTATTTTCCCAACTTCTTGTCTCCGCTTTGGGAACTTTGTGAATTACTCGTCTTCCCCGACACTTCCCAGGAATTTAGGACAACTTTCTCCTTGCCTTTTCCCGCCTCTAGCTTCCTTCTGCTTCTAAGTGAATGCTCGCCCCAGGCCATAACTTCAAAAAGAGCCCAGAAAGGAAAACTCCTTTTATCTTTTTATGGGATTCATCATAGCCAATCTCGGCTAAGCCTAACTAGGTTTACGTTGCGGAAAGTGACTGAATTTTTTTTTTTTTGCTGCAAGTTTGGTTAAAATCCATTTACAGACACCTTGTTAATGGGGAAAAAACGCTGGTTTTGGAGTCTAAAGTTGGGTTCAGATCTTTCATCCAGTGCTTGGACAAATCACTTAATTCCTCAGTTTCCGAGTATAAAATAAAAAGATTGGAATAGATGATTTCTAAGATTCTTTTCAGCTCTATGGCGAGGATGTTTAAAATAACAATAACAACGACAAAATCTTGTCAGTCCAGCGTCCTCAGAAATGGGGAGAAGAAATAAATTTTTGGGTCTTCCTTCTACTCTTGCACAAAGTAGAGATTCACTCTCTTTGATCGATATATTTCTCTTGTTTTATTTTCATCCTCATCCTCCTGTTTTTTTCTTCCTATCACTTCTTCTTTTCTGTCCTATCGTTTGTTTTGGATTTTAAAGACTGAAATTGGGCCAATAGGAGAGATTTAGTTTGGAAAACAGGTTCACTGCACAGGCCCTGAATGAGGGGTTTTTATTTCCCATTAACTATGTTAGGGGAAAAAATATCTCGTAAAGATGTTAACAGTTTGAGGTAGTGGGGGAGCACAGAGGCCCTCTAGTCCTCTAGTCCTTAGACAGCTAAGAGAAACGTTGAATACTGAATATTGGCAGATGGTGAAGGGGTGGGGGGAAAAATCAATCGTTTCAGTTCTCTCTGATTTTCTTGACCCCATTTGGGTTTTTCTGAGCAAAGACATTGCAGTGACTTGTCATTTTCTCCTCCAGTTCATTTTACAGATGAGGAAACCTGCAAACAGGGTAAAGTGATTTGCTCATTGGCAATACAGGAAATAAGTGTTTGAGGCTGTATTTGAATTCGGGAAGATACTCCAGGGTGAGCATTACATCCACTAGGGTAGACCTTGCCTAAGATGCCTATGGTTTTTATATTATCTTCACTTACCCATTAGAGGATTTTTCCTCTCAGAGTTTGTTCACTTTGTAACTTAAACTTCAGTTTGTTGACAGATCCAATTCAATTTCATTCATTAAGAATTTTGTATTAAATGCTTACTGTGTGTCTGAAACATTGTTGCACTGGGGATACAAGAACAAAAATGAAACCATTACAGGTTGTAGGGGGCTTTATTATATTCTATTTTGGGAAAAACAACACAGATAAGTAAATACAAAGTAATTTGGGGTCATAGACTATTCTAACAGCTGAAACAATCAAGAATAGATTTGAAGGAGCTGGGGCTTAAACTTGGCTTTGAAAACAACTTGAAATTCCCACAGGTGAGATGAGGAGGGAGTGCATTCCAGTCACTGAGGAGATGGAATGTCACTAGGATACTTTTTTTGGAGGAAATTACTCCACTTTCCAGGAGCAAAATGATGCCTTGAAGCACAACCGGTATAGAGCATTCCAGGGTCCAATCTGATGAAAGAGCAGCATAAAGGCTTCAATCTCAGAATTGACAGTCAGGGTTTATGTAAAGTTATCCTGTTTTCTATGAAAATGGGGCCCAGCAGCATCACATTCATTCAATCTGTGTTCAGTGACAGGTACACTTAACTAGAATCAACTCACTGAGAAGTTGTATTTTGTTGACAAAAATGCAGTTTAGTACTATACAATTAAAAAAAAAGAATTCAAATGCCATAAATATGTAAATTGTCATAATTAAGATACTATGTAGTTAAAAAAACTTTCCTATGTGAATTTTATTATTTTACTTATATTTTAATATTTTCCAAATACAGATGAAAGTAATTTTTTAAATTTATTTTTTAAAATTTGAGTTCCAAATTCTTTCCTTTCATCCCTCCCCACTCTCAATTTGATAGATAATATACATATACAGTCATACAAAACCTATTACCATATTAAATATTTTATGATAGAAAATATTTAAAAATACTCCAAGAAAAATAAAGTTTTTTTTAAAATATGCTTCCATCTGAATTCCGAGTTCATTAGTTCTATCTCTTCAGGTGATTAATTTTTTTTGTCACAAGTACTTCAGAATTGTGTTAAATAGTTGTATTGTGAGAAGAATTCAAGGTCACCAAAATCTATTGTAAAACTAAGGGCTTGGTAAATTAAAGATTCATTCAGTTTGGCTTCAATTATTGAATCTAATGACAAATTAATTAATTTACAGTTGGCACCTTTTATATAAAGTAGATAGAATCCTGGGCCCGAAATCAGGAAGATTCTTTTTCCTGAGTTCAAATCTTGCCTCAAACATTTATTAGCTGTGTGATCTTGGGCAAGTCACTTAATCCTGTTTGCCTTAATTTTCTCATATGTAAAATGAGCTAGAGAAGGAAATGGCAAACTACTCCATTATCTTTGCCAAGATGAGGTCACAAAAAGTCAGACTTAACTCAATAACAAAACAAAACAAAATGTGAATTGCAATAATTTTATTGTGCTTGAATAGGGAGGGTGTTGTGCAGTAGGAAAAGCATGGTCCTTTGGATATATCATTTAATTTCTGACTTTCAGTTACTTCATCTGCAAAATGGCTATATGATGTTGCTTTATCTATCTCCCTGGGTCACACTGAGGAAAGTGCTGTGAGAATTATAAAGTACTTTTAAAAACAACAATAATAATAATACTTCAAAAGATCTGTGATTCTGTTAGAGGGAGTACTCTATCAGTAGTGAGTACTGATTGTAATTGCTTCATACTTTAGGACAGTATAAATAAATAAACATTCAGTTGCATATTGACTTAGAACACCTCAAAATAACATTATTTATATTGTATTTTTTTTTTATTTTGTCAAACATTCCCCAGTTACATTTTAACCAAGTTCAAGTTGCTTGTGGCTATTGCCAAGTAAACGTTGAAGTTTTCAATCACACAACTAATATGTATTGAAGTCTAGAGGCTGGATTTGAACCCAGTTCTTTTATCAATCACACCATTATCTACAATTTTCTAATCTAGACTTCATCGGGATACTTCTCCTATATATCCATGAATATAATTCTGAAAAACAAGGTTTTCCTGTATCATCAGAGAGGGCCTATATTTCCTCCTCCCAAAGACAAATATGATAAAGAAACAAAAATATGATGAAGCTGGGAAATTGGAAAATCTTTAACATGTGATGGCACCTTCATTTTTGAAACTTGGACCCTTTTCTTTTAGAGGACTGGATAACTTTACATATGAACCTTCTGCGTCCCTATGCTTATTTAGAGAATCAGGTCTCTATGCTGCTTGTCACAAGGTTTTAACCTGAAATTGTACCCAACCATGCAGTCTCTGTTGGGATATTGGTTCCATGTCCTCATTTTCTTTGGGAACAACTTACAGTGTTATCATTCCTGCAATTTTAATCTGAGGGATTTTACCTTTATTGCTTTGTTGTGGTCTTCAATTCTTAATCTCTTCCTAAATTGAGAACACTTAATGCTTTCTCTTGGTTCTTATCTCCATTTAAGTGCTGACATTTCTTTTTAGCTGCAGCTAAATAGTAGATGTAACTAGGCCTCTGCCTTGCTTATTCATTAAATACTTCTAACTACAGAGGTCTTGGTGTGTGGTTTTGATTATTATTATTTTTTTGGCTATATGATTAAAATTGAATTGATTTTAAAATTAATTTTCTGTTAGCAGGGCACTCCTAAACTCTGTGATTTTTTTAAACATTAAATTTATAATGTCTTGGCTTTCATATTTAATCAGTCCAATTACATTGGACAAACTTTTCTCAAAAGTTGAAACCAGCAAATGCTAGGTATATGGTTTAGGTTATTTTGTTTTTAGGAAACTTGATGTAGGAAAATTTTACTTTAAAGAACAGAGAATATATGTTTTTAGGTGGAACTGGGTTGAGAGAGGGAAGGGTTTTTCAAATTGCAGAAGAACTTAACTCCACCTTAAATACTTTAGTTATATGGAGGGCATCCAACATCTTGGTATATTTTGAAGCATTCATAACTTAGACTTTTGGGATTCCCTGTACTTGATGGGATCAGAACTTAACACTAAAATTTAAAATTTAGGAATGAAAATAAAAAGCCTCAGAAATGATAATTGAATAGGATCTAATAGACATTAGATTATGTACTTTTCAGAATGTTGGTATAAATTGAGTGAATCAGTTAATCAATAAGCATTTATTAAATACCTTCTAATTCTTTGCTATGGTAAAGAGAGATGGAATTTCTGTAATAAATAGAAATTGGGAGTGTTCTCATGTTCTGGATAGGATTCCATGTAGTTCAGTGGAAGGATCCCTAAATTAAGGAGCCTTGAGAGCCTGGATTCTGGTCCTGTCTCTGCTATTGATTAGTTGTGTGCAATTGAACATGCTACTTCTCACTCTATGTCTCAGTTTTCTCATCCCCAAATGCGGATGACATTAGACATCAAGAAGGAATAAAATTGATACCAATCTTATTCTTAATCACAAGAGACAATGTATATGGATTTCCTTTGGGTAGCATAAGGCAAATGCTAATGTAAGTTGTTATGACCTGCTGTGTAGAGAGTACTCTATAGGCTAAATATTCAGTTATTTGGCAGCTATGGTTGTGAACCTATATTATTATGAATGAATACTCTGCAGTCTTCTAGTGATGTATTGATCCAGAACTAACACTCCTTCTCATATCATATTATGAAATTATAATTACAAGTGAACTTCCTGAGGAAGGATAAAATTATTTGATTTAGTTTTTCTTTTCTTTCTTTCCTCCTCATTTTTCTTCTTTCTTTCTCTATCTCTCTCCCCCCCTCATCCTTTTTCTTTCTTTCTTCCTCCCTTCTGGTCTCTTTACCTCTCCTTCCCTTCTCTAGGACTTAGAGAATTTCTTCTGATTTGAAGACATTGATCTATGTGGTTTAAGCATTTTTTCAGTTCTAAATTTATGATCTTTGGAAAATAACTGAGTAAATTATTATACTGAACTCAAAATTTTTTTCTAAATTTCTTTCTCTTTTAAAATATTTTTAATTTTATTGCTGTTTTTTGTTACTATCACCTTCATTTCTGAACATATCCATCCCCTTTCTAGTGAGCCCTCTCTAGATAAAAAGAAATGAAACATATTATCCACTTCCTGATAGAGAAGCAATAGATTTAGCAGGCAGAATGAAACATCTTTATTTTGGGAAATTTGTTTTCCTTGACTATGACTATTGTTTCAAGAGTCCCCCCCCCCATATTTCCAGTGGAGTAGGAAGTAGTGGGGAGAAAAAGAGATTTCTATTTATTAAAAAATTTAAAAAATAAAAGAAGTGAGGTGGAAACAATAGTTCAGTTTCATAAACTTTCCATTTGTGAGCTCTTTTGCTTGAAAAATTCTTACATGACTCTGGTTATATAAGTATATAGAACAGGTATGCAATTAAACATTTACTGATAATAAATCATAGTTTCACAACCCCCACATTCAGTTATAAGACTGGCTTTGGGTTGTGAATCAGAGTTTTAAACACTGGGCTATAGATGGGGATTTCTGCAATATACTTTCAGAAGAGGTCACTGTGTTACTAGTTTTGCTGAACTGTTTTGCTTTGTTATGAAACCTCTTAGGGAATGACATAGTCTGTGGATATGTTGTAAAAACAAAACTTATCAATAAAACTAAAAATAAATAGAAAGGACATGGTTTTAAAAAAGGAAAAAAGAAAGAAAAACAGTTTAGCAAAAGTAATGAATACATCAATAGTCAGATAGAACATAGTAAAAAAAAGAAAAAAAGAAAGAAAAAACAAGTTAGTAAAAATAATGAACACATTAGTAGTCAGATAGGACAAAGGGGAGGGAAAAGAAAGAAACAGTTTAGCAAAAGTAATGAACACATCTATAGTGAGATAGTATATTGAAGTGGCACAAATACAAAGACTCCTACATGTGCATAAAAAGAGAGAGGTACATTTTCTTATCTTTCTATAAGCTTAGTCATTAAAATTACATAGGTTTTTTCTTTATTTTTGTTTTGTTGTCTCTCCCTCCCCCAAAATTTACATCATTGTATTCATTGTATATACTGCTTTTCTGGTTCTGCTTCTTACTATTGGTTCCTATAAATCTATCCATTTAGTATGCAATTTCAAGTTCATAAATTATACAAAAAGTAAAAAAAAAATGCTTCTGAACTTTCAGGTGATGACTTATTAAAAATTTTAAATTAGAAATGTGAAGAATTGGAAGTTGTTGTGAAAAAGGATAGAGCAATAGGAAAGTAGTCAGAATGAGAAGACAGTGAGGAAGGCATCTTGATATATTTTTAACAGTGACTTGATAAAAATGCAAACTCAGGTTGTTTCAGCACTCCTAACTAGCAGAACAAACCTTAAGAGAGACTGAATCAGGTTTTCTCAGATCAAACCTATAGATTGGATTCAGTGAAGTAAGTTGGGTTTGTAAGCATCCTTTTCTAAAAAATGCAAAGATCTCTGGAGGTAGGAAGGGTTGATCATCATTGTAGATGAGTTTAATAAGATTGCTTTATCCCTACCACTTAGCCAATCTACTAATAAAAATGTGGAACAGAGCAGGACCAAGGACAGAGCTCTAGGTCTCCTTAAATAGTTATCTCTCCAAATTTAGTGAAATATAATAATAATAACAATAATTTATTAATGATTCTATTATATAAAAGATATCTGTAGTGCAGATACAAATATAAAATGGAAGGTCTGACGTGCATAGATTGGTATCTCCAACTTGTGTAGGTGGTAAGGGAATTAACATTCATTCACATTGTAGCTTGAATGAGTTCATTCAGCATTCTGTCAATTAACCAGATCCAAACCCATTAACTTATTATTATTTATAAATTTATTTTTATAATTTATATATGCATATTTTGACATAATTATATTATATATAAATACATATTTATATATTACAATTTATCATCATCCAGGTCATATTTGTTTATCTTGATTATAAAAGTATAATGAGAGAATTAATCAAAAATGCCTTGTTGAAATGCAGTTATCCTGAATATGTATGTATGCCAGTTAATTGTGGTCCCCTTGTTTTTAAGTACTAAGAAATAAGTCTTTTGATAATCCAAATTTGAATTTCATGGGAAATCAAACACATAGGGTCCTAAATTTTGAATTACTTACCTGCCCCTATTGCAAAATCAAGATGTTTCTCTGCCTCTACTTCTGCAGCAGATAACTCTTTAATCCAGAGATTTAATGGTGAATGAGGGGATTTAAACTTTTGGCTTAATTTATATAATGTTTTTGGATTATCTGGAGACTTGTTTGGTTTCTTTTGATTAAATAATTCACTATATCATGCTCACATTGTTGTATATTGTTATTCAATAAATGTGATTTGATTGACAATAACTACATTATGTCTTATAAAATCTTCCCTCCCCACTTGTTTTTCTATTTTAGGGACATCTTATGGATTTCTCCATGATCCTGCAATAAGTAGCAATGCTGCCAAAATGGGAATTATTTCTCTACCTGTTTGTTTCTCTGGGTTTCCACTTTTATTCTTTCTATGAAGTCTACAAAGTCTCTAGAGGTAAAACTTTATGCTTTCTTGCTTTCTTTGAAGGAGGAATATAGAATGTCAGAAGTTGTTGCCTCACATTTATAAAAATAGATATGTGTGTGTGTAGAACATATACACATGTATGGATATATACACACACAAACATATATGTATATATTTTGTGTTATTGTTCTTCAGTCATTTCAGTCATGTCCAAATCTTTGTGACTCCATTTGGGGTTTTCTTGACAAAGATATTGGAGGAATTTGCCGTCTTTTTCTCTGGCTCTTTTACATATGAAGAAACTGAGACCAACAGGATTTAGTGATTTGCTCAGGATCACACAAGTTAGGAAGTCTCTGAGGCTAAATTTGAGCTCAGGAAGATGAGTCTTTCTGACTCCAGACCCACTGCTTTATTTACTGTGCCACCTAGCAGCTAATATAGTATATATGCAATATGCAATATAACTTTTATATATAACACACACATATATGTATTCATTTCTGCCATTATCCTTAGTAGCATTTTGAATGAAAGAAGTTTTACTGTAGTACCTCTAGTAACCTTGAAGTTATTGCTTGCTCCATGAAATGTTTTTATATCCCAAGGCAGAAGTGATCTCTCCCTCCTACTATCTCATTGGTTTTTTCCATACCTCTCTGTGCATCCTGGACTTCCAATTTTGCATTAGAATTGCTCATGTCTTCCCTTTCTAACTAGGTTGTAAATTTCTAGAAGGCAACCATATCTTATATCATTTTATATCTGTAAAGTCTGCAAGTATCTTTACACCTAGTAGACATTTAATAGCTACTTACCTAGTTAATAAATGAATAAAGAGTTCCTCCAAACTTCCAAACACTTAACTTATTTATTCTCACAATGTGGTCTGTGCATGTCCTTTTTATGAGTCCATGATTTGTTGTCTTATAATGTTAGTGTTTTGTTTCTATAAGTATATAATAAGCATGTTGTATTTGATATAATCTTTTATCCTTACAACAACTTAGAAAGGTGGGTCTATTATTATTATCTCCATTTTATAGATGAGGAAACTGAGGCTGAGGTGGTGATTTGCCCAGCATCACACAGCTAGGGTTTGTAGGCAGATTTGAACTTGTCTTCCTGATTTCAAGTTCAATACTCTATCCATTATACTATCTTAGCTCGGTATTTTTGTTTCTGGCATGACAATTGATTCCCCCTTTCACTAAGTGTTCAAAGGTAGCTTTTACTCTTGTCTATCTGCCCTGCTTCTTCTGCCCCTTTTCCTGCCTCCAGTTTCTTAGAGAGGCTGCTTCAAATCTAGAAGTTTGAAGGTAGAATATTTGCCTATAAGTTCAGCATTGTGACTTTCAGTACCTAACATGAAGAAAAGAATTGATCTGAATAGGAAACCGTCCCCACTGAAATATTAACAACATGAACAGCCAGGAGGAAGGGTAACTGCAATACACTGAAAATATGTTAAGAAAATAGATGGAAAATGTTTCTGGTTTGAGGTAATGGACAGATTCCTCTCTTCACTCAAGGTGAAAACTGCTTATATAGGAATGTACTCCACAGAGCTATTTCCCCTGCCCTTTCTTATCACACAGACCAAGCTGAGTTGAACAAATTGGATAAGTAGTTAGATCATATCTAGTGCTGTTCTTTGTATTTTGTCCTTGCTTGACAATGTAGATTTGTGGCCATTATTATTAGATAAAAGAAAGAAGTGATTTTAAGATAAAATGACATATGAGTGGCAGATTTAGAATGTTGTATGCCATATTTGCTTGCAGAAATGGTTAGACATTTAACTTACTGTTCAGGAGATGCTCTTACTATCATGTAAGACACCCACAGAATAAATAGCTTTCTCTACTCTACTATTCCTTAGCACCACTGTATTTTTCTTCTGTCCAAATAATGCCCTAAATTCCTCAAAATAGAGGCCTCCTTTTCGATAAGGAAGTACAACTAACCAGTCCATTTGCTCTGTTTGACAGTAAATATTCCATCCAGTCTACCACCTTTCTGCTAAGAGGGGAAATTTATTTCACCATTGGGCCACAGAAGTCATTGTTTTTCACTGCATTGATCAAAGTCCTGATGTCTTTCAATGATGTTTTCCATTACATTATTATGTAAATTGTTCTCTTAGTTTTGCTTACCTCACTCTGCATGTGTTTATATATAACATATCTTTAGAAGTTTCTCTGGATTCTTTATAATCCTTGATTTTTATGCTGCAATAATATTCTGTTATATCCACATATGTTCAGTTATTCCCAAAGTGATGATGGGAGGTGGCTTTGAATGCCAAATAGAATTTTGTATTTGGTCCTGGAGAGGATATGGAGCTTCTGGAGTTTATTGAGCATGGAGATATGTTTGGACCAGTGCTTTATGAAGAATAGTATAGAAGAGATAGATACCTCTTTTCTTCACCAGGCTAAAGCAACCCTAGTTCCCTCAACCATTTTTTCTCAATTATCCATTATTTGTTTTTTGTTTTTTTTCCTCTTTTTTACTTCCTCCTGACTGGGGAAAAAGAGCAAAACCTTTGCAACAAATATGCATAGTCAAGGAACATAAATTCCTGCACTTGCCCAATATTTTTTTTTGGTAATTATATATTTCCTCAGTAATATTCTTGATGCCACTTCTTGTATCCCGTTTGCTTTGGAACAATACTATTTATAATAAATAGTTTTCCCACCTCTAGCAGGTAATCTTGCCCATGCAGGGATATCCGTAGATCTAGCCATTTTCTCACTCCAAGTAGCAGGAGTCTCCTCTATCCTAGGGACTATTAACTTGTCTTGCAAACAGAAACTCCATTTTAATGCTCAGAATTCATTTGATTCTTGCTAGAATATTAACTTTCCTTTGGGAAGATGTTTCCCACTGTTTCTAGAACAGAATTGTTTTAGAAATACATTGAATAAATACCCAAATTAACTCAAAAGGACATAGGAAGATTCTAATACATCCAGAGAAAGAACTAATACATTATATATATATATATATATATATATATATATATATATAAATCACACACATATACATATATGTCATGTAAGAATGATTTATGTACACTCACATTTGAATCTAAAGGTAGTCATCTCTAGGATAAGGGGAGGGAAAAAAGAAGAAAAAAGAAATTTACATAAACTATTTTATATATATATATATATATATATATATATATATAAAAGAAAAAGAAAGTTTACATAATAAATTTGCAGTTTTATATGAATTCATCTTTTTTATTATACTATATCATGGAAATGCTTGTTTTATTCCCTAAATTAAAATATATTTATTTTCTAGTCCATAGAGAGATATATAGTCCTCTTATAGCTCAATCTATAATTTCTTTTTAGGTTAGTGCTGTAGTTTTTCTTGAACAATGCAGAAGAAATATGTTATCCATAACTAATTCTTTATCTATTAATGCATCTGCCAGTTAGCTGATAAGAATGATCTACCCCCTCCCCCCCAAAGCTTATTTAGCCAGGAGAATAGAGGTCATGTTCAGAATTTCCTCTTGATTCTATGGCTCAGGAAACCTGAGGCTTGAAGAATTTCATGAGTATATGGAAAATACAAGGTCTTTACTGGGAAGCTTTGCCTCTGTGTTCCATTTCTGATGTGTTAGAGTGTTTGGGATATACATATATACATGTACATATATATATATATATATATATATATATATATATATGAGAATGTGGATATATTGGTGTATTTAGAGAGGCAGCAAGATCTCAGTTCAAATACTGCCTCAAATCCTTCTTTAAAATGGAGATAATAGCACCTAGCTTCTAGGGTTGTGAGGATACAAAGTGAAAATATTTGAAAATTTGCAAGCCTTAAAACACTCCTCAAATCCCAGTTAGGATAATAGCCCTTATAGCAGATATTCTCCTTAGTCACTCAGTATAGTTGCAGGCTACTCAGTTTCCATTTCCCCTTTTTCAATATTTCCTCAGGGCCAAAGATGTGGATATGGACGAGGAATGATTCCTCAATTTAATTGAATCTGAAAAGGAAATTTCCAGTGAGAGTAGAACAAAGCAATCATTCCTTTCTTATACTCCAAAGTGAAACTGAAATTTTGTTTTGTGGGATGTGATATGATCTACTGTCCAGTGTTGGTCCCTCTTTTCTTCTGTCCTCTGGAAATTAAGATTGACTATATGTCCACCTTTTGACAGGGTTATTATCTTTTATATGTATCTATGCTTCCATTTATTTCAAAGGAAGGCATACTATGGGGACCTTGAAAGAGTTAATGCATCTCCCCTTAAAATCAGCCATTTACATCTCTTAGTGGCAAGATAGAGCTAAGGTTTATGCAGTTACAAATTAATTCTCATTAACAGCCATTACCTATGGTAATAAAAAATGAAGGATCAAAATTCATTTGTAAGTGTATAAATATTTTTTCATGTGGTCTGTGGTCATAAAATATACTTCTTTTAGTAATATGCTCACTGTTCTCCTGATATGGTTGTGGTGATCTTTAGCCTTGATATAAGGCATAGTTTCTCTTGGAATTTAATGGCTTCTTTGCTCTAAAATTGGACAGGAATTAAACAACTGCATAAATCAGTTTTTTATTTAGTGTTTTATTTCCTCCCAGTTATATGTAAAAACAATTTTTAACATTTGTTTTTAAAACTCTGAGCTCCATTCTCCCCCTTCCTCCCTTCAACCCCATTGAGAACACTTGCAATTTGCTTTAGGTTGTAAATGTATTGTCATGCAAAACATTTCCATAATAATCATGTTGTAAAAGAAAACATAGACCAAATTAAAAAAAAAAAAAAAGCACACCAGAGAAAGAAAGTAAAAAAAAAAAAAAAAAAAGTATGCTTCAGTCTGTATTCAAACACCATCAGTTCTTTCTCTAAGGATGGATAGCATTTTTCTTCATCAGTCCTTCAGAGTTGTCTTGGATCATTAGAATACTGAGAATAGCTAAGTCATTCATGGATGATCATCTTACAGTATTATTGTAACTTTGTACACAGTACATTTCACTATGCATCAATTTATGTAAGTCTTTTCAGGTTTTTCTGAGAGAACCCTGCTCATCATTTCTTATAGCACAATAGCATTCCATCATAATCACATACCACAATGTTTAACTATTCCCCAAGTGATTGTCATCAGTTTCCAATTCTTTGCTCCAAGAAAAGAACTGTTGTAAATATTTTGTACACAAAGGTCCCTCTCCTTTCTTGCATAGATCTATTTTTAAAACTGTAGCCACCTCATACTCTTTTGGCTTCCAGAGAGAGGTCCTTCTCATTTCCAGTCTTTTACCTTCCTACTTTTCAAACCAAAACACTGCTCCCTCTGTCTTCTCTCCCCTCCTCCATCCTAGGCCTACAACCAAGTACTTCAAAATCCTGTGAATGCTGGCATCCTTTGTTTACCTTGAATGCTGTCCCATCTCCTGAGACATATCCTCATGCTTGGAATTCTTTCTCTGTCAAGTCCTACTTAAAATCCCATTCACATGAAGCCTTTCTCAACTTCTTTATTGCTAGTTCCTTTTCTCTTTTGTATATATCCTGTCCATATCTTATTTGTACACAGTTGTTTGCATGTCATCATTCCTATTAGACTGTTCATCTGCACTTCAATTATTCTTCATTCATCTCTCTTCAGAGCAATCTAATGGTGTATCTCTCATCCACTTTGGATGCTGTGACTATCAAGCCACTTTTTGCATGGCTTGTACATTACCTGGCTTTTCAGGCCCTTGTATCTTCTTCTGGGATGGTTGATTATGGAGTTGGGAGAATATGGTTAGTAAAACTGTTTTCCTCCAGAGGAGAGCTATTGCTTTTCCATTAGCTCTTTGTGCTTTTCTCCTCAGTCTAGCTGCTCATAGATTGAACTGATGCCTAGGCTAATAGCTTATCTGTTCTCTCCTGTCTTCCCTGACCTCAAACCTTATCTTGAGTTATGGTTGGAAATTCATTTTACATCTTCATTTTATTTTACCCCATCTGGTTAGGGCAAGTTATTCCCTAGGCTGTACTTCCTCAAATAGACAAGGAGAGATGAGTGATGTTGTAGAAGACTTCTTTTATTCCCTTTACTCCATTTTCTTGTGTTCTATTCAGATCCTTGGAGTTAGGCTTGTTGAAGAAGGTGGTTAAAAGGCTAATGACCTTTTCTCTGCCTTTCCCCAACTTTAAGTCCCAGCCTGGCTTTTCTTGGATCTCTATGCATTTCCACATCCTTAACTCCTCACCCCCCCCAATTTTATTTCAACATTTCTAAGGTTCCCTCATCTATCATTTCCCTTAAGTATTGGCTGGAGCTTATTGGCTTCCCCCCACCAAATGATTGAAAACAATGGGACAGGTTTATATGATGATTAGAAATTATCCCTGTAAATGGTTTGCTTTAGGCTAGATTGATTTACTTTTTCTTTCTTCATGAACATCTTCTCCTTACTTGATCATAAGTATTACATAAAATAGGTTTACCATTTTTTTTCAGTTAATAGTTTTCTATCCTAATTCACTGTCAGTATTTAAATTGTACACTTGTTTGCCAATAGGTAGATCATAGTTTTTCTAGGTCATCCTTTTCACTGGGAAGATTTTTTTTTTTTTTTTTGTGGTAGGAGTAGCCACAGAATTATAATGAATATTCCTTCACAGAAGTGACTTTATTTCCTATATTCTTAAGCAGTTAGCAAGCATAAAATTTAGGAAATGGGAACAAGGAGTCAATAAAAGTGTTGGTTGTTCCAGAAGATAGGCTGATTTAGAAAATTATGAAACTTTCTGCAGAATTTTACTTAAATGAGCACGGTCTCTTCACTTAGTTATACTTGGATGTTCATTAGCTGAAAGAATTTCTTGATAACATATTAACAGTCTTATTTTTAGGGTGAAAATTTAGGAACCCCATCTTATCATGTAAGGGAAACCAAGGATCAGAGAAATGACCTTCCTATGGTCATATAACTAATAACTGTCAGAAGGGATTTGAATCTATATCCTTCTGACTCTGAACCTAGTCTTGATCTACCTCTCTATATCTTTCTAGTTCTCATTCAAGGGGGTTGGCATCAGAGAAATGCTAAGAGTCATTAATATACTTGGAACGATCTTCAATTTTAGATGTCTATCTGACGGTCATTGCTTCTATCACTTGTGGAATTGTAAAAAGGTTGCTGTGGTAGACAATCTATTTAGGTGTCTGTGTTGATTCTCAAAAAGGATCATGAAATTCTCCAAACAAAATGAATTTCAATACACATTCATTAAAATGTGTGTATATACATATGTATATGTGTATATCTATATACACACACACACACACTCCATAAAATTATCTTAGGAGAGGATATGTCTTTTAATTAAAGCTTTTTAATTTTCAGAAGATATGCATGGATAATTTTTCAACATTAACCCTTGCAAAACCTTGTGTTTCAATTTCCCCCTTCTACCCACCCTCTCCCCTAGACAGCAAGTAATCCTATATATGTTAAACATGTAAAAAATGTGTTAAATCCAATATATGTATATGTATTTATACAATTATCTTGCTGCATAAGAAAAATCAAATCAAAATGGAAAAAATGAGAGAAAATAAAATGCAATCAAGCAACAACAAAAAGAGTGAAAATATTATGTTGTGATTCACACTCAGTTCCCATAGTCCTCTTTCTGAGGCTCTCTTCATAAGATCACTGGACCTAGTCTGAATCATCTCCTTGTTGAAAAGAGCCATGTCTATCAGAATTGATCATTGTATAAACTTGCTGTTGCCATGTACAATAGTCTCCTGGTTCTACTCACTTCACTCAGCATCAGTTCATGTAAATCTCTCCAGGCCTGCTGATCATTTCTTATACAACAATAATATTCCATAACATTCATATACTATAACTTATTCAGCCATTCTCCCACTGATGGGCATCCACTCAGTTTCCAGTTTCTTGCCACTATAAAAAGGGCTGCCACAAACATTTTTGCACAGGTGGTTCCCTTCCCCAAGTATGTGTCTTAAAATCAAACCCTCCCACCACCTCTAACCAAAGGGGAGATGATATTTCATAACTCTTTTGCCTATATATTTTACCTGTTTTATGATTATGGATTATTTTTTTTCCATTAGAGGGAGCTCTAGCCCAACCAAAAAGAGAAAGTTTGGTTGATCCATATGCAAATTTGTTTTTCTTCAATTTATTAAAAAAAAAAGCCCAAAACAATAAACAATACACAAAAGCCAAAACCCCAAACTCCCCAGTTGTTTCCAGTTTTCCATTTTACATAGTCCTGAGTCACCATACACTTTTTATGAAAGTGAAAACTGATTAGAGTCTAATGAAAAGGAAGGAGCAGTTCCTCAAACGGTTTGATGAAAGTGAACCTCCATAGCTTGTTACCCACTCACTAGGTGGAAACAGATGTGTTTGTTTGCTTGTCTTTTCCTTAGGTCCCAAGGCTGTGTAAACTGCAATTCTGGCTTTTGCTGAAAACAGGGAAGGACAGTGCTGGCACAGGAAGAATGAAGTCTGGCCTGCTCCTAATGAGACCCTGAGGGCCATTTTATTATTAGTTCCTAAAGGAACCAGACTTCAAGGTGTATGGGGTTGGAGAGGAAGAAACTTCTTGCTTTTTTTTTTTTCTGAAATGTTTGCAGTTTCTGGTAGTGATTGTTTTTGCCATGTTGCTATAGTCTCTCCTATACTACATAGGGACAAAGAGAATCCTTTGGTTTGAGTTTGTAGCTATTCTTACAGAATCTGGGACTATTTGTGACTCTTGTTTCTTAGATTCTACATTGTCCAGGAAGAAACTATTCTTTGGAACCAGATTTTGTGTGTGTGTGTGTGTGTGTGTGTGTGTGTGTGTGTGAATTTTAAGTGATTCAGAATAGGGGAATGTCATGGAAAGAGTTGCTAGATTTGGGGTCAGAAAACTTGATTTTAAACCTTTCCTCTGCCACTTATTAACATTGTGACACTGGAGAGGTTTAATAAAAACTAATTATATGCCAGGTACTGTGCTAAATGCTGGCGAGCCAAAGAAAGGCAAAAACACAGTCTCTACCCTCAAAGAGCTTGCCTTCTACTGGAGAAGACAGTATGCAAACAGGTATGGACATAAAGATATATATATATATATATATATATATATATATAGGATAAATTTGAAGTACACGTTTATCCTAGAAAATATAGAGTATTTTATGCTAATGGAGTAAAGAGTCTCCATGGTCCTTTGTTGTATGGAAAATCACTCAGGCTAAGTGAAATGTGTTTTATTAGAACAAATACTATAGCTCCTGAAACAAAAGTCACAGAAGAATCCATCACAAGTCCTTATAAAAGGAACACAAGGTAAAATCTTCAACTAGGTTTTAACAATGCCAGGACAGGGCTTCCTTCTTTTTGAAGCTGTTTTGTTTCTTGTCATCAGCTTTAACCAATGGACTCAAGATCTTAAAATAATTCAGAATCATTAGGTGGCTTTCAAGCTTGAATATTTTCATCTTGAGATCAGTGTTCAATCATTGAAAGGAGAGACCAAGAAACAGAGAGCCGGGGTTGGAGTTGCTCCTATTTTAAAGGTCCGCTGAGTCATTGGCTCTTCCTACTAAATGGTCAAATAATGGTATTGCCTGATCACCTCCAGTTTATCCAGCCATAGAGTTACTGACTCTATGGATAAATCATTTTTCTCTGAGTCTTAGTTTCCTCAGCTATAAAAAGAGGGGAATGGGTTAGTTGTGCTTTAATGTTCTTTAAACCTTTAATTCCAGGTCTGATTCTATGATTTGTTTAAAACTAATTTTATTTTTTACTTAATCATGTTTTTCACTAGCATAACTATATCTATATAGATATGCATGCTATTTCAGTCTCTAATGCTGATATAAGGGAGCTCACTTTGTGGAAACTCTTCCTGGATAAATGACCAGAATTTCTTAAAATGTTCCTGGGATGCTGAAAACTTGCTAGTGAATATGCAGCTAGTATAAGTAAGAGCTAAGGTTTGAACCCAACTCTTTATGACTATAGGACCAATCATTTATCCACTGTACCTGAAGTTCTTAGCCTTTTTTTGGGTGATAGACTCTTCTGACAGTCTGGTGACGCTTATGGACCCTCTTTCTCAATAAAGTATGTAAATGAATAAAATAAAATACAGGATTACAAAGGAAACCATTTATATTGAAATATAAATATCAACATTTTTCTTCTTTTTTAAAGTTTACAATCCCCACATTGAGAACCCCTTGCCTCATCAGGCTCCTTCTCATATTACACATATAACTTATTGCAAAAAAAAATCATAATACGCCTGTGACACTAGAACATGTGCTACAAATTGTTTTCAAGAATCTGGCAGAAATGTTGTTTGACTTCCATATAGCTTCTGCATTAATTCTTCTCACATTTTTGCTTTGGCCTATGCCATCTATTTTAAGTCTCAGGTTTAGTTCTGTCCATGTGAAATATCAATTATAGATGTATTCTGCCCAAATATCCCCAGAAATACTGAGTTTCTTTTGTAAAGAAGGGGATTCCAGGTAGAGTAGAAAAGGGAAACTATGCATCTTAGGCATCTAGGCAGTGCAGTGGATAAAATACCTGGTCTGGAGTCAGGAAAACATAAATTTAAATCCAGGCTCAGATGCTAACTGGCTATAGAACCCTGACCAAGTCACATTGTTTCTGTTTGACTCCATTTCCTCATCTGTAAAATGGAGAAAATAATAGCACTAACTCCCTGGGTTGTGATGAGGCTCAATAGAAATAATACTTATAAAATGCTTTGCATAGTTCCTGACACATAGTAAACACTATATAAGTGTTAGCTATTTTTATTGTTTTTATTATTATATCATAACTTATGAGTTGGAAGGACTTTAAAGGGCATCTGGCCTGATCCTTTCATTTTATGGATAAGGAAACTGAATCCTAGAGCAGGGAAGTGACTTGAGCAGCCAGATTCACATAGGTATTAAGTAAGTGGAGGGGGAGAGAGGAAAAAGGTTATTTAGATCCAAGTCCTCTGATTCCAAATTCAGTGCTTTTCCTTTCATACCATGCTACCTCCCCAGTAAAAAAGAATCAAAGAGGTAGGAATCCACGTGTCTTTAAATGCAGCTAGGCAATGTAGTGGATGGAGTGCTGGGCTTGGAGTCAAGAAATTCAAATTCAGCCTCCGACACTTAATAGTTCTATAACTTTAGCAAGTTACTTAACTGCTACCTGCCTCAGTGAACTCAACTATAAGATGAGGAAATTAGCACCTACCTCCCAAGGTTGTTGTGAGGATCAAATGAGAAAATATTTGCAAAGTGCTTAGCAAAAGTGCCTGGCACATAGTAGGTGCATAATAAATGCTTGTTTCATTGCTTTTACTTTATATTGTGACAAAAGTTTTGTTGTTGTGTAGAGATACCTGAAAAACAATTAGCCCATTGTCAGTTAACATATAAGCTATTGAATCCCTAGTCTTTTTTTTTTCCTTTTCCCTTCTCCACCAGCTTAAATGGATGGCTGAGATTGCTGAAAAGAGTTAGGGGCAGAGATCATGGGGGAGGACAATAAGGAGTGAGCACAGGGGAGAGAAATAGATTTATTATTAAATTCTTCCATGAGAGCCTTAAACTTATGACCTTGGTGGTTTCAGAGGTTGCATTGTTGATATGGGTTGGGTTTTTATTGTTATGAAGAAACAGAAGCCATTGTTCCCATGAAACAAAATAATTTGTCTAGAAATAGACCCTTAGGGTGCATTTGAATAGGAAAAAAATGAAGAGGGATTGGGCTGGGCTTGGCTACCAAGTGGTATGTGAATTGCTGCTCCTTGTTCAGATGGCACATTGTTTAACAAAGGTTCATAGATTAAGGATTGGAGGACATCATAGAGAAACTCCCCCCCCCCCCATTCCCTTACTTTGCAGATGAGGAAACTGAAGCCCAGTGAGGTTGAATGATTTGTCTGAAGTAAAACTGATGGATATATTTCAGAGACAATCCTCTTCAGTCATTTTTAGTCATGTTTGACTCTTTGTGACTCCATTGGGGTTTTCTTTGCAAAGATACTGGAGTGGTTTGCCATTTTATTCTCCAGCTAGTTTTACAGATGAGGAAACTGAAGCAAACAGGATTAAGTGACTTGCTTAGGGACACATAGCTAATAAGTGTCTAAGGATGGATTTGAACTTTTCCTAACACCAGACTAGCACTCCATTCATGCTATCTATCTAGCTTGCTATCTAGCTACTGCTTCAATGGCAGAATGCCACTTAAATTCTTCTGATCCTCTTAGATGCCCTCAGAACAGTCCTATAATAATAAATGACATTTCCTCCCTTTTTCTAAAAAAAAAAAAAAGCATTGATTCAGAGGGAGAATTCCTCAATTAGGACTCAAAACACTTGAATCCTAATCTTGCCTCCTCCACTTTCTGGACTTGTGACCTTGAGCAGTTATGTAACTTTGCTGGTAGCCTCAAGGTTCCTTATTGATAAAGAGATGATAATAGGACCTTTCCTGTCTTCCTCATAGAAATAATGCACATGAAAAGACTTTGTATACTCTTTAATACTTCGACAGATGTCTAATTACCTCGCTGGCTTCTTTGCTTATCTAGATCATTGCTCTTTCTGATATTCTATATTTTTCTATAACTCTTTCCTATAAAGCTACCCACTGGGGTGGAGGCCCTCTTCTGGTTCTTCTGATCATTTTGGAGCAAACAGCGCTATAAATATTCTGCCAATAAGCATTTGTTAAGCATTTACTATATTCCAAGCACTGGACACACAAATTCATGAATGAAATGAAATCATCCTTGACTTCAAGGGGCTTATTGTCTAGCAGGGGAGACATCTGACCTGAGATTTAACAAAAGTTGAGAATTCTATAAGAACAAAGTAGTGAAAGAGGGCATACTAGATACTGAGGACTTGCCTGTGCCTTCACACACATACATAGAAAGTAGCAGGTTGTGTTTGAACAACAAGAAGAGTATCTAATGTCTGGGCTGCGATGTAGTTGAAAGGGATTAATGGCCATAGATTTTTAAAGATCATAGATAGTGGCTTATTAGTGACTTACATGTCATTTCATTCTTCTCAGTTGTAGTTCTTCTGGGCCATGATTTAAATTTTACTTTCAAAACATATGCATAGATAATTTTCAACATTTACCTTTGCAAAACCTTGTGTTCCAAATTTTTTTCTTCCTTTTTTCTTCCTTTCCTAGATGGAAAGTAATCTAATATATATTAAACATGTGCATTTTTCTATACATATTTCCACAATTATCATGCTACACAAGAAAAATCAGATCAGAAAGGAAAGAAAATGAGAAAGAAAACAAAATACAAGCAAACAACAACAAAAAGTGAAAATGCTATGTTGATCCACACTCAGTCCCCACAGACCTCTCTCTGGAAGCAGATGGTTCTCTTCATCACAAAACCATTGGAACTAGCCTGAATCACCTCGCTGTTGAACAGAGCCATGTCCATCCAAATTGATTATTGCATAATCTTGTTGTTGCTGTGTACAATGATCTCCTGGTTCTACTAACTTCATTTATCAGGTGTTCATGTAAATCTCTCCAGACCTTTCTGAAATCATCCTGCTAATCATTTCTTATAGAACAATAATTTTCCATAACATTCATATACCATAACTTATTCAGCCATTCACCAACTGATGGGCAGTCACTCAGTTTCCAGTTCTTTATCACTACAAAAAGGGCTGCTACAAACATTTTGCATATGTGGGTCCTTTCCCTTTTTTATGATCTCTTTGAGAGACAGGACCAGTGGAGGCACTGCTGGATTGAAGGGTATAAACAAGTTGATAACCTTTTAGGTATAGTTCCAAATTGCTCTCTAGAATGTTTGGATCAGTCCACAATTCCACCAACAATGTATTAGTGTCTTAGTTTTCCCACATTCCCTCCAACATTTGTCATTATCTTTTCCTGTTATCCAGTGATTTAAACTTATTGAAGGCAGCAAGTATTCTCTTACTTCCTTTCTACTATAGTATCAGTTTTTTGTTAACTATTTTTCCTTTGGGCAATTAGGTGATGCAGTGGAGAGAGCACAGGACCTGGAATCAGAGACTTGTCTTCATGAGTTCAAATCTGGTTTCAGACTCTTATTAGCTGAGTAAACTTGCGCAAGTCACCTGCTTGTTTCCTTGTCTGTAAAATGAACTGGAGAAGGAACTGCAGACTATTATAGTATCTTTGCCATGAAAACTCAAATGGGGCAAGGATGAGTTGTATATGACTGCATAATAACCATTAAAAACAAAATGTTTAATAAAGATAAAAAGGTGCATTGGAACTAGGATGTGGAAAATTTTAAATGTCTAACACTGGAGTGTGAATTCAATCTTAGACACAAGATGGAGTCCAAGATAGTGACATGGTTAGATCTCTGCTTTATGTTGTCAGCTAGTAGGAACTGGATGAAAAGGAGAGAGAAAGGTGATGAGGATCTGAATTTATTCAGTGCTCATGTGAGTGCAAGAGGAAGGAATGACTATGAAAGACTTTATGTAGACAGAAACAAAAATACTGGAAACTGATTGAATACGTAGATAAAAGAGGAATACACTGAGGAACACTTTGATATTGCATATCTGGCTGACTAGAAGAATAATGGTTCTTTGAAATTTGAAAGAGAGGTGAATTTCAGTGTTTGTTTTGAGTGTATTGAATTTGAGATGCCCTGTAGGACACCTAACTGGAAATATCCAAAATGCAATTGGTGATGTGGAATTGAAGCTCAGAAGAGAGGCAAAGGAATGAATTTTAGATCATTTCTATAGAAATAGGTGATAATGAGCCCTGGAAACTGATGAAGTCCTCAAAAAAGTTTATACAGAAAAAAGAGGGCCCAGGACAAAACCATAGGATTTATCCATAGTTGGGAAGTAGTATATTAATGATGACCCAGCAAAGAAGAATGAGAAGGGGGAGAGGAGAACCAGAAGAGAGTAGTGTCAGGAAAACTCAGAGAGGAAAGAATTCAGGAGTAGTAGTGTCAGATGCTACAGAGGGGTCAAGAAGAATGAGGATAAGAAAAAAGCCATTGAATTTGCAAATTGAAAAAAGAATTAGTAACTTTGGAGAAACAAGTTTCAGTTGAATGATGAAGTTGGAAGGCTAGATTATAAATGAATTGAAAGAGAGAGTAGAAGAAATGGAGGAAATGAATATAAACAGCTTTTTATTGAGTTTGGCTGTGACATAGAATAACAGATATCCTTTTAGTTATTTCTCATTCTTCTTTTCCGCATGTGCATTTCCTATACCTTGTCTTACATGTGGGGTCATTATTATTCATATGTTGTAGCCTATTTATATTTACCATGGGTCATTATTGTTTACTGCATCTCTTGCAAGTTTGAGTTTTCTGAGATCATAGTATTTGTTCCTTGATTTTCAGCCATATAGCATAACCAGAAGGGCACTAATATTTAAAAGATTGGTTTTGGGGGCATCAGTTTGCTTGGGAACATTGAAAGTCCTGGAGATAGTTTCACAAATGAGATTTATGCTGATCTCTTTATATTTAATTTGGGGTTCAGTTCACTGCATAAGATGCATATATCTCTCTACACATGCCCTGATAGACTAATTTAGTGGATTGCTCATCCAAACTGTGTTGCAATCTGAGCATTTTTATCCAACTTTTTTTTTTTTTTTGGCAAGAATGGTTACACTTATCTCTTTTGAATGACACTTGGTTTTATAGAGAAAATGTTGTAGCACATATGTTACCTATAAAAGCAGGAACACTTTCTTTTCTGTAGGAAGGGAATAGTTTTCTATTTGGCCTGTGTGAAGGATGGTTCGGCAAGACACTGAGAAACAGTGGAGATGAACTTATATCTCCCTGTTTTTATATTTCACCTGTGGCTGATAACGTAGTAGACTGATCATCAGACTTAGTTGGAGCTCAGATTCTTCCTCTGCCCCTTGCTACTTTCTATGACTCTGAGCAAGTCATTTAACCTAGGTGGGCTACAGTTTCCTAAGTAGTAAAATAAAGGGTTTGAATTAGATGATTCCTTGGGTTTTTTCCAAATCTAAATCTATGAAATTACTTCTTATCCTGAGGTATCTACTATAGAACTCATGTATTTTTAACATTTGCAATGGGAAATATGTTATTTATTAGTAGCCTTTAAACTGTAGTTTATTATACCAAATTAAATGCTTTTTAAAAGAAATGGAAATTGTGGTTTCTTATATCCAACATATATATATGATACACCCACACATATTTTGTATACTATTCAGTCATTTGAGTGATTGTGAAGATGAAGTCTGTTATTGAAAATTGTCAGTGAAAAGTTGGATGTTTCCTGCATGTATTTTTATAAAGAATATCCTTGATATAAATACACAGATGAATCTCAAAGATTTTATAATATTGAGAAAGTTGACATATAATTTAATAGTTGCTAATGTCTTTTTTATTTAAACAAAAATTATTGTTTGTGGAATTTTTCATTTTTTTCCTGGAATCTTCTTTCCCTTTTGAGATATCTTGAAAACTGATCCTTACATCATTTTGAATTTATGTCATGTCTGGCATAGATTTTGTATGTTATTTGGTCAGATCCAGCTGTTTTCTCAGAATGAGAATCACTGACAGCTCACACAATTTCAGAATTAGAAGGGCACTAAAAAGCCATGGAGTCCAGAACCTTAACAAGAATCCCTTCAGCTACATATAGGAAAAGTGGTCATTTCTCTCACTTAAGGTCTGCAAGTGAAGCCTGAAACCCACTATTTTGTCTCAAGTTAGCCCACAACACTTTTAGGAAGCTCTAATTGTTACAATTTTTTTTTTCCATTTCAGCTTTGTTTTCCTAGTTCTACCTGGTGGGGGCAAGGGAGGCAACATAGTACAGTGTGAGGAGCACTGGTTTCAGTTGCTCCAGTTACTTAATTTTTCCCTACCTCAACTTAATTAACTGTAAAATAAGAATTGAATTAGATAGCCTTTGAAGTCCTGTCCTAGAAGAGATAATACGAGATCTATCTCTTTGCCATATGTCAGCCCATCAGATACTTAAAGACTCCTTTTATGTTCCTCTTTTTAAGTCTTTCTATTTCTGGGCTAAATATTAGTTTTTAAATTGATCCTTTTATGACACATGACCTTAAGACTCCTCACCATTTCAGGTTGTCCTGCTATAGTCAATGATTAGTTTGTAATGTTTTCTTAAATATGACACAATCCATTGAATACAATGCAGCATCTGTGGTCTTTATAAGCAGTCAGCAGAAGTATCACCTATTGAGTTCTGGCTCCTATGCTTCTCTTAATTTAGCTTAAGAGTCCTGCATTATATTGTTGACTCATACAGTCTGTTAAAATTCCCATGTTCTTTCAGATGATTGCCATCTAGTTCTGCTTCTCCTGTATTGTACAGTGAGTGACTCATGAATCCCCAGATATAAGACTTTTCATTCACTTTTATTAAATTTCATCTGATCAGATTTGTCCTGGCATTACTTGGCATTCTACCCAATCAAGATATTTTTAGATCCTGAGTCTTTTATTTGTTGTATAAACTCTTCCTCTCATTGTTGTGTCATCAACAAATTTATGAACATGTCATTCATATATTGCGTGAGAGAGGTGATATAGTAGACTTAATGAACTACTAGATTTCAAGTTAAGAAGACCTAGGTTTGATTTCTGTTTCAGATATTTGTTCTGGGCATGTTCCTCAGCCTCTTTAAATATTAGTCTTTTCCTTTTTAAAATGGGGGTGATAATATCTGTAGCATTTCACATTGTTGTTTTGAGGATCAAATGTAATCATGAAAATAAAGCACTTTGGGAATTTTAAAACATGACAAAATTTTGTTATTTTTATTTTTAGTTGTAATTGCTAAAAATGTGAACACATAGGTTCTTCCCCAACTTGAATTATTAGAGATCACTTTTGAGATCAGTCAACTAGGTCTGAATCCATTTAGCTATGACCTTTAGTCCATATCTGTCTACCTTGTCCACAAGGTTGGATTCATCTTAATTACTAACATTGATCATTCTATCACATATAAAACCCCAAGAGACAAAGTATCCAATTATTACTAATTTATTAGTTAGGCTAGTCAATAATAAATTAATGTCATTGTTGCTCTTGGTAAGCAAACATACCAAGGGAAACTCTGAAACACCTTAAATCAATTATTCTGACAGGGAACTCCTCTGACAAGTGAAACTCAACTCTGACTGGTGGACATTTAATGGGAAGGTAGGCTAGAAATTCCCTGTCCACCCAATTATTAATTTGTTGAAGAGAGGGGAGGTCAACTAAGAACATGGACTGATCATGAGCTCCCTCTAACAATTGGGCACCTTGACTAGTTCATTTCTCCTTCATGATCCAGGTCATCCTAAACTCTAATGAAAAGGATCAAGTATAGGAGTTCTTTCCCTTAGAGAAAGAATATACCCAGAATATATATGGACTCTTTTATACTCTGAACAGGGTATAAACCTGATTAGGTTTCCCAGTTGTCTAATGTCTTGTCCAGATGTCTTGAACAGATCTGGAATCCTGATATTTTTTTTAGTAGAAGAGGGCTCCTCTCTAAGCCAGCCTTTTTTTAA
This sequence comes from Sarcophilus harrisii, assembly GCF_902635505.1. NCBI lineage: Eukaryota > Metazoa > Chordata > Mammalia > Dasyuromorphia > Dasyuridae > Sarcophilus > Sarcophilus harrisii. The sequence continues at coordinate 105,495,942 of NC_045429.1, forward strand.
ATTTTAAAGTAGAAAAGGGACTATTACAAATTATTACTAACAATCAAATAGACCAGCATTAAAATTTACATCTCCTACTCATGTAGTTCATTAGTTCATTTAGTGATAGAGAAGGTTCTGCTGATATCACTGATGAGAGATCACTACAGAAATGTTAGTATATTTGTGCCATTTAACATTTATTTACTGTCCTTCCATTTGCATCTGTAATTGTTCTTGGAATGATCTAATTAGTGGGGCGTTAAGCCACTATGGTTTTGTTGTTGTCTTTAGTCATTCTCAATCATATCTGACTCTTGGTAACTCTATTTTGGGTTTTCTTGGCAAAGAAATGATGGAATCTGAGACTATTTGTGACTTTTTTGGAATGGTCTACGATTTTCTTCTCCAATTAATTTTATGAGGAAATTGAAGCAAACAGGGTTTTGTGGCTTGCCCAGTGTTACATAGCTAGTAAGTTCTGAGGCCATATTTTGAACTTTGCTCTTCCTAACTTCAGGCTTAGCACTCTATCCATTTTGCCACCTACTTACTCCCAAACCCGGTAGCTACTTTGTGTTTTTTATGAGATAACACAGTTTCCAAGCTACCCTCCATATTCTTATGTAATATTTTGGTAATGAAAATATAGTCCAAAACAAAGTGACCCTGAGTTACCATGCATTTTGTTTGTTAATGGCATTAAATATTTGTATAGAAGACATTTTCCCATTGTGGTGTTTGTTTTGTATGGAGTGCTAAACTGTGCATTTCTCATCAACTCATCTCAGAGTTGATGGCTTAATTAAACATTATTGCAATCTAACATAATACCTTCTCATCTTTATCCTTTATTTTACTTTGAAATTGATTTTGAACTTTCTTTTTCCTTCTTTTTTTTTTACTTTATTTTTTGGTGAGGCAGTTGGAGTTAAGTGACTTGCCCAGGGTCACAGCTAATAAGTGTTAAGTGTCTGAGGTTGGATTTGAACTCAGATTCTTCTGACTCCAGGACCTGTGCACTATCCACTATACCATCTAGCTGGAGTTTGAATTTTCTTTTAACCACTTTAGTGGTTAGTGATCTACTTAGTGATCCACTTGTTTATAGATAACTATTTCCCAAATGGCAGTAAACTGTTGGTTCCCATCATTTTTTATTGATGAAAGTACCGTCCAGAGGCCTCATGCCTGAATTTTCAGATGGTTTTCTCTATTTTTTCATTCTTTTAAATAATCTTTTGTAATTAGTTAACATCATTTGTAACAAGTATTTATTAAGCACCTATTATTTGATAGAAACTTTCTCAAGTTCTGGGGATACAAAGAAAGGTAAAACATAGTTCTTATTCTCAAGTAGTTATTTCAATCTCAGTCTTCTTGCTGGTGACCAAATGCCCAATGAAATTATTTCTTGTTATTTAGGTCCTTTATTGGTCTCTACAAAAAGAACTCATGAGAACTCACTCTTTTGTTCAGCTAAAGCTACTATACAATGTCTTCTGGTTTCATTTATAACAAGAATGCCAATATACTTCATTTTCTCTTTTAGAATAGTAAGTCGTTGATTATTGAAAAGTTATATGTCAAGGTTCTGCAGATTCATTGCTTCTAAGAACCCATTCCACTAGAACTTAGTTGATGTGTCTTTAGGAGTTGCCTGAGGCTCAGATAAGTGATTTTATGTGCTTCCTAAGAGTTAGAGATGGTATATCCACTCAGGATTTCCAGATTTCAAATCATTGACTTCTATTCAGTCCATCCTAATGTTCTTGGGTTCTGTTTCTTGCATAAGATTTACTGCTTTGTTTTCCAAAATTCCCCTTTCTGTCCTTTTTCCTCAATATCTTTTATTTAATTTTTGATCTCTTGCTTTATTTATCTAGGCATTCTTGGAATCTTTGTGGAATGCCTCTTTTTCCTTTAAATCTCTGCTTGCAATTGTTATAGTGTTAGAAATTCAATTACTTTTGATACCAGTCAGTGTTTTGGTTTATTTATCTTTTCTAGCTTCAGTTCCTTTATTAGGAGAGCCAGGCGATGCTTTTGGTTTCATTTTGGGTGCAGAAATCAACTGTGCTTTATCTTTCTTTAGGTTCTTTGAGTTCTTATGCTGACCTTCTCCTCTAGGATGTCTCCCTTCTTTTAGATCTTTGAGGTTCATAGTTCTTGATCTTTAAAGTCCTCTCTCAAAACTCAGGAAAAAATATTTGCGATCTTAGAACACTTAACTTATGTAATACTGATTTGGGCATTTTAATATCTTGCTTGTAGGAATCTTGTCTTCTCTAACAGATTGCCTCTTCTCTCATTTGCACTATTTCATTTATCTCTAGTCTCTCTCTGTTTACTGCCTTCTTCTCAAGTGCTTATCATCATATCCATGTTTCTCTCATCTTCAAAAAGCCTCCTCAGTTGATTTATCTGTTCTTGATAGTTATCTTCCCATATCTCTTTTTTCTTTTAGTTAAAACTTGAAAATGCTGTCTACAATCAATGTTTTCACTTTCTTTCCTTTCACTCTTTTCTTATATATCTCCATTTGACTTCAAATTTTATCTTCAACCAAAACTGCTCTGTCTAAAGTCATCAATGACCTTGATTGCCAAATTGAATGTTCTTTTGAGGCACCTAATGGATGCAATATATAGAGTACTGGGCTTGGAATTAGACTTAAGTTCATAATTGTTCTTTAATACTTACTAGCTGAGTGATCCTGGGAAAGTCAATTTACATCTTGCTGCTTCATTTTCCTTAGCTGCAAAATCTGCAACATAAAGATAATAGTAGCATCTACTTCCCAGAATCATTATAAGAGTCAAATGAAATAATATTTGTAAAATGCTTAGCACACAGTGCCTAGTACATAGTAGGCACTTCACAAGTTCCTCCTTCCTTTCTTCCTCTTCCTTCCTCTTTTTCCCTCCCTTCATTCCTCCCTTTCTTCCTTCCCTCCTTCCCCATTCTTATTTTCTCATTTGCTGGATTTTTGCTCTGGTCATATTTGCTAATGTTGGATGTTCCCTAAAGTTTTATCATAGATTATCTTTTCTTTGATTCTCCTTCTATACTATTTCATTGATGTCCTCATCAGCTCCCATGAATTCAATGATCATATCTATGCATATGATTTTCAGATCTCTTTTTCCAAACCTACTCTTTTTCCTAATCTCTAGTCTTTCATCTTTAAAATTGAATTCATTACCTTCCCTACTTCCTAACTTTCTTCTTATGACTGTTGAAAGTCACATCATCTTTATGGTCATCTAGGTTCTCAATCTAGATTTTGTTATTTAATCTTCACTTCTTTTGCCACCATATTCAATCTGTGGTCAAGTTTTTTTTTTATCAGTTTTACTTTCATAACATTTCTATTATAGATCTCCTTCTTTCCTTTGACATTAGTACTACCATAGTATAAAAGCTCACCTCTCCCATGCTTGAACTATTACAATAAAACTTTTGGTGGTTCTTCTTGTCTCAAATCTCTTCCTGCTCCAGTCTCTCCCCCATGCAGCTAATGAAATAATCATACTAAAGCATTGGTTGTCTTTCTGAAAACATCATCTCTCTGTTTAATAAATTATAGTGGATTCATCTTACCTCCACTATAAAATATAAAATCCTCTTTTTTAATGTTCAAAGTAGTTTCATAAGTTGACTCCTCTGTAAAGTGGGAATAATAGCACTTATCTCCCAAGGTTTTCATGAAGATAAATTAGATAATATTTGTGAAGCATGCTGCAAACTTTGAAGTGATATATAAATGTTATCTAGCTATTTAATTTTTTGATAGTTATACTTTAATAAAATAATATAATTTTGAAAATTACATTTTTGTATAACATAACTGTTTCCTTTATAATCCTATGCAATTCTCTTGCATTTAGGAAGAAAAAAGTGGGAGAAGCATTTATCAAAGACTTACTGTATGTCAGGCACTCTGCTAAGCACTTTAAAATTATCTCATTTAACCCTTACTACAAGCCTAGGATGTAGAATCATTCCAATTTTACATCTGAAGAAACTGAGAATTTAACTGTTTTATCTAGATATAGCTAGTAAGTGTCTAAATAGGATTTGAACTTTCCTTTTCTTGACTCCAGTGCTTTTATCCACTTTTCTATCTTGCTTCCCCTAGGCATTAAAAAACACGATTCTGAAAAGGAGTCCATAGGTTTCACCAGACTATCAAAGGAGTGAACAAAAAGTTCACTTTAAAAAAATTAGAAAGTTTCAGAGCCAGCTAGATGGTACAATGGATATAGTCACCAGCCTTGGAGTGAGGAGAACTTGAGTTAAAATCTGATCTCAGAAACTTGACTTGTACTAGTTGTGTTGATCTTGGGCAAGGATTTTCTTGCTGGAAAAAAATCAAATAGAAAGCTTTCACTCCTTGGATTTGGGAGTGTGCTAGAAAATGTTTAACAATCAGGTTTCAGAAAAATCCCATGACACACTTTTGAGTTTAATCTACATTATCTACATTATTAACATTTTCTCCATTGTATTCTTAAGTCTAGACAATTGGCAAAATAATAAATCAAGCCCTGATTTGTGCATTTTCCAGCTTCCAAAGTGTTCACACTGGGTATTTAATAATTGACTTTTGTGAGCTAGTTCTGCTGACTCTAGCATACCTCTTTTTGGACTAGATGATCTGTAAGACTCTAACGCTAAATTCTGTGATCTTGAAGGGGAAAGTTCTTAAACCCTGAAAAGAGAAGTTTCTTGTGGTTAGATTATTTTTATTTTCACAAAATATTTTATTATGATTTTGTTTTTAGACAAGGGGTTTCTAGAATTGGGCTCCTGCTGTCACTGTACATCTTTTTTAAGGCTACTGTAGTCCAGGTTATCTGGGATTCACAATTTGATATGTTTATGTAGTCCCATCCTTGAGAAAGAAGCTGGTTCAAGAGTAAATGTGAAAGGATACATTGTATATCTCCCTGTGGAAATGTATTTTTGACTCCCACCTCCTATCTTGCTTGGGAGAAAAGGGCTTTAGCATAGTAAATGACAGACTTTACCTTGAGGTAATCTCACTAGAGCCAGTTTAGTTTGGTGTTAACCTTTACTCTTGGAGGGGAAACAATGATGGGAATAAATCCAAACATAAATTTTGCTTGGTTTTGGCAAGTGCCTTTGGTCTCTTGTTAGGATATGAATGTTCCAGGGATTCATAAAGCTTCAAACAAAGTCAAGAAACTAGCTGACTCAGGTGCTGGAATGGAGTCTAACTTTATCATCTTAACTGGCTCTTCCCATCCCCTAGGTCTAGCTCTATTCTATTCTAGGCATTAATAATTCATTGTGGAGAAGGGGGTTCATCTTCCTTATACCGTCAGTAGCTTCTGACCAATTGCCACCAATGCATTTATGTACAAAAGTCTTGGGAGTGGCAGACCAGATTAATGGTCTTGCTTCCATCATGATCTAAGGAATCCACTCCTATGAGGGAGGAGCTAAGACCATTAATTGCCAACTAACTGCTACCCCTTAGAGAAGGCAAGCCATTTTAGTTGAAATAGCAGGGTACCCTGAGGGAGAGAGAAGAGGCAGTATGTACTAGGCAGTTAAGACTATACCCTCCATCATCACTACCCCAACACTTTGCTCACCTCTTTCCTTCAGACCTGATGTAGTCAATATAGGACCCATAACCTGGGAGCCTTGGAAACAGTAAGATTTCCAACCCAGTCTATTCAGCAGTATCCCAGAAAGATATCCTTGTGAAGATGCAGTTTGGGAACAGCTCCTGTAGCTACTACAGCCATAGCCACACAAGACCCAGAAAAGAAAATTCTGGCCACCAACATCTTTAGCATTGTCAAGGTTTTAGCAGTAAAATGACATTACAGAAGTTAATAACCATCTGCTTTGCCAACTGAACTCTAAACACCATGGGACTGCATGGTGAACCAACTGCAGCTGAAATTTTCCATGTCTCCCTCATTAGAAAGTGAATTCTTTGCAAGGAAGAGCCATCTTACTTTTCTTTTTCTATCCCCAACATTTGCCACAGTGCTTCACACATAATAAGTGCTTAATAACTTTTTTTTTTCTCATTTGTTCAACACATATTTATTGAGTAGCTATGAAAGTGTCTGAGGCTGGATTTGAACTCAGGAAGATGAGTCTCCTGATTCCAGGCTTGATTCCGTCTAGTGTGCCACCTAGCTTTAAGAAGCAATAGAGAATCATTGAAGGCATTTGAAGATGAAAATGCCATGATGTTTTTAAAAATTATTTGTTTATTTTTTAATACACATTGTTTTATGAATCATATTAGGAGAGAAAAATCAGAACAAAAGGGAAAAAACATTGGAGAAAAAAATCCAGAAAAAAAGAAGTGAACATACCATGTGTTGATTTACATTCTAGTCTCATAGTTCTTTTGGATGCAGGTAACATTTTCTATCCAAAGTCTATTGGGATTGCCTTGGACTTGATGTTTTATTAAGTTAGTCAGGTAGTCATGTTTTGGAGGAAGGAAATACTGCAGACTGTCACATTGGAAAGATCTGACTTTGAAGTCTGGTTCTGTTACTTGCTATTTGTATGGTCTTGGACAAGATACTTATTTACTGTGAGCTTAAGTTTCCTCATCTTTAAAATAAAACTGGACCAAGATGACCTTTAATATCTGATCCTTAATTCTACCATCCAGTCTCAAATTACCTGTTATAATGATGCTGATCACTCCTGGGACCTGAGCTGCCTTCCATCTATGAATGACTGTTTATGGTTCATACTATTTTCCACACTAGGGGAAACAAATTAAGTAGTTGAGTATTGTAGTTTAAAAGCCCAATGGGTACCATTCTGTACTATAATAAAGAGGATGATGAATTGTCTCCATGTCTAATTATATGCCTCATATCAGTAAAATCCTAGATTTGCCTTTGTTTTGAGTGTTATGTGCATTTATGAGTTAAGCTATAACCTTCTATTTATTCTCTGTTGCAAATATCCCTGAGGAGTTCTGTCAGAGTATAAGTCTATGGGCATCTTTTGGAGGTCATCTAGCCCAGCATATCCATGTACTTGAAGGGCAGTCATTCTATAACATACTTGCCTTTGCCTAAAGTACTCCAGTGAGAGAGCGCCAACACACTGCCTTTTGAGACAGGTTCATTCCAATTTTGGATAGCTCTAATTGTTAGGAACTTTTTCCTAACATTAAGTGTAATTTTGCTTCTTTGAAATTTCTACTCTCATCACCCCTACTTTGGGGAGTCAAGCAAAACATTTTAATCCCTCTTGCACATCACCATCCCACAGAGACTTGAAAAGATTCTTCCACCTTTTCTTCTCTAGATTAATTGTTCTAAGATACATAAATTAATTCTTGTATGGTGAATTTATAGTGTGGTAAATGTATGAGAAGGAAGCATTTTACTCAATGTTTGGCATTTGATTTTCTTTAAATGAAGTTGATTTTTAAAAAAATTTTTGCTGAGGCAATTGGGGTTAAGTGACTTGTCCAGGGTCACTAGGAAGTGATTAAGTATCTGAGGCTAGATTTGAACTCAGGTCCTCTTGACTTCAGGGCTGGTGCTCTATCTACTGCATCACCTAGTATGAAGTTGACTTTTAAATAAATCACAGGCAACACCTTAGAAATGAAAGAGCTCATATGCACAAGGCTTAGGTATCCTAATTAGATTTGTTATGTATAACAAAGGCCCCACAGATTAGAAATGTAGGGTATTACACAGGCCTTGCTGGGAAGTCTATATCATATAGATTTGGAGTGTTAATGGGAAATAGTAGTTGACTAAATGGTTTCTCAGATAACCTATATGCATGCAGGAAAAAAACTTATCTTTGATATGTATCAGTAATATTTTAGCCATTTTCCACTCATTCCCTGGATTCTAGGTCAGAAGTTGTTGGGGTGAAACAGAGTATTTTCTGTTGTCTTTGTTTTCAAATCAGTGCTTTGAGGTCTTTGAGTATTATATTCTGAGAAGAAGGGAGAAAAAAAGACATGGCATAATTTGATTCACCCCCATTGCTGATTTTTCAAATTTATTATAGACTGCTAATATATGGGGGCCTGCTTTCATGGTCTTGGCTGAGCCTGTGAAACAATTTTTGAGAGCTCAGGGGCACACTTTTTCATAGAAATGACTATCATCTATATAGCTAAAGCTCCCTGGGATTTGGAAATATGAATATAATAGCTCTCTGGGGTTTGGGATCTTCTTCTCTGTAGGTGGGAAGAGTTATTTGGATCCTTAAGAGATTTTGAGATATTGTTCATATCCTAGATTGTGTTATTGTGATAGAAACAGCCAAGTGGGACTTGCATTAAGTCAGAAAAGAGAAAAATAAATTGAGGGGAGAAGGAAAGGAAGAAAGAGAAAGAGAATGGGGAGGAGGGAAAAGAGAACATTGGGCTTTGGTCTTCTAGTTTGCTTTATCTGAATAATAGCAGCAACTGCAAAAAAGGCAGAAAAGTATCTGGAAGCAGAACCAAGGCCTTGGAGAATAAGAGAAGATAGTGGGAAATATATTGGAGTGATTCTCTGTTCTCTATTTAACAATGGCTGCTTACTTATGAGAATAGCTCACTTTCTTCAGCCTAAAGATTGAGAGGAGGTGTGGGACTGCGGAGGTGGGGGTGGTCTGCACTCAGAGAAATCTCTTGGTTCTTCCTCTCTTTTTTGTTGAAAGAGGGAAATGAAGATCCCATTTTGTTTTCCTTAGATACACCAAATGTTAACACAAAGTTAATGAACAACAATCACCACAACAAAGGTGCCATTAAATTTATTTATGAACTGAATTTCTGATTTTCAGTTACTCAGAGCCAATTTCCAGACTGAAAATTAGGCCTGATATCTGTGGGTCTGTGATATTAAGAGGGTCTGTGAATTTTAATTGGGAAAAAAGTCTTTATTTTTATTAATCTTGAATTGAAATTTGACTATTTTCTTCTATTATGAGTATAGGTACTGAATCAGAGTTGTTTTACTGGGTACTATAACTTATGCATCAATAGATTTCAAAGATACTTTTATATCACGTTACAATTGGAAATTTATTGGAAGTCCAATACTATAGAAGTATTTTCATTTCAAAGGCCACTTCATAGTTTAAAGTTCTTATTCAAGTTAAGCAACAGTAGTCTTTATTTTGCTTCTTAAAAAGAATGATTTTAACTTGCTTGTATTTTAAATGCACTATTTTATTATTTAATGTTAACAAAATATATGTTACATATCACAAATTTATTTTCACATATTTTGATAATTTTGTTTCAATATAATTCAATATTTTGTAATATCATGTTTTTGTTTGTTTTGTACATTTAAACACATTATTCTGGAAAGAAGTTCATAGGCTTCACAAAACTAACATATACATAAAAAACTTTTAATAGCTCCTGCTCCAAAGCATATTCTCTCTAGTAGTATTGCTGATTCAGACGATTTGCTCAGTTTTATAGTCTTTGTATTCATTCTTTATTTACTTTTATATGTACAAGTTTACTTTTGTTTCTATCCCCAATGCCATTGTAGATATTTAACAAATGATTGATATGTCCTGATGAGAGCAGAGTCCAGTGCTACTGTCCTTTCTCTTGCTCTGGATGCCATGTCTCTGCTGTGAATATAGTGTTAAGATTGCATTAGCATTTTGACCTTGACTCATGTTGAGCTTGGAGACCACAAAAACTCTTGTTTCTATTTCAGGTGAACTTTAGTTTAGCTAAATTTCCTCTATATTGTACTACTTTTTGAAACGGACAAGAATTCATGTTTATGTATGAATGCACATGTATATACATACCTACAAAAAAGATTTTCTGCTTGCCCAAGGCAAGCTGAGCCAGTGCCCCTTTAGCCAGAACTCTGATTAATGGATGCTAATCTTTTTGCCAGCACATGAAAAGGAACTGGACCAAGAGTTTGAATTGGAGACAGATGCTTTATTTGGAGGATTTAAAAAGGTAAGAGCTATGTGAATGGCTATAAGTCTTTCTTTATACTCCTAGTTTGAATATTTTGTATCTCTTGTTTCCCATATTATTATCTATGTATTGCTCAATAGCAAAAATGAAATATCTCTTTTGTTCTGTGAGTCAAGTCAATAGGCATTTATTAAATATGTACTATATGCCAAATACTTCTAAGCTCTAACGATATAAAGCAAGGTCAAACAGAACAACATAAAACAAAACTGTCCCTACTTTCAGGGAACATACAATCTAATAAAGGAGACAACATGTAAATAACTGTGTATAGGATGATATACAAAATGCAGATATACACAAGATAAATTGGAAATAACCTTAGGGAGATCAGGAAAGGCTTCCTCTAGAGGATGAGATTTTATCTATAATTTGAAGGAAGTCAGAGAAGGCAGGAAGCTGGGATGAAAAGAGAGTTCCAGGAATGGTGGTACATCCAAACAAAATACCTGGAGTTGGGAGATGGAGTGTCCTGTATGAGGAACAACAAAGAAGATCTGATATTAGATTGCAGAATATACAGAGGAAATAAGGTACAAGAAAGGATAGAGAGAGAAAATCTCTTTTAGTATATTTCCAGTATTCCTTGTCAGGCCACTTTTTGTTCCCTTTGGATAGGGAATCATGATTGGTTTGTCTGCAGTCTCCTGCTCTTTTGCCACATAATGGCCCCAATTACTTTTCCCCCAACTATTAATGAATATCTACTTATTGTAAAATACATTTCTTGTTCTTGGCATCTCATCATGTGGAAGTAATGCATGATTCTTCAAGAATGTTCTAGTAAGTCCTAAATTCTTATAGATCTATTGGTCTGAATATGTGTCAGATATGGAGCTACTAATAGATTATATGTCTGGACTTCACAAATTAGAAGACTCCTAGACCTTTTGGCCTCTTTCTCTGGTTAGCCCAGGCCTAGGTCCATGTCTTCATTTCTCTCCAAGATACAGTATTTATTCTCCCAGAATTTCTTGACTCTCTACAATGTCATTCACCTTTTCTCCTCTTGCAAGATATAGTCTTTATTCTTCTAGAATTTCTTGACTCTCTACAATGTCATTCACCTTTCCTCCTCCTACCTCCTTTTTTAGTTCCCTTTTTATGTCTTGTTTTCTCCAATTAGAATCTGCTTGTATGTATATACCCAGAACTTAATAAGATGCCTTGTATGTAGTACACCTAATAAATGCTTTTTTGGAGTAAGGATCCACATATGACAAAAACTGTTGTAAACCTGGAAAATAGTTTGGCAGAAACTAACGCATAGATCAATATCTTCCAGTATATATCAAGATAAGATCAAAATGGATAAATAATTTAGACATAAGGAATAATATAAGCAAATTAGAAGAGTATAGAAAAATGTACCTCTCAGATATATAGATAAGGATGGAGTTGATGACCAAAAAAAGAAAGAGGATAATGGGAAGTAAAATGGGTAATTCTGATCACCTGAAATTCAACAGAAAAATTTTTACAGCAAGAATCTCTTTGAAAAGTTTCATTCCTTAAATTTATAGCGAGCTGACCAAATTTATAAAAATAAATGCCATTTTCCATTTGATAAGTAGTCAAACAACATGCACAGGCAGTTTTCAGAAGAAAAATCAAAACTATCAATAGTCATATAAAAGTGCTCTAAATCATTAGTGACTAATGAGATACAAATGAGATACCAATTCACACTTTTCAGATTGGCTAACATGATAGAAAAGGAAAATTACAAATGGTGGGGGAGATATGGGAAAACTGGGTTACTGATACACTTTTGATAGAGTTGTGAATTAGTCTAACCATTCTGCAGCACATTAATTATTTGATCCCGTGATACCACTACTAGGTCTATATCTCAAAGAGATCGAAGAAGAGGAAAATAGACTGATTTGTGCAAAAATATTTATAGCATCTTTTTGTGGTGGGAAATTGAGGAGATGCCCACAAATTAGGGAATGGTTCAACAAGTTATAGCAGTAGTTCTCAAAGTGTGGTGCAGTGAATCCTGGAGGGTCTCTGAAGTCCTTTCAGAGAGTCTACAAATTCAAAATTAGTTTTTTTTCTATTTATGATAAATATCTATTATGTAACCCATATAAATAAAAACTCTTTGGACATATTCTCAATAGTTGTTAATACCATAAAGATACTGAGAAAAAGAGTTTGTGAACCACTGAGTTATAGTATATGATTGTGATGAATACTGAAATGATGATGAGGATAGTTTCATAAAACCCTGAGAAGACTTATATGAACTCATACAAAGTTCAGGAAGCAGACCCAGTATACAATAACAATATTGTAAGGATGTTCAACTGTAAAAGTTAGCTACTTTGATCAAGACAGTTTCAAAGGACTCATGATGAAAATGCTATTTAATTTCAAAGGAAAAACTAATGAACTCTGAATAGAGACTGACGCATACTTTTAAAAAAAATTGGTATGTGTGTGTTTCTTTTGCAACATGGCTAATATGGAAATATGTTTTGCATAATTTCACATGTTTTATATTTCTACCATGTTTACCATATATTGGACTACTTGCCAACCAGGGGACAGTATGGGGGAAGGGAGGCAAAATTAGAACACAAGGTTTTGCAAGGGCTAATGCTGAAGAATTGTCTATGCATGTGTTTTGAAAAATAAACAACTTTAATAAAAAATAACTTCATATGTTTAATCAGGATTATATTGCTTGCTTTCTCAAGGAGTAGGAAAAGAGTAGAAGGGAGAGAATTTGAAACTCAGAATTTAAAAAAAATGTTAACTTTTTACATAAAATGAGAAATATTTACCAAAATAAATGAAAATAGATTAAAAATAAATGCTTTTTGTCTTGACTTGTATGAGGACCAGCCTGAACAGAATAGAATTCAGTGAGATTATCTTCTGTCTAGTCCATAGATTGGTTTTTGGTCACAGCAACTTCTACTTTGGAAAAAACTCTATTCATACACACAACTCTTTTAGTTTCAGTGATAGAAATATCTACTTGATAAAGTATCTTTTCAAAATGCTAAAGAATATTTTGGTATTTTCAACTTTTGGGAACTGAAAAATCCACTTAGAATTATAGCAAATCTAGCTTGGTTTCCTTTTTGAGAGAGGTTGAATTTGATCTAGTTTTGATTTGCTTTTTTCAGAAGTACTACTTTAATGCCTTTATATAAGGTGAAAATGAATCTATGCTCTTAAAAACTTCCATGGAACACATTTTCAGCTAGGTACTTTGAGGAAAGGAATTGAGGAAGCTTGGTGTCAGACTAAATACATATATGTTGTTGGTGGTCATTCTAATTAAGTGTGGAAAGGCTCATCATTATGTAGACTTCAGGACAGTGACATCTACTGTGTACATCACAGAGATGTTATATTCTATGTTGGTGGAGGGACTTCTTATGCTGAAGAATTATCTTACAAATTCAGAAGCAGTAGCTCTTCTCTTTCTGTGTTTTATTTAATCTCTTTTCATACCAAATTATTAAGTAGAATCATAAGAATATAGGACCATAGATCCTGAGTTGGAATAAACTTTAGAGGTTATCTGGTCCAACAAGCTCATTTTATAGATACCTATTGATGGGAAAAGACTTACTCAGGGTTACATAGGTTATAGGTGTCAACAGCCATTTATTAAACATCTACTATAGTGTCCTATGTCAAAGAATGAAATTGTTCTTAATCAGAAGTATAATCAACAAAGGGGGATAGGGGAAAAACAGCTCAATGAACATATGAATAGGAACTGAACTGGGATTTAATCTCAGGTCATTTGATTTCTGACCTAGTGCTCTTTTTATTAAGGAAGCTAGGGCCAGTTTACTTGGAGCTTTGAGAACATTTCTGACTTTTAGGATTTCTCTTTAAGGCACTTGTGACTGCACGTATTGTGTATTTCTTTGAAGTGGGGCACTTCTGTGCCAAACTTTAGACATCTCTGAGTCTAATTGCTCTTATATTCAAATGAAGGAGAAAACACACGTAAGAGATTTCAGGTACAAGTTATCTGGAAAGGTCCCATGGTCCTTAGGATTCAGTCACAAAGCAATGGTAATTCACCTTTAGTTTACTGCTAAATTTACTGCTAAAACCATATCTGTTTCTGATGTTGAACCCTTTGGCAATGTCAAGGACATTGGTAGTGAGAATTTTCTTTTTCAAGTCTTCGGAAATTCTGAGTACTCAGAAGGCAGAGGCTTCAGCAACTAGCAGAAACAACTGCCAGGTTGCATCTTGATGTGATGGTTGAATCTGAAAATGAAGGACAGCATCCTTTGCGAGTCCTGTGAGTCACTGAATGGCTATGGAGGAAAAAGTAAGACTGGTGACCTTGCATAGCCCTTCCTCACTTGAATCCAATTCACCTGCACGTCATGCATCGCCTCGCCGATATTATGATTGGCTTCAGAAATGAAGAACAGACAAGAACTTGAAGGGATAATGGCAATGGGATCAGGCTGGAAGTTGGATAGGGAGACTGTTGGTATGGGAATTATAGCTACTCCTAGGGCTTTTGGTTTTATGACAATTGATTGCAATTAGTCAATAATTGGTGGGGTGAAATTTTCTCCCCAGCAATTGCTTCCCTTAGTGATGGCTAGACTAGAAGCAGCACCAGAGGGGCTCTTGGATTCAGGTTCCTGAACTATCTACACTGAGGTCTGTTGTGAAATGTTGGCTTGACTTGTTATGGCATGTAGTCACTTGTCTTTTTTATTTTCTTTCCTTTTTTTAAAAAGAGAAAACAAAATCTTCAGGTATTCTGGCTTAAAGTATTTTAACAGCACAAGTTTTTGTGTGCACTTATTTGTTCAATAGAAAAAAGTGGTGTCATAACTCAGAAATGTTAGAGAAAACTTCATCACATTTTTTCAGTGGAAAAGACAACAGCCCCCACCCCCCCTTTAGGCTGACTAGATTATGAGATTTTCATCTAAAAGAAAATATTTTTGAGTATGTTGTGGGATTTAGGTAAGGAAAAAATCAGGACCCAACAAGTTTTGGAAACCACTACAGATTTCATTTTCAAGTTAACAGGCTTGGGCACTGCTTTGTCCTGCTGCCTCAGGACAGAGGAATGTGCCTTCTAACATACTGCCAGTTCTCAGCTTTCATTGTGTTGCTTCTCACCAAAAAACCTGTCCAGAAAGAGCTGACTTAATAATATAAGCTTGCAATATCAGTTCCTTAGATAGAAGATCCTAAAACTTGTATTATTGGTGCTTTGTGTCTTTGTAGAAAAATAAATATGGTTCATGGATCCCTGACTCCATTATGTTTTGCAGAAGTTTATCCATCCATTCATTCACTCATCCATCCATCCATTTACCAAGAGTGTTTATGATACAGTACTGCGTTACATGCTGTGTTGGTTCAGAGATATAGGCAGAGATTCGCTCATAGACACCTTAAAAAGTTCTTAGAATAGTAAAATAGCAATATAAGACTACAATATCCCAAGCCAGTAAGTAATTGTCAATATAGAGAAGATAACTACTGTGTGAGTGCAGAAAAAGAGGTCACTTTGTTCTGGACTGATCAGGGAGACTCATAGAAGACAAGAGTAATTTAACCTTGACAAATGAGCAGGGATTTGAATGGGAAGGTGATATTCCAGAGGGGAGCAAGATGAGCAAAAGTACAAAAACTGGCACACTGAAGGGTATTCTGGGAACTGCGAGGCAAGATTAGTCAGGCTGAAGTAGAGCAGAGGTAGATTGGAGCTAACAATCTTCCTCCCTGCTTCCTGGAAATACTCTTGACTTTTGGGAACATGATTTTTTTTTTTGAGAGAATCTGTTGCAGTCCCAGAAAGGTCTCCTGTTTCTGAGCCTGGTGGTTTTGAGGGGCTAAAGATGGCTGTCCTTGCCAAGAAAGTTGTGTGTGGCAGGGGAATTTAAGTAGCTGGAAGAGTTATCAGGATACTACTTGTACTTCATGTGGTCTGGATTCCCCATCCAGTTTATTCATTTTTTTCAACATCTGCCTTTTTTAGGCTGTGTGAGGGCAAACACTTTATACCCCAGGTTTCTGGCAGCATCTGGGAGCTATGGTGTTTTCTGGAAGCTGTGTTATGCTAAGAGGGAGTAGGATGAGAATGGGTAGTGTCTGGAATAGTGTGAGCCAGAAGCCTTTTCTGATTCATGTCATCAACTGCTTCCTGGCATTTTCCCTTTTTTTTTCTTGACTACTCAAGTCACAAGGGAGAAGCTCTTCTTTTGATAGAAAATTTTATACACATATATCTTGCTTTATGGAATAAATGGGTTCAGTTATAAAGGGTTGTGGTCAATCTACCTGTCATTGTGGGACAAGTTATCTTTGAGCTGAATTTTTGTATATTGAAGCCTATTCTCCAGCTTTGTATTATAAGGGGTAAAATCATGGCTAGAGCTTAAAGGTATCTGAAAGGCTGTCTAGTCTACTACTGCCCCAAATATGGCAGATGAAAAACTGAGGTCCTGAGAGACTGATTGAATTCTCCAAGGTCATTTAGGAAGGAACTTAGGTCATCTCTTGTTACTGCACCAAACTTATTCTAATTTTCTGATTTACCTTCAGTGACCTTTAGTGACATTAACCCTTGACCTTTTATGTTTCTCTGATCCTCCTGTTTCAAGGACCTCAAGGCTCAGACAGGGTAAATGAAATTCAAAAAGGTTGTAAAATAATTGAGCATCCTTGGATATCAAATCATGAATTCTTTTCCACTGTGTGACATGCATCCCTAGGAAGGAAGAATTAATGGAGTATAAACAAACATTTTAATGCATGTGGAGATTACTATTTAAAAGCCTCTTTAAAGCTTATTGTAAACTATAGAATGGAGTAATAGAAACAATTACCTCCTCATTTATCTTTTTTAAACCTAAATTTTCCTGTAGTAGTTTTTTTTTTTAACTTGAGACAGAACAATTTTTCTAGTAATAAAACCAGAGCTGGTTTTTCTTTTATTTAAGCACATCTTTATTTGATTAAATATTTGCCTATTATATGTAAACATTTTTAAACATTCATTTACATTTTTTAAAATTTCCAAATTTTCTTCCTCTTACTTGTCCCTCTCCTTTCTTTTGAGAAGGCAAACAACATGATATTTATTAGACATATGAAGTTATACAAAACATATTTATGTATTAATCATGTTGCAGAAGAAAAGAAAAATAAAATTTAAAAAACTATGCTTTAATTTATATTCATAGTTTATTAGTTCTCTCTCTGGAGGTGGACAGAATTTTTTTTTTTTTATCATGGATCCTTTGGAACTGTCTTTGGTCATTGTCTGGATCAGAATAGCTAAGTCTTTCATAGTTCAACATCCTTACAATATTGCTGTTACTGTGTACTACTTTCATTTGGGTCTGCTCACTTCATTTAGCATGAATTAATACAAGTCTTCCCAAGCATCTTATTCATCATTTCTTATAGCATTATAGTATCCCATCATATACTGCAATTTATTCAACCATTCCCTGATTTATGGACATCCCCTTGGTTCCCAATTCTTTCCAATCACAAAAAGAGTTGCTATAAATATTTTTGTACAAATAGGCCTATTTTCCTTTTTCTTTGATATCTTTGGGATATAGACCTACTAGGGGTATTGCTGGGTCAAAAGGTATGCACAGTTTTATCACCTTTTGGTGTAGTTCCAAATTGTTCTTCAGAATGGTTAGAGTAGGTTATAGTTCCATCAACAATGCATTGGTGTCCTAATTTTTCCACATCTACTCCATCAAGTTGCCATTTTCCTTTTCTGTCCAGTTAGCCAGTCTGAAAGGTATGAAGTGATATCTCAGAACTGTTTTAATTGAAGCTGTCCTTTCTAGACTCCAGAGAATGAAATGAATTCTCCTGTGATTTAGCTGGATAAAGGCATTTCTTTAAATGGAAAGTATACTTCCCCCCCTCACCTCCAAGCTTGTGAAATTTAGCCTGCAAAGGTTACCTGAATAGGTCCCTTCATGCAATCTTTCCTGGTTCAGTCCCTTAGAAATATAAGAAACTCAATTTTACTTCTTGTTAGTTGACAGAATTTTTTGTCCCTTGACTCTGAGAAATGATTGGTTGTGTTTTCCACCTCTTGAGAGGGCCACAGTAAGTTATACCAAGCTTTTAGGATTTTAGTGTCTCCACAGAGTTACAGTACCTTGAAGAGGGGGAGGGGGACAAGTTAAGGCAATATTGAGACCTTCTTATTAAAGTACCAAGTCCTCAATTTGGTTTTATTCTTTGAAGATAAGAAGAACTGATGGCATTTAAAAAAATTTTCTGAGGTCCCACAGAATATCCTCAGATAAAAAGCACAGCTTGTGGGTAGTCTACCTCCATGAGAATTACTAAATAAACTTTACTCATGCCCTGTGGATCAAGTCCAAGATCCTCACCCTAACTTCAAAGCCATTCTTTAGGGTGCCCTGAACTACCTCAGATTTTTCAGCCCACTCCGTGCCCTCTCCCACCTTTTCTTTTCCTCTAAGGCACAATTGCTCTAAATCACTTGTCCTGTATCCACTTGTCCCATTCTTGCCTTTGAACCCTTTCCAAAACAGTACTGATTTACTTGACACATTCTTTTTACTTGCCAAGGGGTATTTCTTTTCTTGAAATTTTGCTTCTTCTATAAAGTTTTCTGAGATTTATGGCTTTCTTTGTCCAGATCTGTCCAGGATAGACTTAAGGACCCCTCCAGGATTACAAGGATGGTCAGTCTCAGGGTCAGAATTTTAGGTCTTCCTGTCTCCATGTCCAATATTCTACCTCTCATTGATCATATATCATAATCTTCTACAAACAAACCAACAGAAGATTCTTACATGAAGCATCCTAGAGCAAAGATGACCCAGAGCCTTGTTCCTTGAACTCAGGTCTTCCTGACACTCACCTCTCTTAAACTGCAAATCACAGATGACAGAGTTGATTTGGCATCAGAAAGTTTGAGGCTGATTCTTGCTCTACCACTTAATAATATTGGAGACCTTGGGCAAATAACTTCCTCTCTAAACCTCAGTTTCCTTGTCTGTAAAATAAAATAATTAGTTTAGATGGTATATCTCTAAGGCCCTTTCCTACTCTAATTTCTATAATCTTAATCCCATCTCTTGTTTTAGAGATGAAGAAACCAAATCTCAGACCAGGGAAAGTTACTTTTTTGAGATCACAGAGCTTACCCTTTCCTACTCAGTCTTTTAGAGAAATTCATTTCTTTTCTTCGGTCTCCTTCCTCCATGCCTGGGAAGTCCTCTTCTCACTTTCACCTTGGAAACTGTAGCTCCCTTGAATGCTCAGCTCAAGAGTTATTTCTTATAGAAGCTCTTTCTTTTTCCCAGTAAATGTTTATTTAGAACCTACTATGTATAAGCTAGTGGGCTAGATTAAAATATCCCAGTTTTAGGTAACAATTTACAGATTAGTCTTTAACAAACTTTCCACTTAATCAAACATAGACAAAATTCTCTATTTGGTGTTCAAAGCCTTTCCTAGGCTTAGCTCCTTCCTCCTTCTCCACTCTCCTTATGTATCAACCTCAATAACCACTTAGAATATCTTTTGTAATTTCCCATTGTGAGTTCTTTCCCTTTCCCCAAGGCCACACTGTAGCCTTATTTTCTAAATATCTTCTATTTGCTTTAACTTTACTCATATACATGTTCTTTCTTTATAAAAGACAAGTTCTGTTTTTGTTTTTGTCTTTGTATGTCAAGTACTATGTACAGTTCTTGGCACATAGTAGGTATTTAATAAATCCTTGTTGAATGGATAAATGAGAAAATAATAGAAGCCCAAAGATAAAATAGAGTACATAAGATATATGAGTAGATAAGAATGGAGAGAATTAAAAAGAAGAAGAAATCCAAATGGGATCTCCCACTGAGAGGCTGTGTTGGGGAGTGGAGAGTGTGATATGATAACTCCCTACAGGACAATTGAACTTTCCTCTCTTCTGGGCTGTTTGTTTATTTTTCCTGGAATATAAACATTTTCCTGTTAATGAGTTGATTCAACTTAAAAGTATGGACTCAATTGTTTATTTTATTTAAATACTCCTTCAGATATCCTATTGCTGATTCTGCTCTATGCCTTGAGTTTTTGGTTTGGGAGATACCTTATTTCTATCTGCAATTCATTATTTTCTTAGATTGGAACACTTCTGGAGCTGACTAATCTCATTCATTTATTTTGGTTCTTATTAGTTTGTTAATTTACATTTCAGAGGATAAAATTTATTTTACTTATTCCTGGATTCTGGAACTTTAGCTTTTTTGATACCTTGACTTCCTAACCAACTTCCTATAATATAATAACTGCCTATGTGTAAAGTTCTGAAGAAGATGAAGGAGGGCCCAGCCTCAAATCTGTCAATTAAAAGCTTGGTGTCAGATACTGTACTAACTTCTGGGGACATAAGAACACAGTATAAGACAACTTCTACTTCCAGTGAACTTACATGGGAGAAGGCAAAGAAGTATATAAAAAATCTACAGCTTAAATATATAGTTAATAAATACACACATACACATATATACATATATACACATATATTCACATATCAAAGTAGTTAAGTATAAGATATTTTGGTAGGGTTGACTTTAGCAGTTGGGGAAATCAAGAAAAGTTTCATGCAGAAGATGACAGCATGTGAGCTGCTTCTTAAAGGAAGAGAGAGACTCTGTGAAACAGAGGTAAGACAAGAATACATTCTATGTCTAAAGAACCACTACTGCAAAGGCTCTAAGACTGGAAGAAGTTTGTTCAGCTGAGTGAATGAGAGGGCATAATGTACAACGGAGTTTTTGATATTGGCTAGAGATAAGTTGGGCAGGGCTTTGAAAATGAAGCAGAGATTTCATTTTGCCCCTTAAGTTATAGGGGAAGTCACAAGATCAAATCTGTACCTAAGGGACATTTCTTTATATTTCTGAGAGACCCTAGTAGGGAGAGACTTGAACAAAGATGACCAACAAAGAAGCTGTTGCAAAAATCTAGGCTGGACGTGATGTGGACCTGAACCAAGGTGGGAGCTTTGTGAGTGGTGACCGGGAGTCTGATGCAAGACATATGGAAGAAGAACCAGCAGAATCTGGCAACTGATTAGCTATGTGGAGTGAGGAAGAGTGAGGAGTGCAGGATAACATCAAGATTATGAATCTGAGATGATGGAAGCATGATGGTACCTTTGGTAGAAATAGGGACGTATAGAAGAATATTTGATTTAGAAGGAAACATAATGACTTTGTTTTAGGGATGTTGAGTTTGAGATGTCTTTGGAGTGTCCAGTTTGAAAGGTCCAATAAATAATTGGTGATGTAATGAAGACCATGGGTGAGACTGGGGTTCTCAAAGTGCAAAAATAATAAATGAAGGGACAGGCAGCAGAAAGCTCGAAGGTTGAGGAAGAAAGAAAGGATGTTGCTTACAATGAACCAGTGGCCAGTCAGCTATCATAACCACATAGACTTTTAGATCTGTGTAAATGCAGCTAATATAATCACCATTTGCCATTCTTATATATCACCTTGGTAGTATAGTTATTTATCTAATCTGTTTATGAAATATGTATGGCATGCTTAATAAGGGCTAGTACACAGACATATTTGTACGGGTAATCATGTAGTCCACATTTTTCCATCTTTTCTGGCTTTTGGTCTTGTGACATATGTTTTTATTATTAGCAACACTTAACTGGCTTGTTGCCTAGTTGCTGTTTGCTAAAATGGGATTTGCAGTGGCTTATGGGGACAATGGATAGAATATTTAAATTCAAGAGAGATTTGAAAAATTATGGATTTATGGTTTTCATGAGAGAGGCAGCAGAGAATAATGGAAAGGGAATTAGCCTTGGATTCAGGAAAAGATGTCTAACCCCTGCCTTTGGTATACATCATTTGGCTCAGTGCCCCTAGCAGTCCTCTGAGATTTTAAGTTGCAAAGGCCAACAGAATCACAGATATGTCCAAAACAATGGTTGTCATACACATGGAGGACAAACAGAATGATTGAGTCTGAAGGAAAAAGCTCTAACACAGTATCACAAAATATTGATGTGAAAGGGATCTTGAGGGATCATCTGGTCTAGTTTATTTTAAGCAAAGGATATATTATTATCCTCATTTTATAGACCAACTAGAATGTTATTTCTTCTCATTTTCCATATGTTGACAAAAATCCTTCATAGAAAAAGCCACCCAATTTGTTTAAACTTTTTACTTTATTTATTTTTAGTGAATATTTCTCATCCCTTGCCATTCCATGAATGGTTTAGATGGCTCTTCTTATCTATCTATCTTATCTATCACTATTTCAAAGATTTGTAATTTCATAGGTGAGTGTCCTCTTTCAAACTTCCCCCCAAGTTAAATCCTCTCTTCATTATAGGAAATGGTTTTCCTGAGTTGCTATGACCAAAAACTTAATCACTCTGAAGTAAAACTGGACCTTTCTGTACTGAGTTAAACTGGTTCTTGGACAATTGGCATATACAGTTTCTTTCAAAGCTGGTATTTGAAACCTTTTCTACTTAGGATCTGTCTATTAGAGCTTGTGTTATATTGGCAAAGCCTTTGAGAATTTAGTATCAATTTGATGAAATATTTCAGGAAGGTATCAGCAGGGAATTTTCATTGATTAAGAACATCAAAATAAACTAAATTGTCATATTTTAGTGATATAGTCTATCTTATGGACAGGAGAGAAACTCGGGGTCACTTATATCAACTGCTTTTTTTTATTTTGAAGACAGTTTTTCTTACTAGTTCTGGCAAGAAGTGTAGCATCCAAAGGCTCTGAACTTTGACTTGCTCCATTTCAAACCTGGATCCATTTACCTCCTCTTCCTACCCTAACCTTTGAACTTAGACTTTTCCCACCTAGTGGTCAAGAACAAGAACTAAGAATGAATTCCAGATCCTATGGTCCATAACTGGAATGATTCTCAGAAGTCATTTAGCACAGCTCCTGCTTTTTACAGATGAAGAAACATACCCAGTAATGTTACAGCACTACTCACAAAGCTACAACCTTTGCTCAGGCCACATCACATTTTTGCAACAGGTTCCTCATTAATCAAGTCTACTTTAAGTTTCTCCCTACTGGTCTCTCTTAGAACTACTAAAGAAATGTTCCTTAAGTGTATATCCAATCTTGTGACTCCCCCCCTTCCCTCAAGCCACCCCAGGGGCTTTTTTTTACTTCTATGATGAAATAAAATTTCTTCTTTTCCAGTTTCAAAGCCCTGCGCAACATAGCCCCAACCAATATTTCCAACTCATTTGTATATTATGATCTCTCATTCATTCAGTTGAATGCACTCTTTCCAGTCTTAAGTAAGGTCACAGAGGTATTAAGAGGCAAATCTGAGTGATGATAACACGAGTAAATTCTTTGTGTACCTAAAATGTAAATGATGGAGTCCAAAGAGTAGGCAAGAATTTTTTTTCCAGAGATCAGATGTTGGGGGAAAAGCTACTAGGAAGGTGGCTTAATTTGAGACTGTAGATAGAGGTGGAAGATAGATTAATGGTATAGAGAAGCATTGCCCTGTGAGGCTGATTTATATTTTTACTAGAGTTTTTGTACAATATTGTAGAATCCAGGTGATTTTATTGAATTAGTACTAATCAAAACTCAGAATAACCACTGCCCTGAAATCCCTCACCATATAATAAAAACATGTTTCAGCTTGGACTTTTGAAAGAATTGAAAGGAAATGGGACCAGAGGAAGCTGAGATACCAAAGGCACTGTCTTAGAAGGTAGAGACTGACTTTTAAGTGGTGACTGCTCAGAAAGAGAATTGAAACATGGGGACATGTAGAATATTGCCCTTATTTTGTTCAGTTGTTCTTGGATCTTCTTACATTCCCCTTCCCAATCCCACTGAAGTTT
This sequence comes from Sarcophilus harrisii, assembly GCF_902635505.1. Lineage (NCBI taxonomy): Eukaryota > Metazoa > Chordata > Mammalia > Dasyuromorphia > Dasyuridae > Sarcophilus > Sarcophilus harrisii. The sequence goes on from NC_045429.1 coordinate 105,519,786, forward strand.
TATTTGACATGTTTGTATTATATAACTTCACACAGCTTGTCATCTTTGTCATCATCATCATCATTAGAGATTTAGTGTTGGAAGAAGGAAGCTAAATGGTGCAATAGACATAATACTGGGCATGAAGTCAGGAAGACTCACCTTCCTGAGTTCGAATCTGCCCTCAGACACTTCCTAGCTGTGTGACCCTGGGCAAGTCACGTAATCCTGTTTGCCTCAGTTTCCTAATCTGAAAAATGATCTGGAAAGTCAATGGCAAACCACTCTAGCATTTTCCCAAGAACATCCTGGATGAAGTCCTGAAGAATCAAACTTGAGTGAAAATATTGAAAAATGACTGAACAACAACTAAAACAACAACAATAACAACAGAAGAGCTGAGAAGGTCCTCAAGAGTTATTTAATTCAATGCCTTCATTTTAAAGACAAGCTGGTGCAGGATCACACAGGTAGTAAACAGTAAAGTGGGCATTGTGTTAAGTGCAAGGATATACTTCCTACCTGAATTAGATAAGGAGAGAAAAAGAAAAGTTAAAAAAAGACCTTGTGTCTTTTTTCATCACATTATCATCACAGTAATAGCAAGGGTTAATGGAAAGATTGATGGATTTGGATTTGGTATTTTGGAATTCAGATTTCAGTTCTGGCCTGTATTGGTTGTATGACTATGGATGGGCAAATGATTTCTCTTCATAGAGCATCACCTTACTCATCTGTAAAATGGGAATGATCCTTGTTATTCTCCCTTCATAGCCTTATTAGAACAAAATTACTTTGTTCACTTTGGGAACTAATTTTATTATTAGTGTTTCCTCAAAATAAATTTTTTGTTTTCTTATGGGGATAAGAGTGTTTCACCCCTGTAGCAGCAGACTATGTTCTCTTCCAGGCAGACTCTAATGAGCATCTGATGTGGCTTTGGGGATGGAGGCCCACTGTCCCTTTCGTTCTGTGTCCCCAGAGATTATTCTGGTTTTCATGTTGTAGCTGTTATAATCCTCACTGCCTGAAGAGAGAGAAGATTAAGAAACTGTTTGAACTGGGTGTGTGTGAATTTTTAGCTTGTTCTTATTAGCAGAAAATTGGATTTTACCCTGCTGTGACCTTTCATGGAGGTGCCATTCAGCAGCATTCAGGATTCTGGCTCCTTCAGCCAGTTCTTCCCTGCAGAGAGAATTCTAGATATGAGGAGGATAAAACCCAGGGATTAGGAAGAAAAGGAAAATTGATTGACACCCAAGGAGCTTGAGATATACCATGAACACACATACATACATACATTCATATATAGATAGATATATAGATATGTGTGTATAGTTTCATTTATGTTTATACATATATTTGATATATCTGATATTTGGTATATATAATTTGATATTATACACATACTTGATAAAAAGATTTGGTATAATTTATGTATATGTGTGTATGTTCTACATATATAGAAATGACTGAAACAACTGAAAAATGACTGAATAATAAACTCTTGTAATAAAATGAGATTTTAAAAAGTTGTCTATTCATCTGGTAGCCTATGATATATAAACACAATATGTATGTATATAAATAAAATAACCACAAGGTTTTTAAGTTTTAAGCTTCAATAGGTTAAAATTACTCTAAGAACTTAGGGATACCATCTATATATATTTTCAATTGTGTCTGAGTCTTTGTGACCTGACTTGAAGTTTTCTTGATAAGGATACTGAGGCAATTTGCCATTTCCTTCTCCAGTTCATTTGACAGATAAGGAAATTGAGATAAACAAGGTTAAGGGACTTGCTCAGGATTACACAGCTAGTAAGTGTCTGAGGTCAAATTTGAATTCAGGTTTTTTCACCAAGGAGTAATCAGGAAAAAATAAAACCCATAGTTTAGGGTTTTTAAAGAAAACAAGTAACTTCCTTAAAGCCAAAAAGCTGGGAATTGCTGAGAATTTCCTGATGCCAAGCCCAGTGCTCTCTATCTTATGAATAACATTTACAGAAGGCTTTGAGTTTTACAAAATAAATAATAATCATGATCGCTAACATTATCTCATTTTCTTTTCAGAACAACTCTAGGAATAGGTACTATTATTTCCCCATTTTACAGATATGGAAACTGAGGGAAGTAGGTTAAATGACTTTCCTAGAGTCACACAGTTAGTGTCTGAGGCCAGAATTGAGAGAAAGAGGGGGAAAAAGACAAGAGGAGACGAGAGAAGAGGAGATAGAGAAGAGGAGAGAAATAGAGACAGAAAGAGACATACAGAGACAGAGAGTCAGAGAGACAGAAACTTAGTCTGTAGCTTTTCTTTTATCCTACTTACTCTTTGGTACCCCAAGTACTTCTGTCTTTAGTGTACTCTAGGCAATTTGAGAATGTCTCTTTATTGCTTGGGACTAACTATTAATATCCCCCTGAAATGGTCAGTGTAACCAAAGCATCTATGAACCAAATACCACTACAGATACTACCATTTTGGTCATGTTCCCTGACCAGTTATAATAGGATTGTCAGCAGTTCATTACTTTGTCCCAAACTTGTAAGAGTTTGATTCATTCTTTTTGCCTCCAGAAGACCCAACTAGGAATAATAGATAAACACCTTAAGAAGACAGATAGAAAGCTAAAGAAAATATTTCCTAACAATTATGTAGAAATGGGATGAACTATCTTAGGAGGTAGTGAGTTCCTCATTACTGGACTTCCTATATTGGGGGGAGGATTTGTGAATACTTGTTGAGTTGATGTAGAAGGAATACCCATTCAAGTATGGCTTGGATGAGGTGACCTCCACACTTCTGCCCAACTCTCACATTTGTAATTTCCACATTTGGTAGTATCACTGAAAATGGGGAAATGGATTAAGGATGACCTAGAAGAGTGGGAGAAATCTTGATTTCAGAAGGCTGATGATGAACATCTTTTTCTTCTATTGGTAGAGAAAGGGTGAACTATTGATGTTGCACGTGCTGTCAGACATAGTCACTGTTGATTAGTTTTACTTAACTTTTTTGTTGTGGTGGTGGTGATTATAAGGGAAGTTTCTATTATGGGAGATATTATGGGAGAAAGTGACAGATGCGGAAACACAAAATTAATAAGCCATTAAGAAAAGAAATAAGGGGCAGCTAGATGGCACAGTGGGTAGAGCATTAGCACTGTCAGGAGGACCTGAGTTCAAATCTAGTCTTAGATACTTAACACTTCTTAGCTGTGCCACCCTGGTCAAGTCACTTACCCCAATTGCCTCAAACAAACAAACAAAAAAAGAACTAGATTGTGGATTCCACATACATTTGAATGCAAATTCTGTATGGGGAGGGATTATTTCATTTTTTGTATTTGCATTCTTCCCCCTTCTCCCCCAACCCCATCACTTAGTAGATGCTCAATTAATACTCATTGATTGATTGATTTAGGTACAATAAAGGATTTATATAACCCAGGAAGATTTGGGAGTAGCGAGTGGGCCCACCTCTTTGTATATAGTAGTTTCTGTGTGTAGGTTTAGAGAAGATCATAATACTCTCTGACTTTAGTCATTGTTGGCCAATGGTTACATTCTCTTGAGATGTTGTTTTCTTTCTTCTTATCATTTTTCCTTCCATTCTGAATTGTAACCCTTGCCACCTAACTCACTTTCTGTATTTGTGGTGTATAAAGAAGAGAATGAATATGACATATCTTGCCATATTCAATTTGTGCTGGTCTTATTAATATTGTTCCACCATTGTTGATATTTTCTTCCACATAAATAAGAAAATCTCAAGTGAAGCCTTTGTCTTAAAAAAATGACATTTAAGACAACAGTTAATATCAGGGTAAGTGTTAGGTAGGAAAAATGGTTTTGTCTCTGAAACATGTGCAGTTTATTTAGTTCAGGTTATTTTAGAAACACCAAAGCTTCTGGTAAAAAAAAAAAAAGAAAATCCTTCCAATAATTGCTAAATGACTCATTAGTCAGAGTTCATCCAAAGAGCAGCTCTCCTTCTGTGCAAAATTAGCCTGCTTCCTCCTCTGGAGGTTGTTCTTGCTCCTCATGAGCATTAAGGGAAATCTTCCCAGATCTGAGAACATTTAAATGTGTCTCTGTGTATGATTAACTAATTAATACTTTCTGATATTTTGAGTTATTGAAGAGATGGATATATAAAATGGTACACACAGAATGGTGTTTAGGAACTTACTTTGGAGAGTTCTACACAAAGATGACTGGTATTTGTGAATTGTTTCTGGGATGTGATCATGTAGCTCATCCCTTGGTGAGGAAGGCTTGCAATGTTGGACATTGTGTGTGATATAAGTAGAGGTGTTATCAATTCTTGAATACCTATCTGTGGTAGAATCCAGACACCACAAAAGCGACCCCACATCTATCACCTTGGACAGACGCCTTTGGTCCTTCCATATTGTGGTCCCTGTACTTTGCTGTTCCAATGTAGAACTGATTGGAAGGTAATATGGACTTCTATCACTTTATGGAATAATGTATATCCAGCAAGGTGGTCTAGAAAATGAATCTTATTTTTCCATCGCATTCTATTTTACACTTAGAGTGTGGGGAGAAAAATCTCCTAAACTGACAGTGGTGAGAAAAGGGTTAACATGGTAGAATTGCCATGGCATATCGGACATTATAGTGCACTAACAAATGTCACATCAGAAGGGATTATATAAAATTCCTTCTTTTCTGTTAATCATGAAGTAGGCAGCACCATGGACAGATCTCTGGGACTGAAATCGAGAAGATCTGAGTTCAAAATAGTCCCAAACATTTACTAGCTGATTATGTAGTCACTTAACTTCTGCCTGCCTCAGTTTCTTCAACTGAGAATAAATGGAGATTGTAAAATGGGGATAATAATAGTACCTGGATAGAATACTGGGCTTGAAATTAGGAAGACTCATCTTCCTGAGTTCAAATCTGATTTTAGGCACTATCTAGTTTTGTGACTCTGGGCAAATCATTTAACCCTGTTTGCCTCAGTTTCCTCATCTGTCAAATGAACTGGAGAAGGAAGTGACAAACCACTCCACTATCTTTGCCAAGAAAAATGGGATCATGAAGAGTTGGACATGACAATTCAACAATAACAACAATACCCCTTTCCCAGGATTGTTATGAAGATATAGTGAAATAATATTTCAAGAATGCTTAGCACAGTACTTGTTACAAAGTAAACATATAATAAATGTTTGTTCTCTTGCATTCTCTTCCAGTCTGTAAGAATTTCTGTCATAGATTTCTGAAGGTTTCCTCCTCCTTTTCCTTCTTTTCTTGCCTAGTTTATTGGGACAGGTCATTTCAAGCTTCAGGAATAGGCGCTATTATATTTGCTATACTCTTAATCAAAAAAGGTTTTTTAATTTTTTATATGGGTTCTAAAACTGAATCAAAATGATACTTTGTGTGTTAATTCCATAGATTGCATCTGTTTTGAAGGAGAGATTTCTGAACTGGTGAGGGAGCCCAATAATTGCATTAGTGCTTTTAAATACATTATTGTTCTATCTGGTTTTGTAAAGCCCTTGTAGACATCTTTTGTATTTTATACATCCATCTTCCATCTCTGGTTCTTAGTATTATACTGTGTATACACCAAATATTTAATAAGTGATTGAATAAATAAATCCCAAGATTTTCATGTTTGCTTCTTAAAGGAAAAACAACTATAACAAATGAAGTGAAATAAAATCTAATAATTCCAAATGACAAGTGGCACATCCAGATTGTCTCATGGAACATCTTCTCTAGAAATTAAAAAAAAATTATTAAGTACCCTACTATGTGTGGTGTTCTATCCTAAGCCTTGCTGAGTGGAACTTCTCTCCCTTCTCCCTGACCCCAAGTTTTCACCTTGAGGAACTTAAAATACAATGGAGGCATATACAAAAATATGCTAGAAGGAATTATATAGTACTGAAAAACATACAGAGACTTCTAAGAAAATGTGAGAAGGGAGACATTGCCCTTCATTTCAAGGATCAGTCAAGGCATGGTGAGAAGTTAATACTTGAGCTCAGTCTTCAGAGAATGGAAACAATTACACAGAGATAAGAAACGAATCTGACCCCATCCTAGAATTTTTCCATCTGCATTGAACAATATTTCTTTCTTTTACCCTGCAGTAGTGAAGTTGGACTTCGTGTTCCTCATAGAAAACATCATGTCCCAACTCTATGATTTTGTTTTGGCCATCTTTGTGCCTGGAATGTATTTCCTCTTTGCCTCTAGTCCACAGAATCTGTCTCTTTTGTCTTATAAAGCCCAAATCCCATCTTTCATATGAAGACCTTTCCTTCTCTCAATGGCTAGTGCCTTTTGAATATATATATATATTTTAAACTAAAATTAATCCTTTTTAGTTAACAAAAATCTGGTTTTTCTCTACTTTCTCCCTTCTCTCAATTGAAAAAGAAAGAAGTCAAACCCTTGTAACAATTTATGCCTAGCCAAGCAGAACAAATTCCTGTACTGGCCATGTACAAAAAAACTTTGTCTCAATCATTACCCTGAATTCATTATCCCTCTGTCAGGAGAATCTGTCACAAATCCTTAGGAATCAGAATTGTTCATTATATTGATCAATTATGAAGTTTTTCAGAATTGTTTGTTGTTCAGTTACTTTTTTTTTACAGCAATTCTAAATTGGATTCCCTACTTATTAGTGTTCCTCACATCTTTCAGTTTTGTCTCTGCTTTCTTTGGTGCAGCTGAGAAAGCAAATAATTCCTAATACTCAAACAATAGCTCTATAAAGTACATCCCCTCCAAAAATGGTTGTTATTGTTTATCCTTATTTCTCGAAGAGGACCAATGACATCACTAGTGTGATGTCTTGACCTGTGTATGAATTGGATTTAAGGGGGACAAAGCTGTACATAGCTGTCAGTCTCACTCTCTCTTCCAGAGTAATCAAAGTCCAGTGGCAAAGCAAAAGGTCAAGGCAACTGGCAATGGCCCAGGATGCAGTAGGTGACCTTGGCCTTTCTAAATTAAATCTATCCCCAGGCTCAGTTTGTGCAAGGCCAAGGCCATTCATTGACTAAGGGCAGGGTAAGAAAAAGATGGCTCAATTCACCATCCTGGAGATATCAGTCTGGGAGGGGAAGACCCTCAGAGTTTCTGGTTTTAACAAGAAACAACTGCTCTTTACATTCATTTCAGAACCTAAACAATATTGTGGCTATTATTGGCCATTCTGTGAAAGTCAGAGTCATTTGGGTTTTAAAATGGAGTCAAGTAGTTCCATTCTAATCATGATAGACTTTTAAAAGTCTGTCTTTTCAGAGCTATATTTCAAAAAATCAAAAATGAAATGGTGCAGGACAAAAAAGTATTAAAAATTAATAAATAAAAATGAAGGAGGAGGAGGAGGAAGAAAGAATAAGGAGAAGGGGAAAAGGAAGAAGAGAAAAAAGAAGGTAGAATATGAGGAGAACATTTCTCTGGGCAAGTCACTTCTTTGTGCCTCAGTTTCCTTCTCTGTAAAATTGCGAAAATAATATCATCTATGTCCTGGATTATTTTAAGGATCAATTTTAAGGAATCTGAAATAACATATATAAAGTACTTTACAAACCTTAAAGAACTATGTAAATGCTAATTGTTATTATTTCGATGTTTTTATTAATGTCTTTTGATTTTATATCATGAATTCATTTGTTAATAATTATACAAACAAGCAATAATTCAGTCATAGAATAAATATATCACTATTATAACATAAATATATAAATTTATTAATAATAAAATAACAACAATAAAATGATTGGGACTGAGAGTGGATATAACTTTTCACTTTTGTACTTACCCTTTTGCTACCATACAGGAGAAGATTATGAGCTTTCACTTTGAAAGTTTAGTATCAGAATTGTCCCTTGTATCTATCTGCATCCAAAGTTTGGTCTAAAACAGGTTGTAAAGCCTACATTTATTCTTTCTAAAGTGGCAGACATGCATGGATGCAACAGGAATGACTGAACATGGGTGTAATTGGGTTTAGGTAGCAGGGATTATAAACAGGTTGCGGGGTATAATCTTAAAGTCCTCTGATCAGGTTTGGCTATTGGTCCCATGGGTGGAGCTCTTTCTCAGAAGTCCTATTGTGGCCTAATCAGGTTCCACCACCGAGTTGGGCTGTTTAATCTGTTACAGATTACAAGATACCTTCTGAGTTCCTGGAAGTGTGTTGGAGTAGAAAGATCCCAGAGATCCCTCACTTCATTGGGCTTCAGTATGAATCAATCTGAATTGGTTCTGTAGCTGCTGGTATAGCAGAGGAGTTTGGGGTTCAGCAAGTGAACACTGCAAAGAATTTCTGTTATGTCCAATTTAAGGGATGTTCAATTTGCCTTCTTGGCTGATTCTGATTCCCAGGTCTGTCTGACCTTTTCTAGATAGTGGAGGAGCTCTAGCAAATCACAGTGGTTTAAAATCATTAACTGCCTCAGTCCCACTTATCTGATTCGAGCTTTGTTGACTTTCAGAAGTATTATCTTCATTAACATTGCTGTAGACCTTGTATTTATTTTTCTTTTATCACTTTCTTCAATCTGCATGATTTCATTGCAGTGTTTCCAAAAGGGCAGAACTGTGTAAATCTTGATCTTCCATATTTGTTGCTCATTGTAGCACAACAGTAACTCAGAATGTCCATATGCCACCGTTTTTTTCAGTCAGCTCCCAATTTTTGGACATAGCTTTTTCTTGTTACAAACAGTTGCTCTTGCAAAAATTTTTGTGAACCTGGAACTTTTCTTGCTTTGTTACCTCCTGTATATTGTAAATTCAGTCATATCATCTCTGGGTCAAAGAACTTACAGGAATGTGTAAATACAAATTATTATTATTTTATTAAGTTTTTAATTGCTGTCTTTTGACTTTATATCATTAGAAATTTATGTCTTTTAATTTAGTAATAAGTATATGTATCATTAATAATCTGATCATAGAATAAATAATATTATGTGTATAATTTACTAATATTTCATGTATAATTCCAAATTGTTTTCAAGAATAGTTGGTCAATTTTCATCTTCACTACTATGAATTAGCATGCCTATATGTATAATTGGCAATTAGTATAATGCCTGGAACAAAGCAGGTTTTTAACAAATGTTTGTTTACTTGGCTTGACTGTGAGTACTGACTTTCCAGTGTTTGTAAAGTACTAATAATAACATTAATAATAGATGATTTATAAAACATTTTACAGTTTGCAAAACTTTACATAACATTATCTAATTTGGGTTTCTTAGCAAGCCTTTGAGGTAAATACTACAGGCATTAGTATCCACTTTACAAATGAAACTGAAGGTTGAAGAGGTTATGTAATCTACTCAGAATTACATAGCTAGTAATTATCAGATCTTTTCCCCTTCAACTTCAGCATTCTATCAACTGTGTCCAAATAGATCAACCAAGGAGGAGAATAGCTGGGAAAAGAGACTGGGAAAAATCTATGGAGGATTGAAAATATGAAACCAAGATATCTAAAATCTAAAAGATTTTGCCTTTTTGGCAACGTAAATCAATAATTTTTTTTGAGTAGGATAGTGGCTCAATGGAAGTGATTTTATAGAAATACTACTCTGGTGACAGAGTGCATCAAAGATCTCTATAAGGTTCTGAGCATTAGTGAGTAGGAAAATAGTGATGCTCTTGAAGACATGGTACCCTAGTTGTCTGTTTTTGAATAAAAATGAAGGTCACTTTTGGATATAATAAGTTGTAGGTCATGTCTAATCACATGTTCACCTGTTAAAGAATAGTTACTTATTCAAGACACTTATTATAGATTGATATCTATACAGATAGATCATTAAAGCATTTAAAAAACATTTCTGTTTCCCATGCTAAATGCTGGGAAGACAAACAGGATAAGTTCTCAAGGAATTTATGTGATGATGGGATAAGGAAGCACATAAGGAATTGTTGCAAAGGAGGTAAGGGCAGAAGCCATTGAGAGTTCCATTAGATTATAAATTCCTAGAGGTCAGGACTGTCTTTTTTTTTTTTTTTTCTCTTTTTGTCTTCCCAGAACTTAGTACAGTGTTTGGCATATACTAAGTGCTTAATCAATGTTTATTTATTGATTCATTGATTTATTGATGAGAAGACTGAAGGAAATGACACGGATGGTTGGTTCCTGATAAGAGAAAGCAAAAGGTTCTTCCATCTAAATCCTAGCTTAATAAAGATAGTTGTAACTTATGTGCTAATGCCTGTTGTAGAGGAAGAATATAAGCTCTTTGTGGATAGAAACTGTTTTGTCTTGTTGAAACCCTAGCTCTTAGCACAGTACTTACTATACAGTAAGTGCTTATTGATTAGTTTCTGACTGATTGAACCTCTTTTGATTTTTCTGAGAATCTTTGCCTCCATAGTATTTGCAGCATTTTCTCTTGTAACCCACAGAAAGTTTAAATAACAGGGTTTGATTGCACTTAGCATATTGAAGTTATAAATTCAGTTTCAAGTCTTTGCACTAGTCAGGATTTTGAAACTGGGATCCTAAGTTTCTGAACTCTAATTCCTGGAGTATAGGATTAGTGGGATAACATTGGTTGCCATCAAACAAAATTTGATAAGCATGATAAATTTGGAGAACACAAATGACATCATTAAGTAATCCAATATACTCTTTAAAAATTGATGGTGGCAGAGAAGAGGAATTTGAGCCAAGTTTAAGAATAAGTTAATTTAATGATTAGAAGAATAGCAGAAATAGTACATACAGAATGATAGTATTTACTTGGCTTTGAATTCTTCTATAAGAAGATACATAGACGTCTTTTCCTCTAACTCATTTTGTGATAAAGTGGAGGATTGAGCCAGAAGTTTAGAATTCAGAAAATTTCACAGACCAGGAAAATAAAGAACCTCATGATATTCAAGGTCTCATTTATCAAATTTGGCAGTCAGTGTTTCTCATAATAGCCTTGTTAGCGACTAGGATAGACTTGAATCTTTATTCTTACATCTGGGAATCACAAAGAAGTAGAATTTCTTTTCCATTAAATTCCCACAAATTATTGTGTTTCAGTATTAATCATTTCAGCTATCCCACCATAGTTATTTTGGACACCATACTATAGCTTCTGTGGTGAACAGGAACTCATGAATGGTTAACTCGGGCCTGGGAGAATCTGGTTCCTTAAAATGAACAGCACAACATGAGTAATTGATCACAGCTGCGGAATAAATGTTTCACATGGGGAGTTTCAGTAGGTGCCTTGGGTTTTTGCCATGATATAGTAATAACCTTTTTCATTCCAGTGACCTGGTCTTCTCAGTCATTTCAGGCTTTCTTCCAGTTGGAAGAAAAAAAAAAGTGCTTAAAACTCTTTCTGCTTTCTTCCCTTTGTCCTGTTTAACACTTTGTATTATATGGAGTAGGGGAAAGGGCTCTGATTTAGGAGTTAGAAGACCTAGACTGGAGATTAGATTCTGAAATATTATACTAAATATGAGCATATCACTGAAAACTGTTGGAGGCATTTTTTCCCTTTCCCCCTGATTGTTAATTGGATTTTTAATGTTAAGGGTCATTTAGAACTTATTTCTATGCAGATTGTAACTCTGCTTATAATTTGGAGAATATATTGGGGGTTTACTATGGCTGAAAAAGTCATCAATTTATTGGTGATGATCTTCAAATTTAGCTGGGCTAATCCCTGAACTGCGGAACTATGTTCATCAGATACAGTTGTAAGATTTAGAGCTGGAAGGAATTTCTGGAACCATCTAGTCTAACAATCTCAGATGAAAAAAAAATTAAGACTCAGGGAGGTTAGTTGATTTGTCCAGGGTCATCTGACTAGTTAAAATCTAAGGTAATATTTGAACTCAGGAACTCTAACTGCAGAGGCTCTTTCAATTCATATTCTTCCTCTCCTCATTAACCAAACAGTTCTATTAACCTCATATCCACTCCTAATTATGACTCACCTTGATACCTCTCCACCTTGTATGCCTCCTATGTGAGCATAGCTTTTAAGGACCCAGGGTCATTTCCCTGCCATGATGGGGCATTAGAGAAGAACTTTGATGAAATAAAATTGTACATTTAAGTAGCTAGAAGATGTAATAGATTTAGAGTCAGGAAGACCTGAGTTTGAAGACTGACTTTGATGCTTCTTAGGTGGATGACTCTGGGCATATTATTTAATCTTTTTAAGCTTCAGTTTCTTCTACAAAATGGATGTAAATCTATAAAATGGCTATAGAAATAGAATCTGACTCATAGGGTTGGTGTAAGCATCAAATGAGATAACTTATGCAAAGTGTTTTGCAAATTGTAAAGGTCTGCACAGGGTGCTCCCAAAGTCTCCATGTAGTTTTAAATTATTAAAGATTTAACATACTGGCTAACATACAGAGTGTTCCAAAAGTCTTAGTGTGACTTTAAACTTCTGTATTTTAAGCTCAATAGCTTAAATAGTAATAACTGAACCAAAGCTCACTAGCCTTTCACATAGTTCAGGGAATAAGATCAGGGACCTGTGGCTTCTGTTTGTTATAATTAATGTAGAATCCTGGATGTGGGGATTTTAAAAATATATATACTTTTACCTTGTAGGTCTTTGCAAAATTTCTTTATGGAATATCATTTTATAGGGATTTTCTATCTCTAGTCTTCCTCCTGCCCTTCATTCTCACGCTTTTGGTTACCATTATGGTTTTTGATTTATTACTTTGAAAAATGTATATTATTCATAGATTCCTTGGGATATAAAAATGAAGGTAAAAGAATTAAATGTTATGATATTATGTTGGAAACATTTTTTGAAAGTTTAAAAATAAACTTTTGTGAAATTTTAAATAATTAAAATTGATTCTAAACCCAACACTCTATCCATTGTACCACTGAGACTCAGAAAGACAGAGACAGAGATAAAGAGACAGAAAGAGACAAAGTCAGACAGAGTCAACAGAGATAGATAGACACACACAGAGAAACAAAGACAGACTACATTGTTGTGCCCTATTTATATTTGGTCAATAAATATGAGAATGTATTCACTGGACCTGTTTCCTCATCTATAAAGTTGGTATGATAATTTGTGTTAATATATGTGGTTCCTATGTTACAGGAGTGCTCTGAGACTTAAATAAAAGAATGTATTTAAAGAACTTTGCAAACTTGTCACTTCATAATTATTCTTTCATTTTTGTCTGTCTGTGTGTCTAAGATTTCCACATTTAAACTGTTTATTCCTGAGTAGCCGAGACTGTTTTATTTGCTTTGTATTTCTGTCCAGGACAGTATATGGTGCACAATAAGAACTGAATGCTTAATTCTTGGATTTTTTTGGTACTAATTTGTAGGGAGAGCAGGAATTAATTAATAGGTGCCAGCATTTTAGAATTCACTTTAATTTTCTCATTTGCAAAATGAGGGAAGTAGAAATTCATAGGAGAGATGCATCAAAGTTAATGAGCTTTGCCAATTATAAGTATGATGTTCTTCATGATCTAAGAATGTCTACATTATAGTGTTCATTCTCATAGATTGGGGGTCATGTTTATAAGTTTTGCACAGTGCCCACCATATTGTATCTTGAAGGTAAAAGTCTTTTCATAATGATGAGACTCGAGTCCAAGTATTAGACCCAGAGCTAGGAAACCCAGGTTCCTGACCCCTTCTCACCATTTGCTCATTGTGTATCATTGATTAAATAAACCAACTTCTTTGAATTGTGACTTTCTCTTAGGTGGAACAGGAATAATATTTCTTAACTATCTCAGAATGAATGTGAGAATCAAATGAGAGAATCCATGTGAAATTTCTGCACTAATAGAATACTTTGTAAATATGAGTTGCCACAATTTAAAAATTCAGTTAATCAAATATTTATTTCCTGTGTACCACACTTCCATGTCCTGAGTGCTGGGTAGAGATGCAGAATTTAGATAAAAGATGGTACTTGCTCTAATGAGATCCACAGACTGAATGGATAATGTATATAATTATTTTAATCATTGGGACTAAAATGTGGGACAACTCTGTCTAAGAACAGGAAATTGCTTTGGGGTTTGACTCAAGAGCTTTGCTCAAAATGCCTGCTCCTTAGGAAACCTTCTTTCACTTTAAGATGGAAGTAATCTCCTAGAGTACTTTGTATCTCTTTTGAGAGTTACATTCTTGTGTAGCCCATGGGCCTTGAGGGTCAGGGATGTTTCATTTTTGTCTTTAAAGCATTCTGAGTACCTAAGTAATATAGGTGCTTAGGTGCTCATTGATTGAATGAACTTTTTTTTTTTTTTTGCTGAGGCAATTGGGGTTAAGTGACTTGCCCAGGATCACACAGCCAGGAAGTGTTAAGTATCTGAAGTCAAATTTGAACTCAAGTCCTCCTGACTTCAGAGCTGGTGCTCTATCCACTGTGTACCTAGCTGCCCAATTGAATGAACTTTTAAGGGTTCTCTGATTATATGAAATCTCAGCAGAGTGTTCTTGGGGGACCTTCAAGCAAATACTTCTCCATGGAATAAATTTTTTTCTGATCTTGATATGTTTTCCCTGACTAGAATATACTCACTATAGTGTGGTTCTTGTATGTACTTCCCTGGGCTCTCATAGAAAAGACTAAAAAGATTTGTTATTGTGAGGCAATAATATGATAGAAAAACTCCTGCATGTGGAGTTCAAGAACTTGGGATCAGACTTTGATTCTTTTAACTGACAATGTGTGTGACCTTGAGTATTTAACACTGAAACTCTTTGAGTTGTTATCTTCACCTATTACATGAGAGGGATTAGACCAGATAGATCACTTCTGCAGCACTTCCAAGCCTATATATATGTATGTGAAACTATGACATATCTGGAAAAAGGCACTATCCTTTGCCCCTGAACATGGTTGGGCAAGGCTCCCTTGTTCTAGTGTAGGTGAAATTAAGTGTGAAATACATGGAACTTTTTGCTCAGAGAGGAAAGTTTGTCAATATTTTTACAGCTCAAGTTAATATATCTGAAGTTTGAATCTCTTCTCTTATACTTGTTGGTTTTACTTTTCTAGGCAGACAGATTTCTTGAAGTAAATATTTTAAATGGAAAAGCATGAAGTTTGGTGAGCAAAGTTTTCCTTTAGATAGATATTTTTTTCTTTTTCTTTTTGGTTATACAATGAATCAGTTATACAAGCAAGACTCTAAGGCCTGTTGGAATCTGCTCTGTTAAACAGGATGTGAAAACTGGAAGGGACCTTAAAAATCATTTCTACCAACCTCTCTCATTATACAGAGGAGAAAACTGAGGCTCATAGAGGTAAATTAGCTTACGTAAGTCCAGTGTTTTTGATGCCAAGTCTACTAGCTTCTCATTAATGAAAGCTTATAGCAACTTCCCAGGGCCCTGAGTGGACTATATAATTTCTGTTTCTGAAGCTTTGCAGGATACTTATACTGTGTGGCTTTCTCCCCATATTAAAATGATGCTCATAGTGAGGAGGGAAGAAAAAATAAACCAGAAAAAAAGGAGAATTCACATGATAATTTCATTGTACATTTGGAAGGAACAGCAAACTATACATAGTAGATTTGCAGTTTCATTGTAATCATTTTTTTTTTACTGCATATGCTATAAAAATGCTTATTTAATTTAATAAATTCAAAATAAAGTATAAATTTTAAATGATCCCTTTGGGGGCACTAGAAAGTACTTTTAAAACCAAGGATTTTAGGTGTGGTGAATGAGATATTTCCCATTTTTGGTTTGGTTTGTTATTTTGATAGGAAAATGAGGTTAAATGATATGCCCAGAGTCACACAGTGTTAAATGTCTTGAGGTCAGATTTGAATTCAGGTATTCCTGATTCCAGAGCCAGTATGCTATCCATTGTACCATCTAGCTGCCCCAATGGGATACTTTCAAAGACAAATATTTACTTATTTGTCATCTTACACAATGCATTGCATATAGGAGGTATTTAACCAATGTTGGTTGATTCTTATCCTTTAAAGTTCCTTTCCCTGTACTATTTATTCTTTTATTGGCACTGAATTTGATGACTGGATATCTGGGCAATGCTCTTAATTCTAATAATACCTCATAGGTGATAAATAAAGAAATATGGTATTCCTGTATTATATAAGCACAGTCAAGCAAAGCCCAGAACTACATTTGTCACATACAGAAATGTATTTCTTATTCTGCATCTTAGTCTGTTTTCTCTCTTAGGTACCTACCTCTCATGACATTGGCAGTAT
This sequence comes from Sarcophilus harrisii, assembly GCF_902635505.1. Taxonomy (NCBI): domain Eukaryota; kingdom Metazoa; phylum Chordata; class Mammalia; order Dasyuromorphia; family Dasyuridae; genus Sarcophilus; species Sarcophilus harrisii. The sequence continues at coordinate 105,535,989 of NC_045429.1, forward strand.
TCTTCCTTATTCTCTAGGATCAAAATTAAGTATTTAGTTGATTAGACTCTTTCAAAAATTGTTAATTTTTTATATTTGTTATGTATAAATTATTTTTAAAAATTCTGCTTATTTCACTCTGCTTCAGTTCCTATTAGCCTTTTCATATTTTCTTCTCAGTAGGTGGGGGGAAATGAATGCTTGATAATTAGAAGGAAAAAAGAAATCCAAAATACTACACATTATCCTGAGATCTGTCCAAAACAAATGTAAGAGGTGTGGTTGAAACTTCCCCATTCCATTTTAGTGTAATACTCAAGGTGAAAGAATATCTCAGTCACTCAAATGAAAGTCTTCATACTATGTAAAAAGTCTTTGAAAGCCAATGGATTAAGCAAAATAAAATCAGGCAGGAGTTCGATTCCAATAGGTTAGGAAACTTGATCATACCTACACATGAGAAGGATCATTTTGGGGAGAAGGCTTTTCTGTCATAGCAGAACTAATAAGCATTTCACAGAGCTATTTCTAGTATTCTTGTACTAGCATGAAAGGGGTTTTTTGATTCAAGATAGGATGATTATTGAACAAACTGTTTAACAACTTTTTGTGAAATTGTATAAATACAATTTCTGTGCAAATTATAAGTAATTCAACTTAAGAAGTATTATTTGAGTGCCTACCATGTGCAAGGTGCTCTGCTGGATATAATTTCAAACCACATAGAGTTTATGGTAGTGTTGACAGAATGAGACACAAAAAGGAGCTTTGATTTAATTAGCTGAGAAAACCTATGTAGTATTTAAATTCATGTTTTTACACTCTCTACATTTGAGAATTTATTCTTTGAGCCTCAATTTCCTCATCTGTAAAGTGGGTCATCTATGATTTAAATAATATGTCTGTCCTTAGAAGTTGAGGCAGAGAAATTTCTTGACATAAGTCAAATTATTTTCTCAGGAACATATAACTGGTAAATGTCCGAGATAAGATTTGAGATAAGATTGAAGCCAGATGTTTCTGACTTTAAGAACAATATTTTATCCACTCTGCCAGACTGATTCTTAGATATTACACAAGTAATAATAAGATAAGATAGAAAATGAGTTTGAATATAAGGCAGACAACTTTGAAGCATAAGAGAGATACAAAATGTTATATTAATTCAGAGTTAGGAGAGATCAGTTTTTGGTGATGGAATCAGAGAAATAGCCATCACATGGCTCAGCTGGCTTTATTATATAGGCAGAACTTCATTATTAGCAGTCAGTCAATCAATAAAAAATACACTATGGCAAGCATTAGAGATACAAAGAAAGGCTTTCAAAGAGCTTACAGTCTAATGGAGGAGACAACATGCAAACAACTCTGTATAAACAAGCCATATAGAGAATAAATTGGAGATAATCCACAGAAAGAAAGTGCTAGAATTAAGAAGGATCAGGAAAGACTTGCTGGAGAAGGTGGGATATTAACTAGGATTTCAGGGAGCTAGGAAGCCAGAAGGTAGATGAGAAGAGAGAGCGTTCGGGAATTCTAAATTTTGCTAATTACTCTAGTGTGACACATCATGGTACAACAAAAAAGAACATGAGACGTAGGTCCTAATTGAAGTATCTTGGTTGGCATCCTGATTCTACTACCTACTTTAGTTGTGTGATCTTGGGCAAAATAATTAATTTCATTCTCTTTATATGTAGCATGAGTTTAATAATGTATACAATGCAATGTCTCTGGGTTTACATAAGGACCCAATACAATAATTTATGTAAAAGTGTTATACAAAATGTGAAATGTTCTTATAAATAGAATAATTTGAATATTTAAATCTATCTTCCCTATAGCCCTGCCTGCCCCTTTGCCCTAAGCAACCATTTAATAAATTCCTATTTTGACCCCTTTAGGACCCTACTGACTTTGAATGGAGCTTCTGGATTGAATGGGGGAAGCAGGATTTGGTCTGGCTTTTTCTTGGCCATATAGCTATGTCTCAAGTCACCATGCTCCTCATGGGAAAGGTAAGGAGGAAAACATTTTAATCACACTAATTAAATTAATTAATCAAATTAACAGAAGAAAATAAAAAAAAATTCAGGATAATTTTCTTACTGCCTTGTTCAATTTAATATGTACTTTAAAAATAGTTCTGTTTCTTATGTCACCTTTTTTTGGTTCTTTTTATGTGGAAATAGTTGATTTTGTTGATAAAAAGAGAAAGATAAAGTTTAATGTTTAAGTGACTTTTAAAAAGCTTCTGTGCCTCATTCCCTAGTATAACTTCTTGAAATGAGTTTTAAATTGGGAGTTAGTAGATTTGGGATCTAGCACTGACTAGAGAAGAGAGTGTTTAGGGAAAAACTATAAAAACTGGAATGGAAAAACTTTTTTTCTTTGGTTACTCCTATAACCTTTACTTCTTTCTCTCCTTTTAAAAATTATAGGGACTTAGGTCATAAATTTTGTTTTGAAACTATAAGTAAAACCTTTAATAGGTGCCTTGTGTTTATCTCTGAAGTACCCAGCACTGTGCTGGCACATAGTAAGTGCTTAATAAATGTTAGTTGAATTGAAATTAAATTGAATTCAAATGCTATCACTTGACCTATCTTCCTCCTAAAAACTTCCCTTTGTTATGTATAATTATATCTGAATCAGATAGTTCACATTCAGACATTGTACCCCAAATGGCCCAGATGGAATCAATTGTTTTTTTTGTGAACTGCTTCATATATCAAAATGAAATTTGTGGTGAGGATTGTGGAGTTGGGGCTGGGAACCAGAAAATCAAGTTTAGATGCTTGATAATTTTCACAGTAGCTAGATTTCTTTATCTTGGACAAGTCATACCTTTCTAATCCTTATTTTTTCCACAATTGCAAAATGCGGGGTTTAAAATAGATAACAACAACTGTAGTTAACAGTCATCTATCACTTTAAAATTTACATGCATTTTACATGTAGTTCAGCAGTTTACATGCATTCTTAGTTGATTCTCACAACAGCCCAGGGAAGGACAATGAGTAGACTGAATTCAAACCCTTCCTGAGATACGTAATAGCTGTGTAATGCTGGCCAAATCCTCACCTGTTAGAAGGAGAGAGTTGAACTTGTTGATCTCCAGGGTCCCTCTAAGCTATTAATCTAAGATCTTCTGATCTCTATTTAGAAATGAAATTAAGAGATTTGTTTGTACTTGATGAGCTGGTAAAGAATTAGGGTCAGGAGATCCCTGCTTCCTGAGACAATTCTACTCTTCCTCATAGTTAAGCCTAAATCATCCTCTCTGTCACAAGTGGGCCGTGTTACAGCTTGAAAGGATCATATGGGGTCATCTGCTAGACATCCCTCTTAATCTTTCTTGTCTGCAGATCTGATAAGCCATCTCTACTTCAAATGTATCATATTTTTAAAGTGCTTAGCACTGAACCTAGCTTATAGTAGGAACTTAATAAATGTTTGTTTTCTAGTCTCTTCCATTTTCACATCATTGAAAACAATCCTAATAATATAGGGATAAACACAGATCCCTGGGACCCTCTATAAGATAACTTTTTCCAAATTGGCATTGGTCATTCTTCCATTTCTGAATCCTTCAAACACTACTACTGTCCTCTCTATCTTTTCATAAAATAGTTAATTAAAAAGCATTTATTTAGTACTTGCTATATGCCAAACACTATGCTAAATCAAAAGAGAGACTGCCCTGAAGTCTCACATTCCAATGGGGATGACAACTTAGAAATAACTATATGTACATCTATAAAAAAGTGACAATGGAAGATAATCTCAGAGGGAAGGGATTATAACAAAATCCAATAGCAAGAGATACAAAGAGAAATTCCATTTAAAATAACTTTTGATAATATAAAATATTTGGGAATGTATCTGCCAAGGGAAAGTCAGCTGGAGGGGAGGGAGGCCAAAGGAACCAGAAAGAAGAAAAAGATCATGAGAGACTTGGATAAAGGCTTTGTCAAAATGTAGGTAAATTACATTTCATTCCTTTCTCTCCATGATCTGTTACCCTTCTAAGTCTTTACTTTTTCAGGCTAAACCTCGCCAGATCTTTTAATCTCTCTTAATATGGAGTCTTGATTTTTTTTCCTTTTTATAGGCATTTGATATAAGTTACCTTTCCAATAATAAAGTTACATTAACACAGTACTATATATTCATGGTGTTTTTTCCTATCACTTTTACCCTCCACACTCTGCCCTGAAATCTGGACCTCCTTGTTGCTAGTAACATATATATGTGAACAGATAAAGGTGGGGTGCAATCTGTGGCTGGGAAACACAGCTTTCTCTGTGTGAAATTAATTGTCCCTTAAGAGTACTGAACCATAATATGATCCTTATTAATAGAACAATCTAGCCAACTGAGCTTCCTGGTCTCATGACTAGTAGGCACAGATTTTTTGGGTGCTATCTCTCTCCATACCAGAGTGGACAACTATTGGTGTGCTATGGAGACTCAGCACTTCAGAACTTCTCTAACTATAGCTCTTATCCTCTCTAGCTCTCTCTTCTATCTTCTTTACATCCTTCCTCACCTACATAAATATTGGCTAATGAGAAAGGCAGTGGTTGTGGGAAGGGTGAATTTTCCTTTTTTCAGTTGGGTAGTTAGTATAGAATTCGAACTTACCACTGAAACATCCTGGTTCTCTCTTGGCTGGAATTAAAGGACATTTCCCCAGGAATTTCCCAGTCTTTCCCTCTAGAAATGGAGACTAAGTGATGACTTTTAAACTCTGAAAGTAACTTATGATTGGATTGTGTATTGGGCATTCTTAGATAATTGCTTTGCTTTTTGAACATCATAACACTGCATTGACCTCAGCATTGCCTGGAACATTTGTCCTTACTAAACTAAAAATAACCTTGCATCCGTTTCTCTGCCCCCCCCCCCCAAACTACCCAGATGAGGGTAGGATAAAGATGAGAGCAGTGTCTGACCATGGAATATAAATGTCTCTGTACAAAGCTAACTGAACTTAATAAGTATTCATCCTTAATGTGTCACAAAGGCTAGAGCTTGAGAATTGGAATCAGAAAGAAATGGGGTTAAATCCTACTTCTGACACTTTTTCTGTGACCATAGATGATGATTTACCATCTTAGAGCCTCAGTTTTCTCATCTATAAACTGAGGTACTTTTAGTATTTACTAAAGAGGCAATTAGGTAATACATTGGATAGAGCACTGGCCCTGAGACAGGAAAACCTTAGTTAGAATCCAGTCTTAGATATATATTGGTTGTGTGACCCTGGGCAAACCACAACCTTTGTTTCCCTCAGTTCCAACTGTTAAATGGGCAAGAAGGTTATTATGAGAATTAAGTGAGAGATAGTCATAAAGCTCTTAGCACAGTACCTGGAATATGGTAGATACTTAAAAAGGCTTATTTCCTTTTCTCCCCCACCCCCACCTTGTTAGAAGACTCATGTAGGGAAACTACTTTTGAAACTTTAAATCCCTATATAAATGTCAATGATCTTTATTACTGCCATGCCCAAATTAGCCGAGCTGACCACATACAAAACATAAATAGGATTGATGGTCCTTTCATCAGTAGTAGCTATGGTGAGCAAGCTTATCTGTCAAAGCCAGCAGGGAATAGAACCTATAGAGAGGAGAATTTAATCACCAGTCTCCTGGAATCCTGGAAGAGACCAGTTACCTGCTTGAGTTCTCGTGTGTTAATTGTGTTTTTGGACCAGTATTTTCAGGCCTGCTGTAGCACTATAATTTTAAAATTGGCCTAAAATTTCCTTTGTTTGTTCTCAGAGGCATTTGCTCCCTATAAAATCAAGCTTTGAGAATACAGCTGTTGGGGACTCAGTGTGTGTGTATGTGTGTGCGCTGCAGCTGCAATTGATTAGAGAGTTGTATAATAAATTATACAATGCATGAAAATTGTCAGTTGACTTGCTTTTTGCAGTTCTCAGACAATGCACCCGTTAAGTAGTTTCTGGGCAGACAGACAAAAAAAAGAATTAATACACATAGCTAAATTTGAGAACTGTTGCCAAGAAACATTCTAACTAATTTTTTTTCCCTTTTCCCCTTCTCAGTAGCAAACCAGTGACAGAGTTCTCACTCAGACACATCTTGCTACCACCCAGATCCTAGAAATTAGTGGAGAAAAAAATAATGCCAACCAACTGAGTCTGAGAAAGGATGGGGTGGGAAGATGCATATGTGTGTTTGTGTGTGTGTGTGTGTGTGTGTGATATTTGCTTTAAGTTAGCTGATTGTTCATTATTTCAGTCATGTACAACCCTTCCTGATCCTATTTAGACTTTTCTTGGCAGAGATACTGGAGTGGTTGGCCATTTCTCCAGTTCATTTTACAAATAAGGAAACTGAGGCAAACAGAGTTAAGTGACTTGCCATGGTCAGACCAGCTAGTAAGTATCTGAGTTAACTCTTCCTGACCCCATATGAGTAAGGTTTAATGAGAATGATTCTGAAATAGCAAGGGAGGAAATCAAGAACCATTTTTAAGAAAGGCCACATGGTTTCATCCTCTGTAGACAGTTATCCCAGTTTATTAGAAAAGGGCCATCTGTGTCATCTCAAATTCCTTGTGAATGAGAAACTTGTAAAGGTAGAAAATTGACAGTAGATAATGAATGAATAAATGAGCATGCAATTTATTAAATACTCACTATGTGACAGGCCTTGCTAGTTGTTGTGAACATGAAGCCAAAGAAACATCCTGTCCCTATGGAGCCTATAAAGTTCCTGTTCATTTTACAGATAAGGAAACTAAGGCAAACAGAGTAAAGTGACTTGCCCAGGGTCGCACAGTTAGTAAATGTCTGAGATACCCCTCTCAGGTGATAAATGTTGCAAGGGATGTGGGAAAACTGTAACACTAATGCATTGTTGGTGGAGTTGTGAAACAGAGAGACATATATAGCTAGGTGACGCAGTGACTAGAGTGACAGATCTGGAGTCAGGAAGACCCAATATCTAGAGTTCAAATGTGACCTCAGACACTTATAATAGTATTTTATTTTTTCTATATACATGCAAAAATAATTTTCAACACTCATTTTTGTATAACTTTGTGTTCTAAATTTTTCTCCCTTCTTCTTTCACCACCCCCCTTCCCAAGGCAGCAAGTAATACACTATAGGCTAAATATGTACTTTCCTTTTAAAAATATTCCCATATTTGTCATATTGTGCAAGAAAAATCAGACCAAAAGGAAAAAATGAGAAAGAAAACAAACAAACAGAAAGGTAAAAATACTATTCTTTGATCCATATTCAGTCTCTATAGTTCTCTCTCTGGATGCAGATGGCATTTTTTTTACCCCAAGTTTATTGGAATTGTTTTGAATCACTGCATTGTTGAGAAGAGCCAAGTCCATCACAGTTGATCTTCACATAATCTTGTTGTTACTATTCTCCTGGTTCTGTTTACTTTACTCAGCATCAGTTGAAGTAGATCTTTTCAAGCTTTTCTGAAATCAGCTTTTTGATCGTTTCTTATAGAACAATAATATTCCATTATCTTCATATATCATAACTTATTTAGCCATTCCCTAACAGATGGGCATCCAGATTTTTATCACTATAAAAAAGGCTGCTACAAACGTTTTTGCACATGTAGGATCGTTCCCTTCTTTTATGATCTCTTTGGAATACAGCTCTAGTAGTGAACCACTGGATCAAAGGGTATGCACAGTTTTATTAGCCCATTGGATGTAGTTCCAAATTCCTTTTCAGAATGGTTGAATCGATTCACAACTCCATCAACAATGCATAAGTGTTACAGTTTTTCCACATCCCTTCCAGCATTTATTACTTGAGAGGTGTACCTCAGACATTTACTAGCTGTGTGACCCTGGGCAAGTCACTTTACTCTGTTTGTCTTAGTTTCCTTATCTACAAATGAACTGGAGAAGGAAATGGCAAAGCACTACAGTATCTCTTCCAAGAAAACCCCAAGTGTGGTCATGGAGAGTTGAACATGCTAAAACAACTGGACAACAAGATTTCCACATTACTGTTACATTTGAGAAGAGAGAGAACATCAGAATCCTGGTAGGTCAGGAAAGATTATATGTTGGAGGTGGAATTTGAATTGATCTTTGAAGTAAACTAGAGATTCTAAGAGTCATGGACGAGTTATGGGAGAGTTATGAGAGTGTATACAATAGCCTGGAAATAGAAGATGGAATGTCATATGTAAGGGACAGCAGAACGTACAGTGTGACTGGAGTGCAGAGTGTGGGGAAGATAGTAATTTGTGATAAAGCTAGAAAAATTGGTGGGAGACAGGTTGTGAAGGCCTTTAAGTGCAAAAAAAGAGAATTTTCTTTATCCCAAAGAAAATAGGAGTCATCAGAATGGATCATAAGAAAATATTGTATACAGTAATAGCAATATTGTTCTAAAAATGACTTTGAATGAATAAGTTTTTGGTTATTCTAAATACTCAAATTAACCATAAAGGACACATGAAGAGAGATGCTATCTATATCCAAAGGAAAAACTGATAAACAGGAGTATGTATAGAATAATTTTACACACACACATACACATACCACACCCACTTATGAAAATTGATATCCATCTCTGCCAAGATGGGGGGGGAGGAAAGAAAGGGAAAAAAGGAAAAACTTATATAATAATGTTATTATATCTTTAAAAAAACATTGTTATATGTAATAGATTTGTAGTTTTATGTGCATTTTTAAATTATATTATGTTATGGAAATGCTTGTTTTATTCCATAGATTAAAAAAAATGAATTAACTTAAAAAACAAAAGAGTGGCATGTTCAGGCACAGGATTTAGAAAAATTACTTTGTTGCTCTGTGGAGAATGAATTGGAAAGGAAAGAGACTTGAAGCTGTTAGATGAAAAAGAAGTTCATTGTCTCCATCTAGGAAAGGAGTGATGAGGGTCTGAATAGAGCAAAAAATGTGAATAAAAAGGAGAAGAATGAATATGCAAGAAAATTCTTTAATCACCTTGTATTTGCAAAGAATTCAGGTGACAGGAAGTGGTAATATCAGCCTTTGCTTATGAAGTATTAAGAGAGCAAATAGTAGATAATAGTAGATAGTATAGATTTTCTTGGAGACTCTAAGCCAGGATAATGAAGCTACCAAGTGTCTAAATTGCACTATTATTTCTGAGCTTGGGAGAGGCCCTTAGGAATTTCAGACTTGGCTTTAATTCTCTTAAAATGAAACAAAGGAGGTACTTTTTGTTCCAGTTTTGTTCCCTCCATGCTTTCTTTTCCTTTCTCCCCTTTTACTACAAGCAAAAAAAAAAAAAAAATTGGAGCAAAAGGCTGATAGACTAAAAGGGAAGAGCTATAACCTTCTCTTTCCCCCTCCTTCTCCCACCTATTTTTGAAGATGTGGAGAACTATGACTACATATATTACATATATTATCAGATTTTTTCAATATATTGATAAGTATTGCTGAACTGCTTTTTCCTTTTTATTCTTTGTTATAAGAGATTAGTCTCTGAGAGAGAATGGAAAAAGGATGTGTACATTGTGAAGTGTAACTAATGTAAAAAACAGAAAATAATACTGAAAATACCCCTTTTTTTGTTGGTGAAATTGTGAACTGATCCAACCATTCTGGAAAGCAATTTGGAACTATGCCCAAAGGGCTATTAAACTGTATGTACCCTTTTATCCAGCAGTGTCTCTACTGGGTTTTTATCCCAAAGAAATCATAAAAAAGGAAAAAGGACCCACATGTGCAAAAATATTTGTAGCAGTCTCTTTTGTAGTGGCAAGGAATTGGAAACTGAGTGGATGCCTATCAGTTGGGGAATGGCTGAGTAAGTTATGGTATATGAATGTTATGGAATATTATTGTTCTATAAGAAATTATCAGCAGGCTCATTTCAGAAAGAGCTGGAGAGACTTCCATGAACTCATATTAAGTGAAGTGACTAAAACCAAGAGAATATTGTACACAACAACAATAAGGTTATGTGATTATCAACTATGATGGACTTGGCTCTTTTCAACAATGAAGTGATTTAGTCCAGTTCTAATAGACTTGTGATGGAGAGAGCCATCTGCATCCCAAAAGAGGACAATGGGGAATAAATGTGGATCACAATATAGTATTTTCACCATTTTTTTGTTGCTGTTTGCTTGCTCTTTTTCTCATGTTTTCCTTTTTGATCAGATTTTTTTGTGCAATATGATAAATGTGGAAATATGTTTAGAAGAATTGCACACGTTTAACCTATATTGGATTAGTTGCTCTCTATGGGATGGGGGTAAAGGAGAGAGAAAAAATTGGAACACAGGGTTTTGCAAGATTGAATGCTGAAAAGTATATATGTATTTAAAAAATAAAAAGCTATTATCAAAAAAAGAAAATCTCCTTTTTTAAGAAGAGAAAGATTATGAGATCATAAACTCTAGAATCAGAAACTCTAGATTCAGAGGTAATTTAATACAGCCCCCTCATTTACCACTGAGGAAACTGAGGCTCAGTGAGATTAAATAACCTGTGAATGAGATTAAGTAGCAGAGCCAGAATTTTAATTCCTATTTCTGCCTTTAGCTAAATATATCTTTCTAATACTTCTAAAATTATCTTTCTAATTAATCACACTTTCCCATCATTGATGTTCCTCTGTCCCCACTGAGCACAGTCCTCCCCCTGATATCTTCAGAACTCAATGTTTCTGAAGCTCTTAAAGCCCTTAAGACACCCTTAAAAACCAAATGAACTGTCTAAAAACAACACCTTGTATCAATATGCTTTAGTGGATCTCTGATGTCATTTATAATTGCGTATTCCTTCTATAAGGACAGTTGCTACCCATTTACCCTTAATTTGTGCAATTCTTGTTCATGTGCTCCCATAGATCTTCCATAGAAGATCATTGTATCATTGTGGGGTTGCTACAGGTTTTCCTCTAGGTCTTTTAACATTATAGGAATACATTTGCACTATTTGGGTTATCCTTCTGTCATTCCTTACTGTGCTACTAGCCCACCTCCTTTCTTGATCATACTTTTCTGAATAATTTCTTTTATATCACTTTTTTTGCTGGTAGTTCATTGTTGGATATGTTCTACTTACTTTGGCCCATCATGTATCATTTTCATGACTTTTGGGTTTCATCTTTGATTCAGATTGTGGCATTCCAGTATTTACAATCATATGACATCATTTGAGAGAACACTGATGTTAAAAAGTAAAAGCTTGAGATCATTAAAAATACTAAGGGCTTTCCCAGATGCAGTTTAACTTTCCCACTTCTCTAGGTCTAGATATATAGTTATGTGCTAACTTAATGGACTAGGTATCCAGCTTTATACTATAGTTGGACACTAGTTTTTTTTTTTTCCTATATGGATGTCTGACTGATCTCCTTTGAGAAATCATAGATCCCATTATCTGTGTATTATTATCTGGAGCTTGGTGGAGCAAGCACAATATTATGTGCAGACAGGAGTCTCAGAATCCTCTCTAGCTATAGGGAATTCCTCTTTCATTTGGAATCCTTGCATATTATTCTTTCATAATGAACAAACTAGGCCATCTTTTGTCTAAATTCTTATGTTTAATTACTGAATGGGTGTTGCCTCTGATAAATTGAAATCTAAGAAAGATCTTAGCTTTAAAAGCCAAAGTCCCCCATTTATCTGAGGTTGTCTTGACCTTTGTCTTGCCAATGGAGTCCTATCGTTCTGGAGGAGAATGTGAGGCTAGTGATTTAGCACAGCTGTTTCTTGTAAATCCAGTTCACTTGCAAGTCAAGATATTACCCCTTTGATGTCATTGGTCCTTTTTGAGAATGAAAGACAAATAATAACAATAATAAATACCATTGACAAATATATCCCTTCTTGTTTTATAACTTCCATGATGTTAATCACCAGAGGTCAAATGGTATCTTTTTCTGTGGTGTCATTTTTGGGAAGAGCAATTAAGACTTCATTTTGTTACATGTAATCACGTGCTTCCCCCCAATCATTCAATAAACATAACAATAAACAATAAACACAACAGTCTAATCTATGCGCCTTCCTACTATTTGTATGTATTTTCATACAATGTGCTTTGAAAGCACATTGTATTGTCTGCTTTGGAAAATTGGTTGCTCCTTTCCTTTGGAAAAATTGCATGTTCCTTTCTCATATTTTCTTCAAGAATATCCTTGATGTAACTATAGAACTTTCTTATAAAGATTACCTAGAGAAGACAAAATAGGCATATGACTCAGTAGTTATTACCATGTTCTTGTTTGACTTTTTGGAATAATAATATCTCTCTTTTTTATTTTAATAGTATTTTATTTTTCCAAATACACGCAAAGTTAGTTTTCAACATTCACCTTTGCAAAATCTAGCATTCCAAAATTTTCTCTCTCTCTCTCCTCTCTCCCTTCTCCAATTGTAAGCATTCCAGTATAGATTAAACGTGTGCAATTCTTCTAAACATTTCCATATTGATCATGCTGGACAAAAAAAAAAATCAGATCAAAAGGGAAAAAAAAACATGAGAAAAGAAGAAAAAAGCAAGCAAATAACTGCAACAACAAAAAAGGCGAAAATATTATGCTTTGATCCACATTCAGTCTCCATAGTTCTCTTTCTGGATGTAGATGGCATTTTCCATCACAAGTTATTGGAATTGCCTTGAATCACTTAGTTATTGAAAAGAGCCAAGTCCATCACAACATAACAATGTTTTTTTTTTTTTTGTTTGTTGGATATTGTCTGTCTTGAGATATATTGTAAAATGATTTCTTGCTGTTTACAAGATAGTGTCACCTTCAGCTAGCTCTTTATGTATACTTGGTTTGATCCAACCACTTGTTCCAATTCTGTCATCCCTTTGTCCAAAATTTGTCATCTCTTTTTGTTTAAATGAAATAATGTATATATGAATAATTCTTAATTCCTTGTGTAATTGTTAATTATTACTACTACCACTATTACTCCTTCCTCATATGACAAAATGGAGATGGATATTACAGTCTGGATGTGGTGCTTTTATTACCATTGATGATGAAAATAGATGATTTTCTAAAATGTTGATAAATATTTTTCAATTTTTATCAGTTTGTTATCTTTCTGTAAGTTTTATCTAAAAATACTCTTGGGATGATTTGACTTAGTTGGTGTTACATTAAGCTTTTTGCAGACTTACTTTTGCCTTCATTAATTTTCAGTGTTCTGTGAAATGATACTAATGATCATCTCTGACAACTTCCTTTCTAATGTTTTAGAAATGGATAGTTTCATAATTTTGTTATCTACTTTCAGTACAAAGCTAAGTTAGTACTTCAACAGGAATTAAATTTTGACAGAAATAAAATGAACATGCTTGATTGAAAGTAGACTTTTATTGGTATAAACTTTTTTTGAAATGACTTTTAGCTCCAGGAATTTCCTGATTTGGTGGCCAAGAGTATTTCTTTTTGGCAGTCTGTTTCATTAACTTTTGAATTAGGCATTTTATCTGTAGGCCAATTCCTCTATCTTCTCATAACATCTTCCATATAAGGAAAAACACCATAGCATAATAAATCAAAGATTAAAAGGTGGCTGTTTACCTTGGAGGTCATCTAATCAAACACCCTCACTTTACAGATGAAGAAACTGAGGCCCAGAAAAGTAAATGCTTGCTTTTCTTCCCTTCTTCATCTGTCCCTTTTCCTATCTATCCTTCCCACAGCCGCTAAAATGGCTCCCTGTTAGAATTAAAAACACATACCTTTTTTGGCATTTCAGATCCTAAACAACCTGCCTCCAAGGTCCTTTCAGTCTTATTATCACATTATTATTTTCCATTCAATATATCAGTTAGCAAGTATTTATTAAATACCTATGTTCCAGGTGCTGTTAGGTGCTAGAGATATAAGTACAGAGAATGGCATAATCTCTACTTGGTAGGAGTTTACATGTAGGCTAAAGATCAAACAAATTAGCCTTCATTAACTCCCATGGATTCAATTTTTTGTACTTGAGTCTCAGATCTATTTGTTCAGCCATAACAACTTTCCCATTCTCCAATCTTGCATCTCCAGCTGCTTGCTGGAAATTCTCCAGTAGATATTTGTGGACATCTTAAACACAGCATGTCCAAAACTGAATGCATCTTTCTCCCTAAATCCTCCCTTCTTTCTCTATCACTATCCTCCAAGTTGTCCACAATTATAACTTAGGTGTCATCATTGATGTCTCAGTCTCTTTTATTCCCCATAACCAATCAAGTGTCAAATTCTGTCAGTTTAATATATGATGGACTCCAGTCCATCTTCCACTCATCTATCAAAGTGATCTTCCTAAAGTACAAGTTTGACCATATCATCCCCTCATTCAATAAACTCTACTGGCTCCCTAATCCTTCCAGAATCAAATAAAAAAAATCTTCTAGTTTTAAAGACCTTTGTAGGGGCAGCTAGTTGGCACAGTACCAGCCTTGATGTCAGGAGGACCTGAGTTCAAATGTGGCCTCAGACACTTAACACTCCCAAGCTGTGTGACCCTGGGCAAGTCACTTAATCCCAATTGCATAGCAAAATAAATAAATAAATAAGCAAGCAAACAAACAAACAAACAAATAAAGACCTTTGTAACCTGGACTTTGACTCTTGTTAGTGTTTTTATGCTTTACTTTCCCCCATTTTTCTTCAATAATACTAGTCTTGTTTCTAACACATAACGTTTCATCTTCCCAACCTGGGCATTTTCCTTGACTATTCCCTGTGCCTGGAACTCTCACCCTCCTCTTTCTGCCTCTTGGTTATCTTGGCTTCCTTCAAATATCACCTGAAGCTTGATCTTCTGCAAGAAGCTTTTCTTTGTACTCTTTAATCTTAGTGCTTTCCTTATGAGATTATCTCCAATTTATTGTTTGTCTTGATATGTGTAATTGTTGGAATGTTCAACTGACTATTCAACTGACTTTTTTTGAGAGCAGGGGCTGTTTTTGTCTTTCTTTATATCTTCAGTACTTAGCACAGTGTTTGGCACATAGTAGGTCCTTAAAAATGCCTGTTGACTTGTCGATTTCTTACTGGTCCAGTTATATTGGTGTTCTATCCCTGACATCATGTCTTTGCTTCAGCTGCCCTCCATATCGGGAATGGACTTTCTCATTTCCACCTCTTAAAATCCCTACTTATTTAAAGATTCATCTCAAGTATCACCATCCAAATGAAAATTTTCCTAATCTTCCCAACTTCCAAAGACTTTCTTCCTAATTATTTTGTATCATTTTGTAAATTTTGTCTTATTTCTCTCATACTAGATTGTAAGCATGTTGATGGGAGGGACTAAAATTACCCTCATGGTTTTTTATATCCTAACATAGTAGGTACTTAATAAATGCTTGTTTTTTAATTAATTGTTAAAGTTCACATGGCTACTATCGGAGACATGTTTTGAATCTATTTCCTCTTATTCCTAATTTAGAACTCTTCCCATTGCATCATGTTATTTTTAAAGTTTAGACTTTTCGAAAGTAAGTCAGTACAATCTTTGTGTATTACTATACATTTTCTTGTTACATTTATTTATTTTAACTTCATTTAAAAAGTATAGGGATATTTGTGGCTTTTATAACAACGAAGACTTCTGATCATGGTGTTTAAGCCATTTCACTTTAATAGGTAGATAAAGCTTTGTTAAATTGGCAATGTCAATTGGAGTGGAGATGGTTTGGCCAGTCAGTAAACTTCTGGTCTATGGAATTATTCCAGGAAACACATGGAAAAAAGTCAAGACAACTCCCCAAGAGAGCTGGCTTTCTATCTTGCTCTCTGCACCACTAGGCAATATAACACGTCTGTTCTCAGGCCAGCTTTTCATCACTGCTTAGCTTGATCTTGGGTTGTTGTCAGGAAGAAAGAGCCAGGAAATGGATCAGGGATGAGAGCAGACAGTATGACTGTTTGAGGGTCTGGGTATAGCCCAGTAACTATTTTTTAGTGAATATCTCTCTATTCCAGTGCCCAATTCCAATATTGGGTAGCTTCTTATGGCAGTTTCCTCAGAGGACAGATCTGCTAGATATGTTATAGACTGCTGAGTCTATTCAAGATTCTACTGTGTATATATGTAAGTCTGAGGATGTGAGTTGGCATAACTATATAAATATACATAATAATTCAGAAGACTGTGGCATACATAGCACTGGTCATTGATATATTCTATATGCCATTGAGACATGGTGGATAGAGTTCTGGACTTGTACTCAGGAAGACCTGAATTCAAATTTAGCTTCAGACATTTATTAGCTATATGATGTTGGACAAATCACTTAACCTCTCTCTGTGTATCAGTTTCCTCATTTATAAAATGGAATAATTTGTTTTGAAGATAAAATGTAATTTTTGAAAAGTGCTTTGCAACCTTAAAGTGCTATATAAATTACTCATAATTGTTATTATTATTAATATTCTAGAATTCATTTTCATAGGAAGGGTAGTATGTTATAATGGAAAGGGAGAGTCCAGTATTAAGAGTGAGAATGTCAGGATTTGAGCACCGATTTCCAATAGTTATTATCTGCATAATCCTAGACAGGTTATTTAAACTCTTTTTCAGTTTTCTCATTTATACAATGGGGGTGATATTATTTGAACTCCTTTCTCAGAGGGCCATCATGGCGAAAATATTTCATAGACTGTATATGAGAATATGCAGATATTAGTAGTAATTTTTGCCTCCTGTTTTTACATTACATTTTACATTATCCATACCTTTTCCTTCCCTTTCTCTTTCTCTTCATTAGGCTATATGGTTAGGGATGGCCTTGGCCAATGAAGGTGATTGAGCAAGTTGATTGGGGTTAGATGTGGATATATTTTTTGTATAATCCGTGAAAAGAAGCATTAAATGCTTTCTGTTTTTAGCATTAATCATTTTTTTTTTTTGTGATAATGGCAGAAGTAGGATATGGGATATTCAAGAACACAATGTAAGAGAATGTGTTAAAATCCAGATCATCATTGAAGCAGATGGTGAAGGAGCAGCACCATGGAAATTTTCCTACAAATTTGTTTCAGTTCTCAGACTGCAGCAGCTTCAGGTTATGGCAAGTTCCCAATCAAATCCCAACAAATAGATCCTTTTTTCTAACTTTATGGGAACCAGTATTTAATAAACGTAATTAGCTCTCTATGTGTGAAGTTACGCATACATAGAGAAGAATTCTAAGTGTCAAATGCGGTAGGTCACTTTAAAGAAGTACCTTCTTGTTTTAGTTGCTAATAACTCTTTCCAAAAATAGTCTTTGGCTGCCTGGTTTCCTATCCTTGGTCTTGGCCCCGAAGTGAGTGTTTAGGGGAAACTTTGAAGCAGATTCATGTGACTGTTTTCTGTGGGTAGTAGGGTGGAAAAATACATTAAGAAAATGAGCTTACTTTTTTGGTTCCCCTGGAACTTAAAAAGGGCATATCTGGTTTGGCTCTTGCTTCTTTAAATGTTGTGTCTTGGGGTGGAGTTTAGGTATGGAAAATGTGAGCAAATTTAGGTAATATTTATGTGTATCATTAGCATTTGCTAGTTGACTTTATAATAGGAGTTTTATTTGTCTGCATTCATGTATGTCTAAAGACATTTCTCCGTGTGTGTGTGTGTGTGTGTGTGTGTGTGTGTGTGTGTGTAGACCTTGAAGACTTAAATAAAATCAGTCTTTTCATATTCTATGGGATTTTGTTCCTGGAACTTTGAATCCACAATTGTACTGGTATGGGCATCCCCTCAATTAGTATGGAATGCAACTATCCCATGCCTTAGTTGACAAGTGGAATGAGGTACTGTGGCTGAAATTGTTTATTACCTGTGACTGAGGTTATGTTTGCCAGGTCTCTTTGAATTCAGACTTTTAGATGATAGAACAAGAATTTGTTGCTGAACCTATACTTGAAGTCTTTCCAGTTTAGCATAAAGTTTGCTAAAATATTGGGCCCCAG
Source organism: Sarcophilus harrisii (assembly GCF_902635505.1). NCBI lineage: Eukaryota > Metazoa > Chordata > Mammalia > Dasyuromorphia > Dasyuridae > Sarcophilus > Sarcophilus harrisii. Next base: position 105,553,906 of record NC_045429.1, read on the forward strand.
TAGAACTTTGGCTTAGCTCCCCATCATGATGAGGCATTAAGGTATGTCAAAGTTATAATAATTTCATATATCTATACATGTACACTTAAATGTAAATTGTGTATATATATACACATACACACATATACCTACATGTATGTAGATGTGTATATACATAGTCAAAGATTGGATTGTTGATATCTATAGATTTAACCATCTATCTTTGCACGCACACACATACACACACACACACACACACACACACACACACTCTTAAACTTGAATAGCTTAAACTAGAACTAAGACTTTTGGAACACCTTGTATGTATATGAGGCATTTTGGTATAGTAGATAATAGTCAGCCACGAATCAGGAAGACCTGGTTTGAAGTTCCATAGCTAACATTTCCTGGGTGTGTGGCCTTCCACAAGTCACTTATACTCAAAGTTATAGGCTAGTAGCTGATTTCCATTGGTACAGTGAGTTTTCTATCTGGGTGTTCCCAAAACTAATGAAATAACTATAATCTTTGCCTATTCCCCTACTGTTATTCCCTGATGTTTTCGCATTGTGTTTTAAGCTTTTTCAAAGCCTTTTTGCCTAAATATCTTTGCTTAAATAATTGCCTAATTATTTTTTAAAATTGAATTAACCTTTATTTGATTTTCACTTCCTCATTCTTTCCTACCCATTTCTCTCTACTCTCCTAAATTGCATCTCATAATTCTTACAATGACATAGTGGGCTAAATAGGAAAGGCATTATTTCATAATCTTTTTATTTTTTGACAGGGTTATTTGATCAATAGATGAAGAGAATACTGTAGATATAGCTTAACTAGAGTTTGGCAATGCATTTGGCAGAGTTTCTCATGAAATCTTCATGTATAACTTGGAGAGATATGGATTTGGATATAAAACTGGTTGAATGACTAAATACAAAGAGCAGTCAGTTATTCATGGAGCAGTTATCCTAGAGAGTATGGTAACTCTGGTTCTTTTGACAGAGGAGGAAGCTGAGGCACAAAGGGTTAAATGACTTGCCCAGAATCATACAGCTAGGAAGTTCTGAGGTCTGATTTAAACTCAGGAGTTCCTGATTCCAGATCCAGTATCTAGTTGTTCTCTAAGTATTAGTCTATGATAATTAAGTATCCTGCAAAGCTTTTGAGGAATCTGGAGTGGGAGAGAGAGGGCAGAGGCCATCTATTTCTAGATATAGCTTCCTTTTGAGGGACCCTGGATCATTTGAAGACTAGAATTTTTTTTCCCCTGAATTGCACAGTCCCTATGAAAATATCTCTTGTACGGTTATAGCTTGATTCATACATTTTCATACATTTTCATACATTTTCATACATTTTGGTTCATGTCACTGAGAAATATGTTTTACTTGTATAACACTTAATAGAAGTGACTAATACCCTCCTCTCCCTCCCTCCTTTCTTCTCTCCCATTCTTCCTCCCCTTTCTTTCTCTTATTTCTCTTTCTGTTTCTCCTTCCCTCTTCTATTTCTCTTTTCTTATTTTTTCTGTCCTCCTCCTCCTTCTTCTTTTTTTCTTTTCCTCTTTCTCCTTCTCTTCCTCCTTCTCCTCCTGCTCTTCCTCCTTCCCTTCTTCCTTTTCCTCCTCTTCATTTCTTCTCCTCCTCATCCTCCTCTTCATCCTTCTTTTCTCTCTCACTCTCCCTTCTCTCTTTCGCTGTTTCTCCTTTCTTCTCTCTTTATCTTTTTTAATCTTATCATTGTATTTTCTTTCTCCCTTGCCTTCTACTACTTTTCTTTCCACCCTTTTTCTTTTTATGTTCTTGCTTCTTCTTTCTCCTGTTCTTTTACTATGTATTTCCTTTTCTTTCTCTCTATCTTCTCTTTGTTTTTGCTTTTCAGCACAGACCCTGGTTTCTCATGATCTATGGAATGGGGGCCTGCTGGTACCTACTAGGAGCTCATGGTCTGGCAGTGGTTTTCCTCCACACCATCATTTCCTTCTCTGTAGCCCAGTTTCGGTCCACGCTCATGACATGGCTATGTTCCTTATTGCTGCTTTCCACACTACAGATTCAAGCTCTGGAAGATGTAAAGGTAATGTATTACCATGACCTTCACAGGCTGGTTTCTTCTTTTGGTTTCTCCCTTCATGACTTGAATTTGAGTTTAACAATTAGAACAAATTAAGGAAAACTTCATTAATCAGATATCCCTAACTTAGAAACTGTGAGAAATCAGACATGATAGAGATGGTCATTTTTATTTCAAAGCTCAAAACAACTTTTTTTTTGGTGAACTTTTGGAGTATTCTTGAGCAGAAATCTAGTATAAAAGTATGTACAAAGGCGTGGAGGGAATCTTTCTACAAGGAGTCACAAGACATTAAGGATTCTTTTGATATATTTTCAATCTCAACATTTTCAACTCATGTTCTTGTTTTTTAAAAGAATTTTCACATTCAGAATTTCTTTTGGTATCTCAAAGATTTCAATTTTTATTACCTTGCTGCGTTATATAGCTTGTACTTTAATATGTAGTATGGACTTGAATATTTCAAATAAGATTGAGCATTGAAATTGGAGTCAGAAGATGTTAATTGAAATCCTATCCCTTCTATCAAATAATCAAAATAATAATAATAATAGTAATTACAGTAGTCATAATAACATTTTAAGCTTTACAAATATTTCATTTGATCCTCACACCTATTCTAGGAGATAGGTACTATTATTATTCTGTTGTTTACCTGGCCTCTAGGTGGAATAGTGAATAAAGTACAGACTTGGAGTCAGGAAAATCTGAATTCAAATGTGGCCTTAGACACTTACTAGTTCTGTGACCCTGGCAAGTCACTTAATATCTTTTTGTCTCAATTTCTTCATCTGTAAAATTGGAATAATAATGACACCTACCTTGTAAGGCTTTTGTGAAGATCAAATGAATTAAGAGTGTATACAAAGACATGGAGGATTTTTTGGATATAACTTTAACCTTTATGTCTTTGATTAATGGTCTTGCTTTTTAAAAGAATTCTCACATTCAGAATTTGTACAAGTGTTTAGTTCAGTGCCTGGCATTATGTAAATGCTTATGCTTTCTTATTTTATATATGAGGAAAATGAGGTAAATAGAAGTTAAATGACTTGCCCAGGATTATATGACTATTGTCTGAGGCTAAATTTAAACTCAGGTCTTTCTAACTCCATGTCCAGTGATCTATCCATTGGGCCACCAGTTGCATCCATGATCCTGGACAACGCTCTAGGCCTCAATAAAATAATTTGTTCCAAAGAGTGCTGGATTTGGAGGGTGAGGAGCTGGGTTTAAACCTTGGTTCTGCCACTTAGTACCTGCATTATTGGATGAGTCATTGTTAACTTCTTTTGACACGCTAAGCTGGTGTATGTAAAACCTGTAGGACATTGATTTAATGTTAGGCTGTTGGCCTAGGATGCCTAATGTTCCCCATGTCAATGAACGAGATTTTTGAACTTTTAGGTAAATGGAAGCTCAGTCTTCTGCTGTGGGAGGTACAAAGTTTAGCGGGTTATTGGGGCATAGAGCTAACATCATAACATGCTATCCATAAGCCTTCCTCTCCCTCTAGTGTCCATTTACACTAAGTGCATTCTGAGCATGGAACAGTACTTTCCCAACTTTTCATACCTCTGCTAAAAGTCTGTTGTATTATTGATTACCTTCCACTCTTGGAAGTTTGGCCAACTAGCCCTGAATGTCTTCTTGCAAGTGCTGATTAGACTTGGCTTGGTTCTGGAAGTAGAAGAATCCAAGGGAATAGGGAGATGAAAGGTAGAACTGATTCCTCCATTCTAGGTCTTAGCCATCAAGCTTAACTTTTGGTGGCTTGTGTAAATGTTTCAGTCCTGCTTCTAAAAGCACGACTCTTCAAAGTGCCTTCTACTTTCTCTCTTCTTCCTTCCCTTTTTTTTTGTATGATAGAATATGATCTGTAATTTGACACTAATGTTTTAAAAATATTATTTGAGTGCCCCAGTCACATCTTAAATCTCTATACCCCATTGGACTCCCTCATAACAAAGAAAAATATTCAAGAAAAACTAATATGGCTACTGTTTCTGGCAGCATATAGACAGTCCACACTTAGGCTCCCACTTCTATATGGAAAGGATTTGTCTTATCATTAGTTCTCTAGAGATGATTATCGCAGTTAATCAGAGTTTGCCAATCTTATGACATCATCTTCTTTTACATTATTGTAGTCATTGTGTATATTCTTCTTTTGGTTCTGTTTATATTATTCTTGTATTACTTCTTGAGAGTCTTCCTGGGTTACTCCTAATTCTTCAAATTTGTCTTTTTTTTTTTTTTTTTTGGTGTTTCAACAGAATTCCATCAAATTCATATATTGGATTTGTCCAGCATTGCTAATTTACTAGGCAGTAAATATCTGCTTTGTTTCCAGCTTTTTGTTACCTAACCAAAACTTCTGCTGTAGATAATTTGGAGTATATGGGGTCTTTATGTCTTTTATCTCCTTGGATCTCCCAATAGTTGTATTTCCAAATCAAGGAGTATGAACAGTTTAATGATTTTTCTCACATATTTTTTGTTTTGCTTGGGAACGCTGAAAGGTTAATATCTGGCATAATGCTCTGCATGTGATAGATACTTAGTAATTGTCTGATTTTCACTCAACAGAAGTAAACATTTCTTAACAGTTCGATTTGTTTAGAAGCAGAATGGGCTTCCCTAGGAAGTATAATTATACCCATCACTAGAGGTCTTGAAGAAATATCTGTATTACTGTTGAGGTTTAGATTTGGGGTACCTAAATGAAATTAGGGTTTAGTTGAGGTCTAGTGGCAGGTTCAGGGTACAGGGAATCAAACAGAGCTCCTCCGCAATTCCCCTGGATTTGGCACAAGGATACAGCAGTAAATGAGGTCTTGTAGCGGTGTGAGTCCCCAATAAAGGCATTTATTGGCTCAAGAGCTAGATTGATAAAAGAGGTTTATTATGGGGTTTGGAAGTAAGGAGATAGGTGAAGGTAGAGATAAGGAGGGCACCGGACAGAGGATCCAATGGACAGAGGGTCCTGACATGTCTAGCATGTTTGGAATCTCTGCAAAGAGGGGGTTCCCAGTGTGTCCCTTTTATAATGGGAGATCTAGCTCGAGGGGCTTTTGGGTACAGCCCCAAAGTTGGCTCAGATCTGGATGGGGCTGGGACAGGTACGGATCTTCTATTGGAATACAAAGGGACCAAGATTTGTTAGTTAAAGGGTAATTACATTAACTAGGAGGGATTGGGAATCAAAGATAGGAATCTTTCCCACATCATAACCAGATGCCAAAGAAGTTCTATATGGTATTCCTACTTTGTGTATTACTTGGAATAAATCTGGAGGTCCTTTACAAAGTTGGGAATTTGTGATTGATATATGTTTGGAGAATGGGCATTTCCCTAAAGCCTCCCTTCTCCCAACTTCCCCATTTCTAACAAGGGAACAAGCATTTTTCTAGTTACCCACATTCACCATGATGGAACTATCTTTGACTTTTCTTTCTCCCTCAGCTCCCCCTAACCAGTTAATTGCTAAAGCTTGTCAATTCTACTTCCACAGTACTATCTCCTTCCCCTTCTCTCCACTTATATAATCTTAGCTCAGGACCTTATTACCTTTTCCCAAAACTATAGCATTAGTTTTTTAATTGGTTTTCTTAGTTTCAGGTTCCTCCTCTTTCCTATGCTTCACCACATAATCAAGGAATGATTTTCTTCAAGTAGATATGATCATGTTTTCCTCTTAGTGAAAAAATCTTCAAATGCTTTTAGTATAAAATAAAACTCTTCAGTCTGCCATTTATAGAACAGCTCCTGCTTCCCTTTCTAGTCTTATTTCACTCTCTTTCACTTAGAGTTACATTACTTCATTTCCTGTTCTCTCCATTCCAATTAGTCTGGCTTATTAGCCGATCCCCATCCACAGTGCTCTACCTTTTTACAATGGTGCCCAAGTGTCTAAAATGTACTCTTTTACCTCTGTCTCTTGGAATCCCTACCATCCTTTGAAATATTGCTTAGGAAGTACTTGTTTTACAAGACATTTCCTAATTCTTCTAGGTGTTAATGCTCTCTTGAAATTATTTCATATTACACACACACACACACACACACACACATACCACACTTATCTAGTTACATATTGTATCCCTTGTGTAATGTAAGAGCTTGGAGGGCAGAGACTTTTTCATTTTTTTGCCTTTCTATCCCTATTGATGATGTGCAAATGATGAGACTAGTGGTAGTGAAGAGGTGTGAGAATTGAGGTAGGAGAATCCCCTCTGGTCGCTGCAGGTCCAATGTGAAAGAATTTGCAAACCTGAAAATCTGAGTGGCAGAAAAGAGAATTTTATTGTTCACTAAGAAGAAGCTTTCTTAACAGGCAAAACTCCTCATTAGGAGTTTGGCAATGAGAAATCAGATTTGCTAGGAAGACAGAATTCTTAATGGCAAAAGGTCCTGTCAGGGAGATAACAAAAGTTAACACTGAGAAGAGAATATCTTCACAGTGGCCAAAAGTCCTGGCAGGCAGCTTTGTCAAAAAGAGAGCTTCCTTAGCAAGCATAAACCTGTTTCAGACTTCTGCAAAGATTTGGAGTTCAGAGTTGTCTTTTATTAGCCTTCTGAAGCTTGGGGCTTCATGTTGTAAATGCCAGGGACTTAGATCTCTTATTGATAAGAGATTGCTTGTCTTGGGAGTTGAGCTACTGGGAGTGGTCCCAGACTAATCTTCAATTCAATAGAGGATATAACCATATCTCTGGCCAGATCTCCAACTGAATGAAATCACTTAACTTGGGGAGGTGGGCGTTGTCTGGGAAGGTATGCTTTTCCCAGGGGTGAGCTTGAGACCCTGAGTCACCTTTCTTTTACAGATTAAAGGGGACACAGTTTCAGGGTTCACCCCCATCACTAGTACAGCACTTAACTAAAAATAGGTGATTAATAAATGAAATAATAATGAAATTGAATTGAATAAATCTGATGGTTTAGTTTCAGATTATCTTTTTCCATGACAGTATCTACTTTTAAACATTCTCTGTATAAACACTGAGTCTATCCTTGATTCATCCATCCATACTTTCATGAAGGGTTTTCTTCAATTTTTTTTTTTTTTTTGCTATTCCCCAAACGGCATATCAAATGAAGCTTGTGATGAAAATAAAACACATCTTTATTAGATGAACATTTACATCCCCTCCTGCCCTGACAGTGTTGTTGGTATGATCAGAGGAGACAATATATATGAGATGCTTTGTAACTACAGCAAACAATTTAAATGTAATTGTGATTATTGTTATTGCTGCTACTGTTTCTATTTGCTGCTAACAGTTTCCTCTCTCTCTTCCTCCCACCTCCTTCCTTGCTTGGGTATTACAGAAAGGATGGTATAAAACAGAGAATGAATATTACTTACTGCAGTTCACCCTGACGGTTCGATGTCTCTACTACACCAGCTTTAGTCTTGAATTCTGCTGGCAAGAACGGCCCCCTGAGAGTTCCCCCTACTCCTTCTTCTGGCTGCTGGCTTATGTTTTTTATTATCCAGTCTTGCACAATGGTCCCATCCTCAACTTTTCAGAATTTATCAAGCAGGTAATGACATTTGGGTATTACTGTTGCCTGAATTAAATACTGATTGATTGAATGTTTTTATTGATGGGTATTTTTCATATGATGCTCTTTTCTTCCTTTCAGAATGTCTCACTTTAAGAAAAATCTTATTTTACAAAGCATAGATGGAGGGATAATATAAGTCCTTGAATGGAAGTAATACTTTTTTGAGATATATAATTTCTTTCTCCAAATTGACATTATTATACTCTATATATCAGTAAAAATACGTTCCTTACTTGTTTAACTCTTGTTTAACCATGTGTGAATACAGAATTTCAAGATTTTAGGGTTGGAAAAAGAACAGTCTGATCTTGGCCATATTAGCTAATCTCCCTTAGTCTCAGTTTCTTCATTGGTAGAATGAGAGGGTTGTACTAGATGACCTCCAAAGTCACTTCTAGCTCTAAATTTACAATCCTGTGAACTTTAGATATTGTTGTTCAGTTATTTCAGTTTTGCCTGACTCTTCATGACTTCATTTGGTGTCTTGGCAAAGATACTGCAGGGGTTTGCCATCTCCCTCTCTCCAGCTTACTTGACAGATGAGGAAACTGAGACAAGCAGGGTTAAGTGACTTGTCTGGGGTCACACAGCTACTAAGTATTTGAGGCTGGATTTGAACTCAGGAAGATGAATCTTCCTAACTTGAGATTTGGTGCTCCAACCACTATGTCAGTTGGCTGCCCCTGTGAACTCATACCTGAATAAAAATCCTCTTGGTAAGTGACTTTTGACTTCTTAAAGATCTCCCGGGATAATATCCCGAGGCAGTCCATGCTACCATTTTTCATCTTAAATTGTTATAAAAATTTTCTTATATCAAGCCTATATCTTACTGCTCTCTTAGTTTTCCACCTATTGCTCCTAGTTTTATGCTGTGGAAATAAGTAACCCATGTCTACTCTCATCTCCATATATATTCAGAATGTATCCAACATTTTATTTTACATAAAGAAGACAGAAGAAAGGCTGGTGGTTACATTTACTGGGAATGAATTCTTGGGTTTCATCTTGCTAATATTATTTGATAATTCAAGAAAAGAAGGTACCAAAGCCAGGAATCAGCAACTCTTTCAAAAGCTGCATGCAGCTTTCAAATGCATATCTCCAGTTCTTTTAGCCAAAAAGAATGTTTATCTGAGCATTGATCCAACTCATCAACACCCTGTTAGTTACACACTACAAATAATGGATTATTAACCTTGGTTTTTTCATGTACTTCCCTTTTTCTTTCCCTTTGCTCCATTAGATTGAATTTTTCTCCCTTGGCCTTCCTCCAATTCTGCAATCTTTACTCCTCAGAGTTTGCTATTGTAATATTTCCCTTCTGTTCCAACCTCACTAATTCATGTAACTTAATTGTGCCAGTGAACAAGTGAGACAAGACTATAGGAACTTCTCATCCAATTCTTTATTTCCTGGGACACACATTTATACTATAACATATATACTATGGAGACAAAAATAATTATAATTTTGTCTTTTACTCTGATAGGCAGTGTGGCAGAGAGTTGGCCTCTGATCCAGGAAGACCTGATTGAAATACTGCTTTTCACACATTCAGAAGTCCCTGTTTGATCAGAAGCAGGTCAAAACACTCTGCACTCTAAGAGGCAACTGTCTGATTAGAAGTTTTCAATCTACATTGGCAGAGTGAGCTTCTAGTTCTAAGAGTTCCCAGACCAAAGAAATCATAGGTTCATACCTCTTCTTATTACATTGTATTGACAAGTTTAAATCACATAAAATAGTATATAAAAATGTACAGATTAATGTTAAATCTTTCTTGTATTAATTGGGAAAAGTTCATATATAAAATGTCTCTTCAGTCAACAAGCATTTATTAAACATTTTCTATATGTTAGGCATTGTGGTTGGTATTAGAGATACAAAATGAAATAATTCCTAATCTCAAGGAACCACTGGGAGAGATTGTATATGTATAAAATAAATATGCACTGAATAAATACAAATTAAATGCAAGCAGTTAAATATAAGGTAAGGAAGGAAGACAACACTTGTGGGAATCAGGAAAGGTTTTGTGTGATTAAAGAAGTGAGGGATGCTGTGAGACAGAAGGAAGTTAATTTCAGCCATGAGGGAATGGCCATGTAAATAGGAGATGGGGTACTGTACATATGAGATAGTGAGAAGGCTCATGTGATTGAATTTTGAAATGTGTGAAAGGGAATAATATTTAATGAGGCTGGAAAGCTAGCATTAGACCAACTGGTAAACTGTAAAAGGCTTTAAAAGCCAAGAAAAGGGATTTGTATTTTATCTAAAGGGATAGGAAACAATAGGGAACCAATGGAGTTTATGGAGTAATGGAGTGAACTGATTGGATCTGTGTTTAAGGAAAATCACTTTGATGGCTGTCTAGAGGATGAATTGAAATGGAAAGAGATAAGGTAGACCAAACCAATTAAAAGCTATTACAATAGGTGGGAGATGATGAGGGCCTGAACTAAGGTGGTAACTAAAGGAGTAAAAACAAAAATAAAATATAAGATACGAGGTTGTAAAAACAGCAGTTTGGGAACAGCTTGGATATATAGGGGAGGGAGAATGAGTAGCTGAGGATTGTTATTGTTCACTTGTTTTAGTTATGTTGATCTTTCTGTGACCCCATCTGGGTTTTTTGTGGTATATTGTTTCCTTCTCCAGCTCATTTTACAAAGGAGGAAAGGAGGCAGACAGGATTAAGTGACTTGCCCAGGGTCACACAGCTATTAAGTGTCTGAGGCCAGATTTGAATTTAGGAAGATGAGTTTTCCTGAATCAGAACTAGTGCTCTATGCATTATAGTGCCATTTAGGTGCCTGAAGTTGAGGATTAGACTGAGATCATGAACCTGAGTTCTAAAGATAGTGGTATTTTAGACAGAAATTTCTAAGTTTGATAGGAGCATGATTTTTTTTGGCGGGGGGGGAATATAATGAATTATGTTTTGAACATGATGAATTTGGTATGTCTGGGGTATCTGGTTTCAAATGTTCAATAGGCAGTTGGTGATGTGGAACTGAAGTTCAATAGGGAGATTGGAGCTGGGTATAAAGGACAAGGATCATATGGGTACGTGTACAGACAGGGGACATGATATGAATGATGAGTCAGCAGAGAAGATTGAAGAATGATAAGACATGTAAGAAGAAAACCAAGAAAAAGTGGTATCACAAAGACTCAGAGAAGAGAATATATATACAGGGAGAATGTAGTTAGCAGTGTCAAATATAGCAGAGAGGTCAAGAGGATTGAGAATTGAGAAGAGACCATCAAAATGGTCAATTAAGATATTGGAGAGAGCAGTTTCAGTTGAATAATGAGATTGGGATCTAGAATGTAAAGGAATGATGAGTATGTGAGCTGAGAGCAATTGGAGGGAATAAATACAGGCAGGTTTTTTTCCCCTAGGAATTTAACTAAGAAAATATGAGATAGAAGATAATAGCTAAAAAAGATGGTAGGATCTAATAAAGATTTTTTAAGAATCAGGGAAACTTGGGCATGCTTCAGGGCAGTAGAAAGGAACTAGCAGATAGGAAGAGGCTGAAGCTTAAAGAGAAATTTATATTCTGAGAATATTGCCAAAAAAGTTTTTCCTCTTAAAAATATATAGACTCCTAGTCCAGGTTCTTAATTTGTCAGTAGTTTGCTTTCCCATCATTTAAACCCTTACAATCATGTAAACCCTTACAGAACAGTATATGCTTTTCCTTTATTGTTATTATATTTTCATAGCCAACCCCTTGAAGGTAGGGGCTATGCATAATAAAAATTCAGCTTTCTTTTCCTCTTCCAAGACCCACAATATCCCATGTTCTCTAATGTAAGCATAGCTTAGCATGATCAAAAAAATATTGAATTGGAATTAAAAGATCTTGATTCCAGAGCTAGTTCTGCCATTTTTTCTTATGAGATAAAGTAACGCATTTTCCAATATCGAAGAGATAAAACCTGTAAGCTTTACTAGTCCTATTTTCATAGGGTTGAAGCTTCAATATACAAAGCACTTTCAAATTCACTTTCTGATTTTGCATTATAATAGGTAAGTAGGATAGTAATATTATTCTCATGTTAAGTTGAGGGAAAAGGTAGGGGAAATGAACTGAGACTGGAAAGATCCTACAATTAGCAACTAATTGAACTAAAATTAGGATGCAGATCTTTGTGCTGTAGGTCCAGTTCTCTTTCTTTTATATCTCTGCTTTTCATTGTAAGGGTTCTTTAAATAGGTTTGTCTAAGAGCATGAGGATGGAAAAAGAAGGTTTTGGCAAGAACAGAGTTGTTGTTGACCTTATAATGTTGTGTCATGACAGTGAAACCCTTTGGTATATATTGCATTTTAGACCTAGCAATTTATAATATAGCTTACTGCCTGAGATATTGTCTAGGGACATATGATACAAGGAAAGATATCCAGACTGATTGGGAAAGCTGTTTAGTGAGGATGAGCCTTTCACTTCTCTTATCTTTAGTTACTATGTCTATAAAATCAGAGGCTTTGTCCAGATCAGGTCTCTTTAATCTGGGGTCCATGATTTGTGTGTGTGTGTGTGTGTGTGTGTGTGTGTGTGTGTGTGTTTAATATTCTATAACTATTCAACATAATTACTTTTCTTTGTAAACTCAGATATTTTATTTTATGTATTTTATAACTTTATATTGAGAGGGGATCCATAGGTTTCATTAGATTGCCAAAGAGTTCCATGACAAAGCAGTGGTGAAGAACTCTAGCCTAGATGAAAGATGGCTTTTCTGGTATTTTTATTATTTGTTATTCTATGAATCACCATCACTAGGATGGATGTTTTGAATTTTTTCTCCAGCAGAGGGCTGAGATTTTTGTTTACTACTTAGTACTCATAGAACTCACAGGAATCATAGACTTTTAGGTCTGAAAGGAATCTTACAGAAAATTTACATTGATATAATTAGGGAAACAAAGGCATTTAAGCTATGGGGATTGGAAGGTAACTGGTACTTCTCATTAACAAAGTGAGAATACCAGTCTTTTTCCTGATATGAAGATACAAATGTGCAATATATAATATGAGGAGATAAGATCTTTATTCTGCAATTCTATAAACTGCTTCTTTTTCCTATGACTATAAGGTGGTGTATATCGACAGGAAAAAGAAAAAAATCCAGATGAGATGTTGACACTGTAGTAGAGCAGTGTAGTTCTGAGGAGTCCAGTTTCCTAGATAACTTTCTGTTCTGTTTATGTTCTAGTATCTTCCCTTTATTGAATTTTTTTCTTTTTTGTCCTGTATATAACTTGTTTGCATGTTGTTTGTCTCCTTTCATCTTTATAGCTTCAACTTGCTGTACACTCTTTAGCACAAAGTATGTGCTTCATAATTATTTATTGACTGACTAGCTTTCTGTGCTTTCTATAGCTGGTAGATAGTACACATTCCATGTACCAGTGGTGAGTGGAATCAACTTTTCATACTGTTTTGTATGTTTTTAGTGTCTCAACCTCAGGTTGGGATCCCTGCCTGCTCCAATGATCAGGCCAAGGTGGGATAAGCAGACAATTTTAGGACACTTTTTCTAGACCCTTCCTCACACATAGAGGTGATCAGTGTGATCCTTAAAAAGCTGCTCAGACACCTGGAGAGCTACCACATCCCACTTCTGCTTCCAGTGAGAAGATGACCCTCTGGCCTGGGCTGCTTGGGTACAGGGTTGTGACTACAGCTCCCAGTGTATACACACCTGCTGCTTCATCACTCACCCATTACTACAGGGCTTTGAGGGTAGAAATGGTCAAATGATATGGTGATGGTACAGTGATGTCTTTTGATTCAGGCATTAAGTTGATTTAAGTGAGGCAGAGTTGTACTAAGTCATCAGCCTCACTCTTTCAGAGCCACCACTGTCCAGTGGCAGGATTGAGTCATGATCATTGGTGATGACTTAAGATTCAGTGGGTGACCTTGATGTCTTCTGTGTCTAAGCACATTTTAAGGATGGAATCAAAATCAGTTACTGCACTGATGGTAAATTCTTCAACTTGAAAAGGTTATAAGCCAAAACTAAAATAGAAGGAGTATTGGTGCATTATTTTTTTTGTTTGTAGATAATTGTGCCCTCAATGAAGCCTCTGAAACTGAGATGCAACAAAGTATTGATTGATTGTCTGCACTTGTGCTAATTTTGGCCTAAAAATTAATACCAAGAAAACACAAGTCCTCCATCAGCCAGCATCACATTATCCATATGTAGAAACACCAGTTACAGCAAATGGTGAAGTTTTGAATGCTGTGGATAAGTTCTCTTACTTTGGCAGTATACTTTACAGGGTTGTCCATATTGATGATGAGGTTAACACAGGCATTGCCAGAGCTAGCTCAGTGTTTGGGAGGCTCTGAAGGAAAGTGTAGGAGAGGAGAGGTTATTAAAACTAACTACCAAACTGAAGATATACAGAACCATTGTGCTGATCTCATTTTTGTGTGCCTGTGAAACCTGGACAGTATACCAGGGGTATGCCAGGAAACTGAATTGCTTCTATTTGGATTATTTTAGGATGATTCTGAAGTCACCTGGCAGTATAAGATACTAGACATGGAGGTCCTTTCTCGAATTAAACGGCCCAGCATTTCAACTCTACTGCAGACAGCATAACTCCATTGGGTTGGCCACATTGTTTGAATGCCAAATATATACTTGACAAAAAGATTATTTTATGAGGAACTCACATATGGCAAGAACTCACAAGGTAGTCAGAAAAAGCAATACAAAGACATTCTTGAGGTCTCTCTTAAGAACTTTAGAACTGATTGTTTGACATGGAAGACACTGGCACAGGACCATCCAGCATGGAGTGCCCTCCTTAGAGAAGGTGCTGTGTTTTATGAGCAAAGAAAAGTTGAATTATCTCAAAAGAAACTTGGCTCTCATATAGTAATATCATTTTGGTCCTCTTCAAGAACCAAGGACAGCAACCAAGTGGCACCATCTTGGGGAGTGCTATACTTGGGAATCAGAAAGACTTGAATTAAAATGCTTTCTCAGATACTTTCTAGCCATGTGACCTTGGGCAAGTTATTCAACATACTCTTTTAGCCTCAGTTTCTTTATTTGCAAATTGAAAATAATAATAATAAAGTATCTACCAGGATGTTATGAGGACCAAAGGAAGTTATATTTAAGGTGATTTGAAACCCTTAAAACACTATATAATTTATTTATTTATCCATTCATTTGACTATTTGTACATTTATTTTTACTTTATTTGGCTTCTCTAGTGTTGTGTGTCTTTGTTTCCTCAAAGTCTTGTTCATGGGGTAGGACTGTGACCTGAATAACTAAGCAAGAGCTACAGGGCTGGGTTTATGGTCACAGGGCAAGATGAAGCTGACTTGCCTGTATGACCACTACCTAGAATTAAGCTGAATTAATCAACTCAAATTCCATGAATTCAAATATCCAAAAGAAAAATTGAGAGGTCTTGGAATGGTGCAAGTTAGAGGCCATCTATGGGTTAGCCATTCAAGTTTGGTTCTCCCAAATGTTATCACATAGAGAGGCATAGACTCATAGAATCCCAAGGATCAAGAGATTTTTCAGAGGTTAACTAGTCCAGAGCTGTCAAATTCAAACAGAAATGCTCACTAAAGTGTTATGGCTATATTACTAATAATGTAATGTATTAAAAATATCTATGTTCTATTATATTTATTAAATATTTTTTCAATTACATTTTTATGTGATTTGGATAGTATCCAGGAGAATTATACTTGGTGGGCTAGGTATTCGACACCTCTGATCTTGTTCAATCTTGACCAGGACAGAAATCTTCTCTTTCCTAATGCTTTGTGTATATATGTAGAGTAGAAAAGCTTTTCATCTTTGAGAGCTATCCTTGTTAACCAGTAGAACATCCTGAAGAGAGTGAAGGGCCTAGATATTCCTTTTTATTCAGCTTACATGAAACGAGGTTTTTATAATAATGTGCTTTAAAATGCATTTTGCATATGAGTCAGTGTGTGGTTTTTAGTCTAGCCCTAAATCAGAGATTCACATTGATGACATTTTCAAATAGTTTTAAGATCAACTCTCTTCCTCACTCCTCCATTCTATCCCTTAGTGGAATATCTCAAATGGAACATTGTGCATGCAGGCAGGAGAGCAGCAGGGCTCATTAGGTGAACTGTATGCTGCCTGTTTATTCCTCCTGCAAGCTTGACAAGGGATAATGCTGAATTTTAAAAATAAAAGGGATTTGACTAGATTGAAGGTATAAGTGCACCTCAGTAATTACAGTGACATAAAGGCAGAATTACCTTCCTTTTTAAGGCAAGAGAATGAAACGTTAAATTGTTTACCTTATCGAACTGTGATTTACGTGATTTAAGAACACCCATTTTTGCTTTTCTAAAAAAGAAAGCATTTGGATTATTCTGGTGGGAAGTCCAAGACCTTTCAGGTAGTGACATATGCTTATGCCTTATTAAATGTGGTAAGGAAATTCTGCCTCAGGTGAGGAATGAAAAAGTCATTATTGGTAACTAATCAGCTACAGAGCATGCTCCAAGGTCCCATCTTAATTGCATTTGCTTGTACTTTTTCAGCCAGTGGGGTTGGTAGAAGCTGTGGAAAGTAGTCTTTTGGTACAGGCTTGGTATATGATTGACTAGAGTGGAGAAGCATCAGGGATGGAGAGATGTATTTCCAGAAGAATGAATGGACCATTTTATCCTGTATCACCCTCACAGTTCATGTCACAGTCAAGTGCCATCTTTTCTTTGGATGAATGCCAAACTCATTTCTAGATGGTGATGTGTAAGTACCCTTCAGGTGAACAAAAGTTCTGTTATAGCTACTTATTTAGAAATCCGAGAAATATATTTGGTGTAGGAGAATTCATCCCTCCATATTCCTCTGGTCTTGGACTTTTTAAGTAGTACAATCCTGTTTTCCCCATATAATAGGATTTAGACCTGGAGAGAATTTTAAAAATTATTTGGTCCAGGTGAAGCTCCAAGAGGTCAAATGACTTGGCCAGCATTATGTGGATGATAAGTAGCAGGGCTTATATTAGAATCCAGGCTCTCCAAGTTCAAATTTAGATTTTGAAGGACAAGATATGCCATTGTATTGGTTTTAGCTAATCTTATTGAAGGCAAGTGAGGAATTGGACCACATGATCTCTGGAGATCCTTCTCTCCCATCTTAATCATGCCATTTCCCTGGGCATCAATCTTTATTGGTGACATATTTATAGTCTCTTAACCTAATGGCTAGTTTGTCCGTAATCATTCATTTGTGACAAATTTTGCTTACAGTTTGCTTACAGTCAAAATGAATCTGACTTGGCAAGTCAAGAAAACATGTTGAGCTTGTTTCCCGAATAAATCAAAATTCTGTATGTAGTGCAAAAGGATGTAATAACATATGTTGTGTAATGAAGGAAGAAGGTATGGAACAAAAGTGATTAACAGGGTGGGGAAAAGAGCTAAGTTCAGAGATAGAAAGACAATGAGTTCAATCACTGCCTTCTGGAGTTTTAAAAAGAATAATAGAAGTGATTATTAAGCTTCCTTCAGTGATTTTTGAAATATTTTGAGGAATAAGGGAAGTCCTTACAAGACAATGTTGTCCTAAGAGGATGTAGTATGGAAACCGTTAACCAGTGAGCTTGAATTCTATTCAGGGCAAAATTCTAGAATATGATATTAAGAATCTGATTTGTGAGTACTTAGAACTTAGGGAAGTAGTCTTCAAGTCATTTGGCTTCATCTAGGGCAGGTTATACCAGGCTAACCTCTTTTTTCCCCCCACAGAATATCTAGACTGACAGACAGCTTGGCTCAGCAGGTAGAGAGTTAGCCTTAGTTTGGACAATCTAGTGCTTCTGACACGTGCCAGATGTGTGATCTTGGATGAGTCATTTATCCTATTAGTGCTCCAAATGCACTGCAATTACAAGTGGCAGAATAGTTGCTCATCAGTTTTGGTAGGGGAAGTTTACTCAATGGGTAACTCTTCACACTGTAGAAATTGGAATGGGCCCTAGCAGGATCTTAATTTCTGCTTTGGCAGCTGATTGCAGGGGGCTTTTTGTTGCCCACTAAGTCAGGTGTAGGAAGTTTGGGTCTTGCTGAGTGTTTTAAGGTCTGAGGCTCCAGCAGGAGCTTATTAGTTTCAACCAACAATTGAAGAGTTATCTCCCTTGGAATGAGGCAATCCTCGTCTTATAAATATCAGGCAAGCTTCTCTGACCAGGAGAGAGGGAGTTTTTTTTGATGTTTCTTAGTTGCTTTTATAATAAAGCTGATTCCTTAAATGAGTTTGATCTCTTGGTGGTTTTTACTTATCTAACCTCAAAGCTAATAATAGGAGTAACTAGACTGATAATAGATCAAGAAAATACTATTTTAAGTTCGGCAAAGTTTTTGACAGTCTCTCATTCTCTCTTTTGTTTTAGTTGATTTTTTTTTGTCATGTCCAACTCTTTTTGACCCTATTTGTGGTTTTCTTTGCAAAGTTCCTGGAGTGGTTTGCTATTTCCTTTTCCAGCTTATTTTATAGGTGAGGAAAATGAGATAAACAGGGCTAAAAGACACAAAATTAGTGATTCCGGGCCCAGGACTCTATTCATTGTGCTATCTAGTTGCCCATGCTGCCATTCTATACTTTTGTAAAGTTTAAAACAGAAATTTTGTAAAGTGTAAAACAGAAATTAGTTAGATAAATTAGTAATTGATTGAAGTAACCAATCCAAAGAATTAAATGATTTAATGTCAGTGCCAACTTTGAAAGAGGCAGATTGTAATAGCATGCCTCAGAGATCTGATTTGCTCTAGTCAACATTCTTATTAATTAGGGCCTAGATTGCAGTTCCTTTCCCCAAATCTGCAGGTAATAGGAACCTTGGGAGAACAGTGAACACATTTGATGAGAGTTATCATGATTTAAGATTCTGACAGGCTAGAATGATGGGGCAAATTGAATATGATAAAATTTAATATGGACAAATAATTTATCTTGAGTTCAAAAAGCCAACTTCATAAGTTGATAAAGTTAGAGTGGTAAAACTAGACAATGACGGTTTTTGTGGATAAGATCACAGGTTTTTAGTGAAATGTAAGTTCAATTTGCGTCAGTAGTATGTGATGACAGTCCAAAAAAAAAAAATAAAAAAGCTAATGCTGTTCTTGGTTGTATATTGAGAGATACCAGACACAGTGTCTAATATGAAAGTGTTAATGGACCTCCTCTACTGTTCAATTTAGGGCTCTACATTTTAGAAAAGCTATTGGTCCCCTATTCTAAAGCATGTCTTGGAGAGAGATAACTAGGATAGTAGAAAGAAATGTCCAATGAGAGAATATGACACATGAATATGGGTTGAAAGAACAAGGATTATTTGGTAAGGAAAAAACATATTGGGGTGGGGGTCAAGCAAGATTGCAATTTTTGAAGTGCTTTTGAAGAGCTATGGTGTGAGAAAAGAATCAAGGTCCATTAGGTTGGCTCTTCAGAGCATCACTAGAGACAATGAGTTGAAAATTTCAGGAAGGATAGATACAGGTTTGAAGAATTTTCTAACAATGAGGATTGGCTGTTAGTGAAGTAGATTTCTTGTGGGTTCTCCTCCACTAGAGATCTCTAAGCAAAGACTGGATAACCATTACTTCCACATGTTAGCAAAAGGGCTTCTAGTCAGGTGTGTGTTAAATCATAGCAATAGTCCATGAGATCATGTCTGACTCTCAGATTCTACCATATGGTCTCTATATATTTTCAGGCAATTGCAGAGCCTTCTCTGTAGCTGGTTATTAAAACCTCCACTTGAGGTGAATCAAGGTAAACTGGGAGAAAAAAAATGAATTTATTTTCTTTGAAACTGGTTTCTTTTAATAGTTTTTATGAATTTACATTTTTAAAAGAAAAGGTAAAGGCAAAGAGCTTTCTTTGGAACAATTAACAAAGCTGATGATAAAAGGTAGAAAGCTATTTGTTAAGGGTATTGTAATGCTACTTATCTAGCCAGGATGACTTAGCCAGACATCTCTCTGTGGGAGGACAATTTACAAAAATGATTGAATGTGCACATTTTTAAATGGCAGAAAAATAAATGTACCAGCTTCTAGATCTCACCTTTCTTTCTGTGGGCAATGTCACTCACCCCAATTGCAGTGAGGAGCCAATCCCTGAATGCTTCAGGGAGAAAGAAATAAATTGCTTTCAGACTTATGTCCCCTAGAAACTTGTATTTTTTCTTGTTTTATTTAACGTCTTAAGCCCTAATTATCAAATGCTAGATCTTATCCTTTATTCCTGCACTACTTAATATCTTCAGAGACTCAAGTTCATCATTTATTTATTAGCGCCGCCTCTGCCCTTCAAGACAGCTATTAGTTTAATAAAATCTTGTCATCTTTGTAAAATTCAGAAAGCAGGAGGGTGTGTGTGTGTGTGTGTGTGTGTGTGTATGTTGTGTAGACAGGGTTAAGATTGTGTTTCTTCTAGATAGAAATGAAAGAAATTTTGTATAGAATCTCAGGATGGATTTCAGAATCTATGGTTTTCCTTATTTGTGTATCCTCGTCATCTTAATACCTCAGAATTTGGAACTAAGCCATTTTAGAAATTATTTTTTTTCTGTCTGCATTGCTGTAAGTGTTAATATGGATTCACTAGAATGTAGAGGAATACCAGTGGTAAGCCATTTCGAAATAATTTTTGTTTGGTTTGAATGTCATTTTATTTCTCCATTAGATTTTTTCCTTTGATGCTTCATCATATTATGGGGGTGCATCTGGATAACTGATGACTGTGCTAATAGAACATAAGCTCTAGCAGGTTGTACCAGGCAGGAATGAATTCAATGACCCTGAAGGGGATCATCACCAGAATGCCAGATTACAAATACAAAATCTTCTTTTTAGTCTTCCCTTCCATATCCACTTTTCTGATTTTCTTATAACTTACATCCTTCTACCCAACATGATCCAATGACATTGGCTTCCTTGCCATTCCTCAACAATAACCACCAAGACACTCTCTTTCCCAGCTCTGCATTTTCAATGGTTTTCACTCAAGCCTGAAATATTCCTCCTCATCTCTGCCTTCTGGACTCCCTGGCTTGCTTTATATCCCAGCTAAAATCCAACTTCCTCCAGGAAGCTTTTTCCGATCTCTCTTAATCCTAGAGCCTTCTTTCTGTTGATTATTTATTAGCTTATTTGTCTTCAGCAAGCTGAAGATCAGGAACTCAGCTCTCTTGGAGGAGAACAAAAGAGACATAACATTGATACATCTTCATGTATGTGCCAAGTCCAGCTCCTACCTTCTGGGCTCAGCTTTTCCTTTCTCAGGGTTTGGTTTAGCAGTACAGGGACACAAAGATACCAAAAATAAGCGTATTTTGCAGATGAAAGATAGTAGCATTTTGGGAAAGAGTGGTATGGAGCTAAAGGGACATATCCTGGGTATAGCCTATAGGAATTAGTCAATGATTGTTCATTGATGTGATGCTGTGGTTAACTTTAGTACAAAGTTTTTAAACCCCATTTGTAGGGGTTTTTTATTTGATTTCATCGAAAAGTCCCAGAGCAACCTTAAGTCTTTATTGGGAATAACAATAAAAACACTTGTCTGAACATTTAATGAAAAAAAAGTTATTAGAGAAAGTGCTTGGTGTGCTCTTTTAAAAATGCATACTCCAATTTCTTCTTTCATTTCCTTTTTTTAGATGAAAAATCAAGAATCTTATTCCCTCAAGATTAATCTCCGCATTTTTGTCTTGGGAGCAAGTCGCCTTCTCTGCTGGTGGTGGCTGGCTGAACTGATGATTCATTTAATGTACATGCATGCTCTGTATAGTAGCAGTTTTCTTCTGGAAGCTGTATCTTCTTGGGCCTTAGGTAAGTAAAAATAATTATTGATTGACATTTGTTTTATTTTTTTTAAATAATGTCTTAATTTTTTCTTTTATATTACTGACACTTCCCAGTAATTATGTAGTTTTTCCACTACCAAGGACCTCCCCTATGTATAACTTTCTTTTCATCCATTTTGTGACTTGTTTTAGTTATTCCAGTTGTGTTTAACTCTTTGTGACCCCATTTGGTTTTTTTTTTTCCATTTTCTTTTTCCCATTTGACATTTTCTTGGCAAAGATGCTAGAATAGTTTGAGGTTTCCTTCTCCAGCTCATTTAACAGATGAGAAAATTGAGGCAAACAATGACTTGCCCAGGATTAAACAGTAAGGATCTGGGGCTGAATTTGAAAGATCTTCCTGACTACAGATCCAGCATGTTAACTCATCTGCTGAATCTTCTGATTAGCAGCACACATTTCTCAGATATTTCACTCAAGTCCTATAAAGATATGATATATCCAGAGATCAGAGACATGCTAGCAGACATAGGGGTGTCACAATCTAAACTTTTGGTTTTATTAGTTTCATGCTCTAACCAAATGAGGTAATGATTTATAGCTCTTGGATGACCAACATTACCTTTGGAAGCAAACCAAACCCTTTGTTGACCTAGTTGATGGAAGTGAGAAAGTTATTGGGACAGGTTCTATATTTCATTTGAGTTGGTCAATCTGTAGAGTCCAATCAATGAGATATGTCTTAGGGTTGGATATGGGGTGAGATAAAGTGGGAGGGGATCCTAATTCTTTTCAGTAAGTCCTAAAACTATCCTAATACTTTTGAGTAGGTTTGCCCCTAAAAACTACCAGTGGGGAAAAATTTTCACCCTTCCTTATTTTTCACACTAAAATTACATCCAAACTTTCCTACACTTTTGAATTTATACAAAAAGATGATATCCAGATGGACTTGCTTCATTTTTTTCCTCTCCCGGTAGGACCTGTCAGTAAGTTATCCAAATGTTCACTTGGATTGTGTTCCATATCCTGAACTTGAGGCTGTGTAGCCCAGGTGGGAAATGTGTTACCTATTGAGTAGATAAAACATCACCCTACTTTGGGAAACAATATAATTTTGTTACCTTTCATCAAGTTCCAGATATTTTTCTATCTTATTATATTTTTTTTTTAAAAGAAGAGAGATGCTTTAAGCATATGTTCTAAATTTCTGTAGCTGTACTTTTGAATTAGGGATAACTCCAAATGCCTGTAATCTTCTTACTTTTTTAGCATCTCAGCATCTCCTAGCTTTCTTCAAGGCTTGGTTTAAATGTCTTCTCCTTTTGGAGGCTTTCCTGAGTTCCTAAGATACAGGTATTTTTTTTTCTCCTTAAGATCACTTTATATTCAATTTAACAAGCAATTCTTAAGGCTTACTATATGCCATAGAAAACATGGAATAATTGCTAAAGGAACAGCACAAGGCCAAGAGCACTTGGGTTCAAATTCCTGAAAGGTAGAGACAATTTTCATTTTTTTAAATTTGTATTTGCATCCAGACTAGCCTAGGGCTGTTGTATATGACAGGTCCTTATTAACTAATGCTAGTTGAATATGTTTTGAAGGGCAAAGACTTTCAGAGATACTGGACTTTTTTTTAGTATCTCTGTTTTTGAAGTAACAACCTTCAAGTTAATTAGTTTAGATGTGGCTGCTGTTCTATGCTTTCCTGGTTCTGCCTACTTTGCTTTCTAGTAATTCACAAAAATCTCCTCATGCATCTCTGTATTTATTATATTTATCATTTCTTGTAATCCAGTAATATTCCGTTAAAGTCATAAACTGAAAATTGCTTAGCCATTTCCCAATGCATGGACATCTAATTGTTTGCCTCTACAAAAAAGTGCTACTCTAAATATTTTGGTACCTATGGAAGATGTGATATTTATTAAACTTCTGTTCTGAGCAAAGCTCCATGTGAAGTAGTGGGAGAAATACAAAGAAGAATGATGTATGTTTCTTGCCTTCAAAGATGTTATAGCAGAGGTAAAACAGGGACAAGATGACTGTAAGACAGTAGAATATTGCAATTGTATAAGAAAAGTATTGACAAAGTACTTTGAGAACTCACAGGAGGCAAGGGATCACTTTCACAATGTGAAAATCTTCTTGTAGAAGGTTATGTACACTTTTAGTAATCTTTGAAAGAGGAGATATTGAGATAGTTGCAGAGTCAATGAGCATTGACCCTGAAGCTTCATATACCAGACCCTTTAATTCTAAAGTAATTATTTTCCTTCTTTGGATGAGAGTGGGAGGAGTTAGTGGGAATTAGAGAGTGATTAGGTAAAGCTAAATGGCGCCATGTGCACAGAGCATGGGGCCTGAAGTCAGGCCAACTTCATCTTTCCCTAGTTCAAACTAGCCTCAGGCACTTGTTAGTTGTGTGACTCAGGACAAGTCACTTAGTCCAGTTTGCCTCTCTTTCCTCCTTTGTAAAATGAGCTTCAGAAGAAAATGACAAACCACTCTAGTATCTTTGTCAAGAAAACCTCAAATGGAATCTCAGAGTCAGATAGGACTGAAAAACTACTGAAAAGTAAAAAGAATATAATACTCTTTCAGCCTTTAGCAGTGCATCCATTTATATGTGGTGATTGAGAAGTATTAATTTACATAATTCTCACTTGTTATTTACATGGTTTTATTATCTTTAATGTCTTTTTTTTTAATTAATGGTACTTGCATCATCTAGTAATAAAGAGTCAGGAAGGAGAAGGGAATTGAGGCTGATAATTGCTTGCTTGATTCTCCAAAAGAGCCTAAAATGAACCTTGTAAATGTAGTGAGGAGCTCCAAATCCATAGTTCTTAGAGTTTTTCAGTGGTTAGTTGTTAAAAAATATTTGTTAAATTCTTGAAGGGTTGTGTATTATTTGGTAGGCAATTGAGTGGTATGGGAAATTTGTAGGTTAGCAGTGGAGTGATATTATTACATATATGAATTAGGAAAATTACTTTAGCAGCATTGTTTAGAGTGGGATCAGAGGTTACAAAGACTAGAGATTTATAGAGAAAGGACTGTCCAGGTGAGAGGTAAAGAGGGCCTAAATTAGACAGGTGACTATAAGAATGGAAAGGAAGGGAATTTGAATTATCTAGGAGTTAAATGGAATTTAGCAATTGATTGATATAGGACTGGGTGAAGGAAAGGGAGATTTTAAGTGTGATTTACTGGGAAAGTAGTGGTATCAATATTAGCAACAGGCAAGTTAGAAAAAAGAGGCAACTTTGGGAAAAGATGGTAAACTTACTAAAATACATGATGAGTTGGAATGGCCAGTAAATAGTCATTGAACAATTAGAAATGTGAAACTGGAGTTCAGGGCTAATGCTATGCCACAGTCTCCTTGAACTGTTCTACCGCAGTTTCCCTGAATTATATCCCCATTGCCCTGAGTTAGTATGCAACCCCCACCTTTTTTCCTGTCCATTAGGGCTGTATTACCCACTCTAAGCATTCCAAAAGATAAGATATCTCAGTACCTCATTGACATCTTTATTTCTGTTTGTTCAGACATCCTGATTCTGGCCTTCTAGTTAATAAAAATTTATAGTTTTCATCCCCATCCTGCTAGAACCGAATTTATGGTCCATCCCTGAAAATTCCCACTGTTGCCTCCTGCCTTTGTTTCTCTTCTTACTAGAGTCCTATAAAAAACCCTGGTAGTCTCACATTCACCACTAGATACTTTGAGATGAGAGTCCTGTCCAGTCAATCAATTAAGCTCTTCAATAAATAAAATATTAAAACTCTCTAATCTTTATCTTGCCTCAGTTTCTCCAGCATTACATTAGAAAAAAAGCTTTGGGAATCATCTACATGGAAATAATCATCGAAACTACGGAATCACTGGAGATTCCTAAGTGAAGAAGAATCAATCAATCAAAGAATACTAGGCACCTACTATGTGCCAGACACTATATAGGCTCTTGGTATGCAACTACAAAAGGTGAAATAATTCAACACTCAAGAAATTTAAATTTTATTGGAGAAGGGAGCAAACATGCACAAATATGTATGTGTGTGTATATACACACATACATATACACACACATACACGCAGATATATACACAATGCACATATGCATTATATACAACAAAATATAAAGAGAATAAACACAAATATATAAAAAGTAGTTAATGCAAGGTAGTTTGGGAGGGAAGCTACTAACAATTGGGGACATCAGAAAGACTTCTTATGTAAAGTGATACTTGATCTATATCTTAAAAGGAGACACATGCAGAAGTACAGAGGAAAAACATTTCAAGCATGTCAGATGGTCAATGTGACATGTGAGAAGGTCTCCAAAGTGGTGTTAAGAGTTTCATTTGTGAGAAAGAGAGAGAAGACAAGGTTATTTAGAGCAAGGAGTGTGAGAGAGGAATAATGTCCAGTGAGTCTGGAAAGAGAACTCTCTTAAGGCCAGGTGGTAAAGAGTTTTAAAACCTAAAAAAAGAATTTACTATTTTAACTTACAGGCAATAAGGAATCACTAGAGTTGATTGAATAAGAAAATCATGTGGTAAGATCAGTATATAAGGAAAATTATATGGGTAGCAGTGTGTAGGATGAATTGAAATGGTGAAAATTAGATAGGGAGACCAATTAAGAGTTTATTTCAGCAGTCTAGTTGAAAGATGAAGAAGGCTTGAACTAAAGCAGTAGCTTTGTGAGTAAGGAAAAGGGGTCAAATATAAGAAATGTAGTAGAGGTAGAAATAATAAGATGAGCCATTGATTGCTTATATGGGGGGAAGGAGGGTAAGGAGTAGGACATAATTCTGAGGTTATAAATGTGAAAGACTAGAAGCATGATATTTTTTACAGAAACAGGAAGTTTGGAAAAGGGAAGAACTTAGGGAAAGATAATTAGTTCAGTTTTAGACTTGTTAATTTGTCCCAGAAACGGTATATATGGTTTGAAATATCCAATAGAACTGAAGCTCAGAGGAGAAACTAGAACTGAAAACATAAACATATACAGATACATACACATTATATACATTATATAATTTTGAGTTATTTGCATAAAGATGATAGTTAAACTTATGAGTTTACTTCAAATGAGACAGGATATAGATTTAGAACTGGAAAACTCCTCTGAGGCCATCTAATATTCCTCTTCATTTTTCATAATTTATTTGCATTATTTTTTCAGTTAACAAGCATCTCTGTTTTTCTTCCCTTTCACTTCTTTACCTAGTTGAACAACAAGAAAAAGGAAAAATAAAACTCTTGTAACAAACATGCAGTCAAGCAAATCAAAATCTTTGCATTGAACATGTCCAATACTGTATGTCTAGCAATGCATTTTGAACTTATTTTCTTGTCAGGACATTGCTGGAATGCTTCATCATGCTTTGTCCTCTGGAATTGTGCATTGCCATTGATTTCTCAAGTCTTACAAAGTTGCTTTTCTTTATAATGTTGTTATTTTATGAATTCTCCTTGTTCTGCTTAGTTCACTCTGCATTATCCTTCTGCCCACTTCCTTATTCCCATCTTCCTCAGCCTGACTCTCCCATTTAAGGCTACCCATCTCTTCTTCTAGGCTCTCTGGAATGGCTGTTCCATGTGAAACAAACTTAGTTTCATCTTAGATCTTTTCTTTTCTCACGCCTTTCTTCTTATGCTCACTGAGACTTGGCTCCTTCCTGATCATACAACTTTCTTTGACCAGTCTTTTCAACATTGCTTGCAGTTTTGCTGGTATATCCTCATTGCTCATTGTGGGGTTTTGGAATACTCTGCTCTCCATTGCCACTTTCAAACTCTCCTTCTACCATCATTATTTAGTAACATTATCTATTTTGAAGTTCATTCCATCCATGTTTTTACTCAATACAGATTCTGGTAGTTGTTTTCTACTGATTCAGGACATTTTCCTTTCTCTGATTCCTGGTTCTCACTGTTCCTCTTCACCCTAACTCATGCCCTCTTTTTAGTGGACTTCAACATATATATTTCTATTAATCTCAAATAACCTTATTTCCCACTTCCTCAACTTATTTCCTATGACCTACTCTACCACAACTACAAAGACCCTTGATTTTGCCATCACCCCAATTTACACCATTTCCATATTTATGAATTCTAAAATTCCTTTATCTCACAGTAGTCTCTTGTCATTCCACCTTTCCCTTTGTTTTATTATCTCCAATTCTGTTCTTTGTCTTTCAGGTAACATCCAGTTCCTTCATCCCTCACTTATTTCTTAAGCTATTATCCTTGCCTTAGCCACATTCTTCTCTCTTTCTATCTGGATCCGCTCAATACTCTCTTCTTTCTAGTCTCTTGTTCTCTTACTCTTCTGCAGATCTTGTCCTGCTAAGTCTCAGCTTTGGATTGTTCCCACCATATTCTCCCTTTTGTTTCTTTTCATGTTCTGCAGTATGAGGCTGGAGAATAACAAAACTGTTAGCTAGGTCTACCACAAAATTATGTTATAGAAAATCAACTGGTCCCTCACTGCATCAAGACAATCCTTTTAAACACTTTTAACTATTAACTATACCACTCATAGTGGGTTTTCCTAATCTCTTTTTTTATCCATACTTAAACTTCTCATGACTCTCCCTCTTCCCATTCAGTCAATTGAGAATATTGTTTCATTTTTCACTGAAAAAGTTGAAACCATTCACTGAGAGCTTTCTGTTCACTTTAACTCCTCATTTCATATTAATCTGATATGTTCTGTCACTATCTACTCTCCTCTGTTTCATATGCCATTCTTTTTGGCAAGACAAACCTTTCTAAAAGAACAAATGAACTTTTTCTATCCCATCTTATCCAGTAGATTACTCTCTCTCCTTCTATCAGACCCTTCCACTAATATTGAATCTCTTCCTTTCTGCTTGTTGCTTCCTTGTTGTCTATACATCTGCCCACATCCTGCCCATCATCAATTCAATTGATCCAACTATCCTCACCAACTATTATCTTATAACTCTCTTTTCTTTTTTGACTAAGCTCTTTAAAAAGATCATCTCCATTATGTGCTTCTATTTCCTTTCCTTTCACTCTCTTTTTAGCTCTTTGTACTCTGGTTTTCAATGTCATCATTAGACTGAAATTCCTTTCAACAAAATTGCCAATGATCACTTAATTCCCAAATCTAATGGCCTTTTTTTCAATCTTCATTCTTATTGACTCTTCTGACCCCTTTTATACTATTGATCATCCTTTTCTTCTTGGTACTGTCTTCTCTCTAGATTTCTATAATAAACTTCCCTCCTAGTTCTCCCCTTATCTTTCTGAGCATTCATCAGTCTCCTTTTCCGAATCTTCATCTAGGCCACATTTGCTAAACATGGAAGAATTTCCCAAAGTTCTGTGCTGGGTTCTCTTTCTTCTCTTCTTCCTCTATACTGTTTTGCTGAGTGATCTTATTAATTACTATGGATTCAATTATAATCTCTATGCCAGTGATCCTCAAACCTATTTATACAATTCTAGCCTCTCTCCTAAGCTTCAGTTTTGTATCTATAGTGTCCTCTTATATATCTCAAACTGGATGTCCCATAGATATCTTAAACTCAACATATCCTAAACTGAATTTTTCTACCCTTTTTTTCTCCTTTGAGATAGCCACTACTCTACTGCAGACTTCTCACCTTACACTTGCCCTAATAAAATAGCTTTGGTCTCCTTGCTTCAAGTTTCTTTCAACTCTAATACATTCTCTACTTAGCTGTCAAAATGATCTTCCTAAAATGTAGGTATGACTATGTTTCTCCACACATCTTTAATTAAATTAACTCCAAATGGCTCCAGTAGCTCCTTTGGGATCAAATATAAAATCCTCTGGTGTTTAACTCTTCATATTCTGATTCCCTCCTTTACTTCCAATCTTATACTTAATCTCCCTCTTCTTAGCCCATCCACCTGCTTTAATAGTATTCCCTACCATTTCCTCTGTGCCATGAACATATCCTATATTACAGTCCCATGTCTTTTATTTTGTTGTTCCTCATTTTCTTAGGCTCAGAATGTTTTTTTCTCTCTCCCTCTCTCCCTCCTTCCTTCTCTCTGTCTCTCTCTCTTCCTCCACCCCCCTTTCCTTTAAATCAAGCTCATGTCTTTCACTCCTTTCATGAAACCTACCTTTATTTCCCTTGTCAGTAACAACTTTTTAATTTGTATCTCACAGAATATTTCCTTTGATCAACTCTCTAACGTCCTTTACTTATAAGATTATAAGCTATAGTTACCTGTTTCTATTTTCCCAAACTCTATGATTCATGATTTTGTTTAATGAAGGTAGGAAATATATATTACCCAAATGTTATTTCTATCCCATCCCCTGACAGTTTCCTGCACACAGCAGGCACTTAATAAATGTTTGTCCAGTTCAATTGAATTTAATACCTTATTACTTCAAGAATTGTGAATTCATAGGTAATTTAGATAGATGGGAAAACAGGGTTCACTTTTATTGGGGGGTTCATATAGAGTAGTTATTTAGATGAGAAGAATGCTCATAAATTCTGTGTGGATGATATTAAATCCTTTTATAAAAGAACTTAAAAAAAGTAGCAGTAAAACTGGCCTGTCTGCTGGAGTTAATGTGTGCTCTACTGTCTGTAATTAAGAGGACATTAAGAGTGCCATGGCAACAGGGTTGCATTTGTTTTTCTTTCAGTCTTTTAATACTCTCCTAGAGACTTCAAAATAAAATTTCTTCTAGTTTATTTTTATTCCTTCTCAGTTAGGGAAATGTTGATTGTCCTTATTCTCCCACTCCCTGAATCAATTTCCAGTGAAACTCAGAGCCCAGTCTCCCAGACAGAGAAGCAACACTTGAGGACAAAGCTGGTAGACTTACACATTGAATACTTGGGGGAGGAAAAGGTGGCAACCACTCCAGATCCCACCATTATCTTACCAGTCATTCAGCTGTTCCCGCCTAAGGTGATATTGTAGTCGCTCAGCCCTCCACAGAAAACCCACCTTTTGATGTCTTAGACAAAACCTCTTCAGAATAGATTGTCCATTTTGGGCCATAGCTTGGAGAAGCTGGATGACGACTTCAGAAAATGGACTAAAAATGATTTGAATGATGACAAATTGGGTTTCTGAGGAAAAGTGAGAGGGATCAAGGATTTTTCTGTCTGGAAAGCAGAAAACTAAGAGGTGTTTTAACTTTTGCTATTATCTATCCTATAGGAAGGACTTTTAGGACCCCATTGCTAGCTGGCTTTTCTTTAGAGCTGTAGAAGACCAAGAAAGGAAATGGTTGTAGATGGTGATACAAGATTTTAATTGGATAGATTCAATTTAGTTAACAAATGAATAACTAAATAAAATTAATGAAATAAAATATTATTTGCAGTATATAACACATGCAAGGCACAATGCTAAGCACTAGGGATGTACCTACAATAGCATAAACAAAACAATCTACATTTTCCTGAAATATGAACAGTGTGATGGTATAAACTATCTAAGATTGTTCAGAGAGTTGCATGGCCACTAGGTTAATTCAAAGAGCTGATTGCCTTCTCTTACTCCAATAGGTGTGGAGTAGATAAGGGTGATGACTCAGTAGATTTGCCCAGAGAACACTTGAGAGTCACTGGCCTCAGGACAAATTATGCTTGCATCAAGCTCAGAGAAGTATACATTTAGAGATTGGCAGAACCATAGGTGATCATTGAACCAAATCCCTTTATTTTTATTGAGACACAGAATGAAACGATTTGCCCAAGGTCTTATTGACATAAGTGTCAGAGATGGGATGTAAACAGCACAGATGGGTGGATCAGACATACATTGTCCAGAGTATCCTTTCAAGATGCTATCTCCTTTGTCCACACACACACACACACACACACACATGACCAAAGACTAAATTTGGGCTAGCTAATCAGGGAGCAATCAATAAGAAATTAATTGAATAGAGTTATCTATACAGTTCTTCATCTTTTTTGACCTTCTCTACCTGTACTCTACCCCTCTTTGACTAAAGGTCACCTTAGATTGTTATTGTTTTTGGAAAAGTCATTATGACATTTGAGAGAAAGTAGCTTTCAGAAGTATGTAAATTGTAGCATTTCATAGCTGGTGTGAATAAGTGGAACCCAATAAATCCTCATTCCAGTATTTGTGTAATGACAGATCTAATTGAGACCTAAGGCTTTATTCAAACTAACAATTTCCTTTCATGATAAAACTAGAATAAAAACACAATGCTCAAAGACCACAACATAGCAAGAGAAGTGTGAGTAGTTATCTGCAATTTCAGTGGGAGGAGGAGAAGGAAATAGTTCATTAGATTTAATTAGAAAGTATTTGTCTAGTAATTGGGTTTCTGCTTGAGCACTCTACTCAGCCTTAAACTGTTTTTGTTTGCATTAGATGCTAGTAGGAATGTCATTGTTGCCATCCAAAGACATTCAAGATATAGGTTTATTACATCAGAAAAAAGTTGGTAAGTCCATCACATATAAATCAAACTTTTAAGAAAAGGAATTCCTAGTGACTAAAATAGTACACATTAGCTATGAGACCAAACAATCATGACAAAAGAAGATCTTGCTTCAAATAGGTATGGAAGGAAGAGGAATTTTTCAATGACCTACAGAAAGTAGTCTTATTTCTCCCAATACCAAAATGATAGCTACATATGCACAAAGTATAGGTTAGTCTATAGGTTAGGGTAGCATTTAAAAAGACTGAAGAAACCACCTCTCTTCTGTTCATGTTATATCATGTAGACAAGAGAATTTAATTTGAGGACACAAATTTTACAAAGCATCTTTGAGATGGGATAGGATTTATAATTATATTGTGGTTATAATAGTATGGCAGGTAGTTGGCAGAATAGAGAAAGCACTAATTCTAGAGTCAGAAAATACTAAGTTCAAATCTGGCCTAAGATATTTACTTAGCTATGTGACCCTGGGGAAGTCACAGCTGACCTTGTTGCCTCAGTTTCCTCATCTGTAAAATCAACTACGGAAGGAAATGGCAAACTGCTCTAATATCTTTGCCAAGAAAACATCAAATGGAATCATGAAATCAGACATGACAAATGACTGAACAACAACAATAATATGATGTTATATTCAGATCACTACAGTAAAAGTTCAATGAATTTGTGATCTCATCAATGTGAGTGTATCTTTGTTGTTTTATGTACTTGTTCTTTTATAAATCCTGCATGAAAAAGATATCCAATGTATTGGTAGCCTATCTTTAGTTTGTTATGCCACAGTTTCCTTTAATTATTCTATCTCAGTTTCCCTGAATTGTTCTGCCTCAATCCCTCTAGTTGTAACCCTCCTTCCTGACCATTAGAATTGATATAAATTAGGGCTGTGAGCCCTGACCATTAACAAATTGTAGATAGGTTATTTAGAGATAAGTAAGCATACCTTCTATTTCAGACATCCGGCTCCTAGGTCCTCCTAAGTTATCAGAATTGATGGTCCTCACCCCCAATCTGTCAGAACTGAATTTATGGTCCATTCCTGAAAAGTTCCCACTCACCATTGTTCTCTGCCTTCTACCTTTGTTTCCCTTATCACTAAAATCCTCTAAGAATCCCTGGAATCTTACATTCAATGTTGGATTCTTTGAGATGGGAGTCCAATCCAGCCAATTAATCTTAGCTTTCCAATAAAATATTAAAATTCTCTAGTCTCTATCTTGCCTCAGTTTCTCTGCATTACAAGCTCTTTTGAGCTTGATCAATTAAGGTAATATTTGTAAAATGCTTAGCACAATGTCTGAGATATAATCATATCTTAATAAATGCTTCTTTCCTTTCAGTAATTTGTGAGTAGCAATAAATTTCATGAGATGTCCATTGGTTATTTTTTTTAAAAGTACACTTTTTTTTTTGTTTACTATGAGCTTCAATCATCAACAAATATGAATATTTCCTGTATAAAGAAGGGGGGGGGGATTGTATATACAACTATTGACTTCTGTTTTTTTTTTAAGTAAATGTAAAATATAATGTGATAGTAACAAAATTGCCCTTTTGGTGTCCCCTTTTGTACTTTGTTTTCTTTTGTGTTCTTTTAAAGGATTTGTTTATGCTATTTTCTTCCTTTTTTGGTTTTTCTTTTTTTTCCAATTAATTTTCTTTTTTTAGTTGTCAGACATTGATTCTTTTTTCCCCCGAATAAAAAGCAAAAGCCAACAAAATAACTAGCATTTTATAACATGATATATAACAACAAATAACCATCATTAAATATAATTTTGATCACACATATTGATCACACCCAAAATGAGCGTCTCATTCAATGTAATGTGTTACAGCCTCATGTCCATCTTTTGTCTTAATGTTGACCATTAATGCATGGTCACCACTCTGTCCAGGAGTGGGTAGCATATTTCATCATAGGTCCTCTAAAATCATCAGTGATAATTCTTCAGTCTTTCAAAATTGTTTATTTTTATGACACTGATGTTTTGTATAATTTGTTCTCCCTTTCTGCTCATTTTATTCTACATCCATTCATTAAAAGTCTTCCCAAGTTTCTTTGAAACCATCTCTCTCATTATTTCTTTAGGTACAATAGTATTCCATTACATTAATATGTCACATTGTTTAGCCATTCCCCATTGATGGGCACTGCTTGGTTTCCAATTCTTTGCCAGTACAAGAAGTATTATCTATTTGTGTGTATGTCTGTATACACATATATGTACACACACACACACACACACACACACACATATATATATATACACAAAATATTCACGTGTGCGTGGGGTGCACACAGACACACACATAGACACACATAAACATAAACACACCGCTTTTCCAGAATTTTTTTGCTTTGTATTATCAGTCAGTCAGATAACTACTATGTGCAAAGCACATAATGCTAAATGCTGGGAATACAAAGTAAGGCAAAAATCAATCCTCGCCCTTAAGAAGTTTACAATCTAATAGGGGAAAGCAACATGTAAAGGGAAACTAAAGGAGAGAGGAGGAAGGAAAATGGGGGCAAAGGCATTATGAGTAAGTCCAGAAGAGGTAACAAATGAAGATATTGTTTCCAAACTCCAATCACATTGAGGCAGAGGCCTTAGGGCAGGGGAGTATTGGTGTGTGAATTCTAGGATTGAATTGATTTTGCTGGATGGAGAAGTTCCTTGTGATCATTATGTAAATAATAACCCTTTCCTGGTTCTGCTTATTTCATTTTGTAGGAGTTCATTAAAAACTTCTCAGTTTTCTCTGAATGTATCTGTCCTTTGGTTATTTCTTGCTCCCCTTATAAAACTGGCTAACTCCCTTTTCCAGTAACATTTCATTCATGTTACCTCCTATTCAGGTAATGTATCCTCACTGGTAATATGTTACAGCCTCATGTCCATCTTTTGTCTTACTGTTGCCTTTTGGATGATTAGCAAGTTTGATTCTTTGGAGACTGTGATATTACATGACTTGTTGCTATGCCTTACTGAAAATTTATTATTGCTGTAATAAATGTCTTTGTTTCAGAGAGAAGTTTGAGTTCATTAAGAATACTATAAAGTTACCTAAAAGCAAGTCAGTCTTTTCTACTTCTATTCAGTTCTGATCCCACTTTGTTGTCCATGAACATGTCTGAGATATATGTAATAATGCTATCCCACACAACAGGTATTCTTCATATCTGCTTTGTTTTGTTGTTGTTCTTGGATGAATGGTTGGACTAAACTTAATGATAATTATTCTCGAGAACTGACATAAGTGACATAATATCATATAAAAACAAAGCATCTGGAGAACTTTACCATCTTTAGGGAATGCCTTTTCCACTTGGACTCTGAGGTAGACATGCTTTGTGAAAGTGGCCAACATTTTTGGAAAGCCTATGTCTTGCTTGCTTCATATTAATAACTAATAATAATAATAAGCACTTATGTTCCAGGAGCTGTGCTAAATACTTTATAATAATTATCTCTTCTAACTACACAACAATTTTGGGAGATAGTTGTTATTACCTCCTCTTCCCATTTTACATATGAAGAAACTAAGGCAAAAAAAGGCTAAGTGACTTACCCAAGCTTGTGTGTGTGTATGTGTATTCACAAGCTAGCCTCAGAGACAGGATTTGAATTTAAGTTTTCCTGATTCCAGTTATATTCAGTTTAATTTAACAAGTATGCAATGAGTTCCTCTGACAATGAGTGCCAGATACTACTAAGACAAACATGAAATCTCTTCAGGGAACTTATATTCTACTAGAGAGAAGCAACTTGCATATGTGTACATATTTATATACAAATGTGTGTATCTTGTATATTATATATATTGTATATAATAAATATGGATTTCATGCAAAGTAATTTTGGTTATGGAATGGTGAAAGGCATTAAGCTCTAGAGATATTAGGAAAGATTTCCTGTAGGATATAGATCCATAGTTATACTTTTCTTTGTAGTATTTTTCAAGAAGTTTTGTTTTGTATTAACATTTTCATAGAAGATCTTTTGTTGAAAAAGCCTTTCAAGTGGCATGTTGTTCTATCAAAACAAGTGATTTGTAAACTCAGTGAACACTAGAGAAGCAATGAAGTATGGTGGGTAGAAGGCTAGCCCTGGCTTCAAATCTCCATTTGACACTTATTAACTGTATAATCAAGGAAAAGTTACTTAAACTCTCAATGCCCCAGGCAACTCTCTAAGTCCATAAATTACTTGATTTGTTGCTGCTTGACATTGATGGAAAGAGTTTATAAACTGAGAGTTTTCTTGACTGATGGAATTACAGGTCTGAAGCAAACAATAACAAGAAAGAATAATGGAATGATATATATTTTTTTGCATCTTTTGGTCAATTGTGTGACTATAAAGAATATATTCTGCTGTAGGATATCATTTGTGAAAGCCTCTCCATTTCCCTTTTTGTGCCTGCATTAAGGACAATAATAAGAGCAGTCAAGTCAACGGGCATTTATTAAATACATAATATTTGCCAGGTAAACTGGAAATAGAAAGAATACAAGGAAAAGAAAAAATTTAGTCTCTGGTCTTAAGGACCTCATAGTCTAATTGGGGAGACAACATAGAAACAACTGTGTACAAATACAGTATATAAAAAGGATATTTGGAACTTGAAGGGAGCCAGGGAAACTAAGATATAGAAATGAAGGAGAGAATAGTAGGTTTGGGGGACAGTCAGTTCAAGGGTGAGGAGATGACAACTGAAGTATTATATTCAAGAGACAGCAAGTAGATCTGAGTTGATAGATCATAATGTGTGTGGATGAGAATAAAGTAATAATCATAATCATATTCATAATAACCAACATTTATTAAGAACCTACTATGTGCCAGGGAGTGCTTTACAAATGTTACCTCAATTGATCCTCACAACCATCTTAGGAGGTAGATGCTGTTATTCTAATTTTATAGATGAGGAAACTGGAGCAAATGGAGTTTATGACTTGACCAATGTCAAGTGTTAATTATTCTTGACTGGAGGGCTCTATCCATTGCTCCATCTAGAAGACTAGAAACATAAGAAAGGGAGAGTTCATGAACAGCTTTAAATGATAAATAGAAAAGAATATATTGATTTTGGAGGTAATAGAGAGCCACTAGAGCTCACTGAACAAGGAGTGACAGAAATAGATCTATGCTTTAAAAAATTACCTTGGCAGCTGTGTGAAAGAGAATTTGGAGTGCAGAGAGACTTGAGACAGAGAGATCATTTAGAAGTATATTGCACTAGTCCAGTAGAGAGATGAAGAGGATCCAAACTAGGATTAAACCTATATTAATTAGTAAAGGAAGTAGAAGAGAAAGAAGCGTGTGAGGGAGAATAAAACATTTACTGAGTGCCTACTATGTGCCAGGCACTATGCTATAAGCACTGTACAAATATAGTCTCAGTTGAGAGAAGTTGGACTTAGAGATTTCTACTTGTAAAATAGAAATGTCAAGATTTGACAACAGATTAGATATGTGGAGGAGTGTATGTCAGTCAAGAATAGAAGATGACACAGATGTTTCAATCCTGAGTGACTGGGAAAGTTGTGTGCCCTCAACAATAACAGGGAAGTTTGGAAGAGGGTATGTTTTTTGGGGGGAGGGAGTGAATGAATTCTTTTTAAAATGTTGAATAGGAACATCCAATATAAGATGTCTAAAAAAACAGTTGGTCAAGATGTTACTAGACAATATTTGATGTGAGAAAAGATCAGGGGTAGAAGGTGGGGGAGGTTAATGGAATACTGCATCAGAATGAGTCAGCACTTTCACCTGAAAAATAGAAAAGCCTGTATTATTCTAGGCAAAGTCAAGAGAGATCATGATGCCCTGAAAGAAGGAAGTGATGGTTTCACTGTACTCTGCCCTGGTCAGACTGCATGTGTTTCATGGTCATTTCTGTTTTGTGTTCATTCTGGTCATCATTTTTAAGGAAGAACATTGACAAAATGGAGCTTAGAGGAGGCTGAGCAAGATAGTGAAGGGACTGGAGACAATGCTGTGACAGGATAAATTGTAGGACCTAGGAATACTTCTCTTGAAATAGAAAATACTTAAGAGGAACTGGATAGATTACTTCAATTACTTGCAATTATTCATGTAGAATACGAATTAGATTGATTTTGTCCGATCCAATAGGAGTGATAGTTGAATAGAGAAAAATTTCAGTTCAATTTAAGAAAAAAAATTCCTGGTATTTAAGTTATTCAAAAATAGAATGGGTTGACTCAACAAGTTCCTGGAGGCTTTTAGAGACTATTAGACATATGATGGGGGGAGTTAAGGGGTTAGAAGTTGTAGAGTATTGTCCTTCTTAGCAGTCTAGTTTATTAGCTGGTCTGTTTGAGCTCTGAAATTTCTTTCAGCCTTTAGTGATGGAACTGTGATATATATTTGAATATAACCTTAGACTCATGAATTGTCTACTGTAATAGTCCTTTTCCTGTCAGAATAGGAATTTGTAGGAAATTGTTCTTCTCTTTCTTTGTGTGTGTGTGTGTGTGTGTGTGTGTGTGTGTGTGTGTGCATGTGCTGAAGGACAGAGAATGATCTTATAAATTTATTTTTCATTATATTTCTTGCTATTTTGTCTGAATTAAATGCATTACTATTTAATTTATAGGTCTTGCCTTGTTTGCTGATAGTGAACTAGGGATTGGGCTTGAGCCATATTTTGGGAACTATAGTTATCTCCAAATATCCCATCTTGGACCTGGAGTAATACAGACTTCCAGAGTTGTGTGGGTCCCCAATTATAGAATCAATAGAGTTCCTTATCTTTCTGTTTCATTTGAAAAGAAACTTTTTGTCAGAATCAGCTTAGACTTTAAGTGTGAAATTGAACAAAGGCTTACTCACATCTAGTCCAGGGAGCAAAATATTTTAATATCAAAATCTGGAGAGTAGGTAAATCTTGACTGTTAAAGGGTCAAACCATTTAACTAGTTTACTCACTTTTGAAATGATTGACCTCCTATAGTGTCCTCCTAAGGCATTTGTCACATCCAAATCAATCTTCATAATCCTTGTATTATCATTTTGACTTTAAAGTATCATCACCTATTTGGCCCTTAAGGGTGTGACCAAAAGTGTCTGAGTGACCAAGAGCCTGATTCCAATTTAGGATTTTTCACTAATGATTTCTCATTTCTGGCTTTTATCTATCTGCTACTGTAAGGATCCCTATGCCAAGACCACTCCTCTCATTTTACTCGTCTCTATTTACTATTAGGAGATACCCTATTTTCCAGAGCTAAGGCCCAGGAAGCAAGCCTGTGCCCTGAGTTTGATATAACAGCAATGTTTTGTGCTCATTCATTCTTTAGATGAATTCAGCCATAGCAAAATCCAAGAATTGTTTCACCCAGTCCCAGGTGATCTCTGAGCTCAGACAAGCACTAGTATTAGTCATGTTTGGTGATAAAGTCCTGCTAAGAATCAAACTTAGTTTATTGTTATTACCCCTCATGGTCAGGACTATAGCTCACTACATAGCCATTGTATAAGTATTGAGATTTG
This sequence comes from Sarcophilus harrisii, assembly GCF_902635505.1. Taxonomy (NCBI): domain Eukaryota; kingdom Metazoa; phylum Chordata; class Mammalia; order Dasyuromorphia; family Dasyuridae; genus Sarcophilus; species Sarcophilus harrisii. The sequence continues at coordinate 105,593,397 of NC_045429.1, forward strand.
CCCATATAAAGTGTGTATTCTATTAGAGGAGGCCCTGACATATGTGTCTAGTTTCCCTCCTTGAACAGAATAAAGCATTATGCTTATGATCACTGTTATCTCTTTGGTCTTTTTTAATTATTTAATTTTTAAATTAATTTATTTAATTTTTAATTTTTAAATTTAATTTTTTTTCAGAGTTATCTGTGATTGTGATTAAGCTGTGTGAATTCTTTGGTAGTTTTAGAGTTAATAGCGGTTGCATAACTTCTGTGACTTTTTGGTCATTTTTTTTTGATCAAGGTTGACACGATCTATTTCTCTTTGTAAAGTGTGTAAGCATGCACATATATGTGTGTATGTGTGTGCTCAAATATATAAAACCCCATAGATGCGATCCTGTAATGGAGCTGAATCATGTTCTTTTCTCTAGTTGTTTCTGTTGTTTCTGTTGCTTAGCAGTCTGATATGTGGTTTTAGCTGCTGACTAAAGACTGACATTTATAACACTGAATTTTGAGACTTTAAAATTCTGTAAAAACATAGAGTTTAATGTGAACCATAGAAAAGCTTTTTGTCTTTTTTTCTTGGTTCATCTTTATGACTTGACTTCACCCCAGGAACCTAAGATCCTACTAATGTTTCATGAATTGGAAAGGGCTTCATAGGCTATATGGTACATTCTGGACAATAAAGCTCATACTTCATTTCTTTACACAGTATCCATGAGAAGTGTTCCTTGTTATTGTCCTATTTGCTTGTGGCAATCAATGAAACACATGTAGGTGTTCCTAGTTAGCTACCCCAATGTTCCTATGTATTCAGTGGTTAATTAATCCTCCCCAAACTATAGCTCATAAGTCATTCTCTATGTGTTTTAGTTTTACTAGCTAGCCAGAAAACAGTTTACAACAAAGGTATTTATGAAATAGCTTAGGAAGAGAATACTGCTTGTATGTACCTGGATCTCACCTTTCTATAGATACACATGCACTTATTGGAAAGAGTGGTTTTACATGCATGGGGCATGAAAATATAGGGAATATATATGTCCACGACATGGAAGGTACTTAAACATAGGAAGGTTATCTGCAGAGCACAGAAGTATAATGATGCCCTAAGTGTTCTTTGTGATGCTATCATATTCTTCTGCTAGATCAAATCCTCAAATCTCCACAATGTATTGCATCTTAGTAACCAATTCCCAATGTGTATATGTATACTCCTTTACTCGGTGTCCTAAAGCACTCCAGGTGTGACTCCTATATAAGTCCTCTTCCCAAAGAGAGAGACAGAGAGACAGAGAGACAGAGACAGAGAGAAAATGAATGAGTGTGTGTATGTATTTGTGGGAGAATAGGCTTAAGGTTTATGGGAAGAATGTCCTCTTTACTGTTATTACAATTGCTATGTAAATACCTTTGTTGTAAACCATGTGTCCTTTGGCTTACTAGTATAAGTAAACAGGTGTTTGGGTTAGTGAGATTAATGAGCTATGATTGGTTTGGAGAAGATTCTGATTTACAAAGAACCTGGAATCTGGGTTAGCTATCTAGGGTCCAATGAGGGAAAGAGTTCCCATGTGTTAAATGTTTATACCTTGTGTAGAGTCAGCCACAATGAGATTATGTATTGTAAATCTAAGTTGCTTTGACTAAAAACCATCAATAATCAACAGATTGGAAGCATGCTCTTTTGCTGCTACATTTCATAGATCTAGAGATGCAAGGAAACTTAGAGGCAAAATAATCTAATTTCTTAATTTTATAGATATTGATGATGATGATGATGATAGCTGTAGTACTTCATTGCTATATAGTTTTATCTATGTTATCTCCCTTGAATTTCATAACAGGAGAGTAAAATTATAATAATTAATATTTATGAAACACCTACTATGTACCAGACACTTTTTTGAGTGCTTTACAAATATCGCCTCATTTGGTTCTCACACGAACCTTGGGAGGTGGGTGTTACTACTCCATTTTTGCAGATAAGGAAATCGAAGCAGAAGGCAATTAAATGACATCCCCAAGATCACATAGCTAGTAAATATAAGGTAGGATTTAAATTCAGATCTTATTGAGTCCAAGTATAGTATTAGCTGTCTACTGTATCACCCAGCTGCCCGATTATACAAATCCAGACCCAAAGAGGTTAAATGATTTGCCCAAGTTAAATATCACAGGTGAAATTTGACCTTAGGCCCTATCTGTCCAGAACCAGAACTTCCATCTTACCATGTTCCTGTTTATATTAGGGCCTGTCATATATAAATATGTTTGTTGAGCTAGTGATACATACTTTAGGACACCGAGTAAAGGAGTATACATATACACACTGGGAGTTGATTACTAAGATGCAATACATTATGGAGATTTGAGGATTTGATCTAGCAGAAGAATATGATAGCATCACAAAGAACACTTAGGGCATCATTATACTTCTGTGCTCTGCAGATAACCTTCCTATGTTTACGTACCTTCCATGTTGTGGACATATATATTCCCTATATTTGCATGCCCCTGCATGTAAAACCATTCTTTCCAATAAGTGCATGTGTATCTATAGAAAGATGAGATCCAGGTACATACAAGCATTATTTTTTAGTGTTTTTTTTTGTAGTGATGTCCTAAAACTTCATAATAGAGTTAAATAAACTTAGTGTGAGGTTATGAACAAAAGCACAATTACCTTGCTTTTTGTTAAAGGACATTAGCTGTTTTCTGGATTTGAACTATAACATCTACCCAAGTAAGACAGGCTTGTAGCAGTTCCAGTGATCCTTTATGAGATGAGATTATGAGCAGATATTTTAGGGACAGGCAGACCAATCTATGCCTCTTTTGAATAGCAAGATCAGAGTTTCATAAGAAGTAATACTTTAGTAATTTTAGGCAGTGGTTTTTTGCGTGGTCAAGTAAATGCCTGGGAGAGGTATCAAAGAGAATAATTTGCTAGAGAGGAATAAAAAAGTTGTTTCTAATGCCTCTACAGGGTCTGGTATTCAGAAATGAAATCTTCCTATAATGAGTGTTGATTATAAAATAGAAAGATTTCTCTAGTGGTGCTGATGCATTGTGCTTTTCTTTCTCCTGATTCCAAGTGAGTCTCTGAGATTCATTGAGACTCTGCAGAAGAATTGGAATCATAGATTCTGGGCCCAAAGAGTTAGCTAAGGTCATGTAGCTTTAGACACTGGCAGAGCAAGACAGGAACCCAGGCCACCTGATTGACAGCTCAGTGTGCCTTCGGTGATATGACATTGCTCCTCATTTGGCTAATTATGGCTCTCACAGTGTGTGACTACTGTTGCTAATATAAAAAAAAAGCCATCAGTCTCTGTTGTCCAGTCACTATTGGCATTTTCCCTTCAGTGAAATGCATAGAAATGAACATCGTTGGTACCTGAACCAGAGAAATCCTAACCACCCAGTATCAGGGAACAGGGCATGCCAGGAGATAACTGGGAGCAGGAGCTTATGTGGCATTTGGATAACAGATAAGAAATGAGCCTCAAGTCAGAAGATCCCAGAGGAGCGGCACTGGAGCCAAATTTCTTTAAGAGCGGTGTTGCTTTTTTCAAAGCTTTAGAGTTTGTTATTGAATTGCCTAAGAATCATCAAATGAGGCCTCCTGGGTAGTTAAATTGGAAACCCACTCGATATGGAATGTTCAGTGGGCAGTCTGGTGATTGTTTTTGCATGATAAGAGCGATCCCATCCTTTACTGCTAAAATGAGTCTCTGTTGTCTTCCTCCAGCTCTTCTTTGTTGCTCCCCATCCCCAGTCCTCCCTTAAGTCACCCCCTTTCACTGGATTTGTTCCTTCTTTAGTTTGTGCTTTTCAAACATGCTGAAATGAACCTTTAAATCTCTGTCAGCTCAAGTGAGTGACTTTTTCAGTCACTTAGCAAGCATTTATTAAGTATTTCTTGTATGCCAGTCTTTGAACTAAGTGTTTGTGTTACAAAGTAAAAAACAGAAGTGAGGTTGGAGGGGGAAGGTAACACTGTAACATGAAAGGAGATAAGTGAATAAGAAATGTATACAAAGTAATTTGGGAAAACCCAGGAGATCAGTTACAAATTGGGGGATCAGGAAAGACTTTCCCTAAGAAGGAATCAGGAGAGATTTTGTGTAAGAAGGAACCTTCCCCAATTTGTGACTGATCATTATCCCTCCCCACCTTCCACACCTGCTCTTTGGGGTTTTTTTCCTTTGTAACACCTAGCATCTAACTTAATGTCTGACACTCAAGAAGTGCTTAATAAATGCATATTGAATTGAATTCTCCCTTTATTAGGAATTTTTAATCTTTTTTTAATGTCATGGACATTTATGGCAAGCTGGTGAAACTTAATGGATTCCTCCTTAGAATATGTTTTTAAGTGTACAAAATAAAATACATGAGATTACAAAAGAAACTAATTGATTGAAACAATTATCAAAATGTTAAAACATATATATGTTGATGAGCAAAATTACAGACCACTTCTTACACAAATTAAGTCTGATCTAACCAATTGGAAAAATATTAAATGCTCTTGGATAGGGCGAACAAATATAATAAAGATGACAATATTACCTAAACTAATCTATTTATTTAGCACTATACCAATCAGACTCCCAAAAAACTATCTTAATGACCTAGAAAAATTAACAACAAAATTCATATGGAAAAACAAAAGGTCAAGAATTTCAAGGGAATTAATGAAAAAAAAATCAAATGAAGGTGGCTTAGCTGTACCAGATCTAAAATTATATTATAGAGCAGCAGTTACCAAAACCATTTGGTATTGGCTAAGGAATAGATTAATTGATCAGTGGAATAGGTTAGGTTCAAGGGACAAAACAGTCAACAATTATAGCAACCTAGTCTTTGACAAACCCAAAGACCCCAGCTTTTGGGATAAGAACTTACTGTTTGACAAAAATTGCTGGGAAAATTGGAAACTAATATGGCAGAAACTAAGCATTGATCCACACTTAACACCGTACACCAAGATAAGGTAAAAATGAGTTCATGACCTAGGCATAAAGAATGAAATTATTAATAAATTAGAGGAACACAGGATAGTTTACCTCTCAGACCTGTGGAAGGGAAGGAATTTATGACCAAAGAAGAACTAGAGATCATTACTGATCACAAAATAGAAAATTTCAACTATACCAAACTGAAAAGTTTTTGTACAAACAAAACTAATGCAGACAAGATTAGAAGGGAAGCAATAAACTGGGGAAATATTTTTACAGTCAAAGGTTCTGATAAAGGCCTCATTTCCAAAATATATAGAGAATTAACTCTAATTTATAAAAAATCAAGCCATTCTCCAATTGAAAAATGGTCAAAGGATATGTACAGACAATTCTCAGATGAAGAAATTGAAACTTTCTAGTTATATGAAAAGATGCTCCAAGTCATTATTAATCAGAGAAATGCAAATTAAGACAACTCTAAGATACCACTACACACCTGTCAGATTGGCTAAGATGACAGGAGAAAATAATGATGATTGTTGGAGGGGACGTGGGAAAACTGGGACATTGATGCATTGCTGGTGGAGTTGTGAACGAATCCAACCATTCTGGAGAGTAGTTTGGAACTATGCTCAAAAAGTTATCAAACTGTTCATACCCTTTGATCCAGCAGTGTTACTACTGGGCTGATATCCCAAAGAGATCATAAAGAAGGGAAAGGGACCTGTATGTGCACGAATGTTTGTGGCAGCCCTCTTTGTAGTGGCTAGAAACTGGAAACTGAGTGGATGCCCATCAGTTGGAGAATGGCTGAATAAATTGTGGTATATGAATATTATGGAATATTATTGTTCTGTAAGAAATGACCAACAGGATGATTTCAGAAAGGCCTGGAGAGACTTACACGAACTGATGCTGAGTGAAACGAGCAGGACCAGGAGATCATTATATACTTCAACAACAATACTATATGATGACCAGTTCTGATGGAACTGGCCATCCTCAGCAACGAGATCAACCAAATCATTTCCAATGGAGCAGTAATGAACTGAACCAGCTACGCCCAGAGAAAGAACTCTGGGAGATGACTAAAAACCATTATATTGAATTCCCAATCCCTATATTTATGCCCACCTGCATTTTTTATTTCCTTCACAAGCTAATTGTACAATATTTCAGAGTCTGATTCTTTTTGTACAGCAAAATAACGTTTTGGTCATGTTTACTTATTGTGTATCTAATTTATATTTTAATATATTTAACATCTACTGGTCATCCTGCCATCTGGGGGGGGGGTGGGGGGTAAGAGATGAAAAATTGGAACAAGAGGTTTGGCAATTGTTAATGCTGTAAAGTTACCCATACATATAACCTGTAAATAAAAGGCTATTAAATATATATATATATATATATATATATATATATATATATGTTTATGGACCCTCAGATTTAGAACCACTGCTCTGAATCCTATCAGTCTTCTTCCATAGGGATCAAAGAAATCATCCTTACCCCTCCTCCTTTCTCATCTGCTAATCACCTTATTCTCTTCCATAGAAATTCAACTCAAAAATCTTCTGGAACTCTATATTGCTCAGTGTGGAGCAAAGAAACACCCATCCATTCTTGAATCAAGAAGTGCTGCTTATGCCTACCCTTTTACTAGTTACTTAAAAAAAGTCTTCCCTTAGTCTTTGAAAAAAAATTGTAATCCAATTCACACATTTACTTTTTTGCTCTTAGATTATAAATACTGAAATGCAGAGGTCCTCAAACTTTAAAGAGGGGGCCAGTTCACTGTCCCTCAGACTGTTGAAGGGCTGGACTATAGTCAAAACAAAAACTTTGTTTTGTGGGCCTTTAAATAAAGAAACTTCATGGCTCTGGATGAGGGGGATTACCGTCCTCAGCTGCTGCATCTGGCCGCAGGGAGGACCCCTGGCCTAAAGGGAAAGGACCATGTTTTTCAGCTGGTTGCATCTCACACCTAGCAATATGGATTCCACAGTGTTTAAACAAATAAATCTATCAGATTTGTTGATCTTAGAAAGGGAAGGTCACTTTTAATGATATTTTCCACATAATTATATATTACATGTAGATACATAATTATGAATAAATATGTAGTTATTTTTAATACAATAAAGTTTATGTATAAAATTATAGTTACATACATAATAATACACACATATACATGCACATGTGCATACAAGGCTTGCATGACTACATATACTACAATATACTGCACACATCAACATACACAAATACACCACATGCATCACATGCCTATTACATGTGTATATATTATCTGGACGTGTATATATCAGTCTACAGATGTATCTTGCATGGACCTATACATATATGTGTATGTGACCACAATATGTGCATATCTGTCTGTATACAATTATAGCTATGTGTGCCATACACATAAGCATATATGGCCATATACAATTATAGACATTTGTGTACCATGCAAACATAATACAATATAATAGAATGACACACATATACATATATTTGTATGGGTATATAGACATTTGTACTCATACATGCATACATATAGACACTCAGCCAGCATGAATTGTTTGAAGTAGAAAAATGGAGAAAGTCAGCCCATCAGAGCCTTTTGAAATCATATTTCCAGATCTCCAATGAGAAAACTGTCAGCAAATATCAGTCCAGGAGATCCTGAACTTAGCATTCTGAAAGAAAAAGTTATGTTGCCTTATAATTGCCTAGTAGATTCTCCTTTTGTGGTTGCTTGTTTTCAGTTGTTGAGATTGAAAATCTGTCATTTCACCTTTGGGGGGTTTTCAAGCAAAAAGCAACCATTTTCCCTCCGGCAAAATGTTTTGTGTTTGGGGTATTTAACATTTGGATTTTGGGTTTTTTAGGAAAAAAAAAACCTATATTTTAAAAAATAATGGGAAAGAGCTCAAAGTTTTGTTATTATGGACTTTACAGCCTTGGTAAGTAAAGGGTTTATCCTAAGGCAATCTTTCTCCAGCAAAGTTGGTTTCCATAGCTGCCGTGTAAACTGCCAGAATCTTTGCAATATCAAGATCTGCTGGCTGATTTTGAAACCCACTCTTCTCCCTGAGGCATATAGGGACTCTCCTTGTACTCAGTTGTCAACTTATACTGTCAACATCCCATCTTCCTCACTGTCATCATTTTTAATTTCTTTGAGAAAATTAAAAGCAAAAGAAAATTCTCAATCTGGAAAAGTTTGGTCAGTCATCCCCTGGTTAAAAAAGATTCAGAAATATGTTCCCTCATTTCTTGATAAAAATACACCAAGGGGCCAGCAGGTGGCAGTAAATACTCAGGAGACATTTGAAAAATTGAAATGAAATTATTTGATTAGTCTCATTTAGACTTTTGCTGAGCTTAACCAAAAGGTACTGGGAGGGTCTTTACTGACAGAAGATGGATTATCCAAGGCAATCTTACTCAGTCCTGATTTTGTGATATATTTGTGTGTTTCTAGTTATCTCAGGGAGATATTTATTACAGATATAAACCTAAATTCTCATGGCAAAATTAAAAAATTAAACATATAGCATATGGGACTTTAAAGAAGAGTAAATCTTTTATCCTGAAATGTGAATTAAAATAACTGTTGCTGGTAAGACATGATAGTTCCAAAAGCACTGGGGAATCATGGATTGAAAAATCAATGCAACTTCTGTGTTGGTGTTATGTCTGATTTAAAAATTAAAAATTATTATTATTTTTTAACTGCCCTCGGTAATTCATGAGCATAGTGGATTTTGAGTGAGGAAACTCCCTTTACTAATTCAGATCAATAACTTTTATAACTACTAGTCTTAGAAAGTTACTTGGGTCATTGAGGAGTTTAAATAACTTGTCCAAGATCACACAGGTGACAAAGGTGGTCTGGGGGTGGGGTGGGGTGGGGGATGGGCTCTCTAATATATGTTGCTTCCTCTTCAGTTCTGATTTTAAATAAATTTGGCCAGAGTTTATTATCATGAAGATTGACTATAATGTGCTTCAATAATAGAATAAGATAAACTCTGCCAGAGAGGTGAAAATTTACTTGTACTTAAGGAAATATATAGGGTCTTAGCCCCAGATTTCAGAAATCAACAGACCTCTTTATTACAAAATTTTTCCTTCTGGCCAATTTAAATCCCTTCCTTGTCAGTGTAAGCCATTTCTTTCTGTTCTGATCTTAGAGGAGGAAAATGACTCACTTGTCACCATCCTCTGTAGCCCATTGCCACTGGAAATAATGATAAACAACATGATCCTAAAATTGGAAAGATTTGAGAAAGAATCTGCTCCTGGCCCCTGCCTTAACACCTATTAATGTTGAAATTACTTAAGACATATTCTTCTTCTCTATGTGAAAAATCTCTGAGGAAGGGGGATAGAGGTTGGTGGAGGAAGGGATTCAAAAAGACTTTCTCCAGTACATAAGCCATGTGCTATCTAATGTGCTATTATTTAAGTGGGTAAGCAAAATTTTTTTGCACATAAGCCTGTTATTCAACATTCTATGGTTATAGAGAATTACTTAGCTACTAAATTATTAAAATGACAATAACAATAGCAACAACAACACTTCAAGTGCTCTGAGAATGTGTTAAATTACCTCTTAACTTTTTCTCCCTCTTTTTTTTCCTAAATCAAAGCCTAATAGTTTAACATACTTAGGAAGAAAGACTTTAATGTGAACCAAGACTGTATATGGATATTCTTGATCCATCCTCTACTGGCATGAAACTGCTTTAAAATTCAGTTAAGTACAAATGTGTTGGACAGTGAATCAATTGATCTGACTTCTTATCCTGGTTCTGCCACTAACTAGTTGTGACTTCCTTCACCCCTCTGGGTTTCATTTTCTCTACCTTTTAAATGATTGGACTGGGCAGGACCCTTTAGGGCTTTTTGTTTAAGCTTTAGCATGCCATGTAACTATGATGTGATTTGTGACAAAGTCAAAATGATTGTATACTTCTGATACTCTACTTGTTACTATTTCAGAAATTCAGCTATAATTCATTTCCACAAGCAATTTATTAAGCCCTAATCTTATACCAAGCATTGCACAAAATTAGGACTAAAATAGTCTGTGACCTCAAGGAACTTGTCTTGACTTTTACCAAGGGTTAAGATTTGTTTTCACTTGGGAAAGAATCAGCTGTTTTTTATTAATATTATTATTTATTTGTTGTTGTTGTTGTTGTTTTCCAAATGAGATGCTACAGAATGCTAGGGTAAATGTGAAGTCTGGCATTTTGTTATCCTGAAGAATTCTTTAAAAGATCATCTTTGTATTTTTGATTCATGCATTTTTTTCAATTAAAAAAACATTTTTATTAAGAGTTTTAGGTTTCAGATTCTGTCCTTCCCTCTTTTTCCCTTCTTACTCCCATGGTAAGCAATCAGATATAGGTTATGCATGTGCAATTATGTAAAAATTTACATATTAGTCATTTTGTACAAGAAGACTCAAATAAAAAAATGAAAGGAAGAAAATGAAATTTTCTTGTTTTAGTCTGTATTCAGTCAATATCAATTCTTTCTCTGCAATTGAATAGCATTTCATTTTAGATCTTTATCATTAGATCTTTGGGATTGTCTTGCATCATTGTATTGCTGAGAATAGATAGCCAAGACATTCACAATTCTTCAGCAAACAATATTGCTATTACTACATACAACATTCTGTTGGTTCTGTTCACTTCCCTATGCATCAATTCATGCAACTTTTTCTAGGTAGGTATATCTGAAATTACCCTATTTGTCATTTTTATAGCACAGTAATATTCCATTACAATCATATACCACTGCTTATTTAGCCATTCCCAACTGATGAGTATCTCTTTGATTTGTAATTCTTAGCCATCACAAAAAGAGCTGCTATAAATATTTTTGGGGGGTACAAAATAGGTCCTTTTCCTATTTTTTGATGTTTTTGTGATATAAGCCTAGAAATGGTATTGTTATATGGACAGTTTTATAGCCCTTTGGGCATAATTCCTAATTGTTCTCCAGAGTGGATAGATCAGTTCACAACTCTTCCCACAATGCATTAGTGTCTCAGTTTTTCCACATCCTCTCCAACCTCCAACATTTTTTTTTTTTTGTCACATTAACCACTCTGATAGATATGAAGTGCTACTTCAGAATTGTTTTAAACATTTCCCTGATGGATAGTGATTTAAGATCAAAGATACTTGTTGCAAAATTTCCCCTACCTCCCAATTTTCTGTTTTCCTTCTAATTTTGGTTTTGGTTTTGTTTGTGTAAAATCTTTTGAGTTATATATAATCAAAATTATCTACTTTATATTTTGTAATGATCATATAGCATTCTTTGATTCTAAATTCTTCTCTTATCCATAGTCTTACAGATAAACTACTTCATGCTGTCTAAATTTGCTTATGGTATCACTTTTTTCAATAGTATTTTTTTCCCAAATACATGTAAAGATAGTTTTCAACATACATTTTTGTAAAACTTTGTATTCTAAATTTTTCTCCCTCCTTTCCTTACCTTCCCCCTCCCCAAGATAGAAAACAATCTTGGTTAAATAAGCTAAATATGTGCATTCCTTTTAAACACATTTCCATATTTGTTATGTTGTGAAAGAAAAATCAGACCAAAAGGGGGGGAAAGCACAAGAAAGGAAAAAATGGTGAAAATACTATGCTTCAATCCATATTCAGTCTCCATAATTCTGTCTCTGAATGTGATTGACATTTTCATCCCAAGTCTATGGGAATTGTCTTGAACTATAAAGTATCACTATGTGTATATCATGTACCCATTTTGACCTTTTTTTGGTATGTGGCATGAAATGTTGGGCCATGCCTAGTTTCTGCCATACTTTTTTTTCAGTTTTCCCAGCAGTTTTTTTTTTAATCAAATAATGAATTTTTGTTTCAAAAGCTTAGATCTTTGAATTTATTATGTACTAGATTACTATGGTCATTTATTATACTGTAATTTGTACCTAATTTATTCCATTGATCCACCATTCTGTTTCTTAGCCAGTACCCAGATTGTTTTGATAATTACTGTTTTATTTATTTATTACAGTTTGATATCTGCTCTGACTAGACTACTTTCACATTTTTCTTTATTTTTTTGATATCCTTGAGGTTTTGTTCTTCCAGATGAACTTTGCTATTATTTTTTCTAGCTCTATAAAATAATTTTTTGATAGTTTGGTTGGCATGACCCCAAATGAACAGATTAATTTTTGTTTTTGGGGGTGATTACTTTGTTTTTTTAAAATTTTATTTAATAGCCTTTTATTTACAGGTTATATGCATGGGTAACTTTACAGCGTTAACAATTGCCAAACCTCTTGTTCCAATTTTTCACCTCTTACCCCCCACCCCCTCCCCTAGATGGCAGGATGACCAGTAGATGTTAAATACATTAAAATATAAATTAGATACACACCCAAAACATTATTTTGCTGTATAAAAAGAATCAGACTCGAACAGATTAATTTAAATAGAATTGCCATTTTCATTATGTTGGCTCAGCCTACTCACAAGCAATTATTATTTTTCCAATTGTTTAGGTCTGACATTATTTGTATGAAAAGTGTTTTATTGGAGTATTCACATAATTTCTGAGCTTGTTTTAGTAGATAGGCACCCAAGTATTTTATGTTATCCACAGTTATTTTTAGTGAAATTTCTCTTTCTACCTCTTGCTACAGACTTTGTTGTTAATATATAAAAATGATCATGATTTATGTGAATTTATTTTGTGTATTGTAACTTTGCTAAAGTTGTTAATAATTTCAAGTAGTTTTTAAACTGATTCTCTAGGATTTTCTAAGTATAACATCATATCATCTGCAAAGAATGATAATTTTATTTTTTCATTGTCTATTCTAATTTTTAAAATTTATTTTTATTGCTATAACTAACATTGTTTAGTACAATAATAAATAATAGAAATGATAATGGGCATCCTTGCTTAATTCAGATTGTATTGGGAAGGCTTTTAGCTTATCCCCATTACAGATAATGCTTACTGATGTTTTTATAGATATTACTTATCTTAAAGGCAGCTCTATGTATTCCTATGAGCTCTAATGTTTTTAATAGGAATAGGCACCATAGTTTGTCACAGGCTTTTTCTGCATTTATTGAGGTAATCATATGATTTCTGTTGCTTTTGTTGTTGATGTGGTCAATTATGCTGATATTTTCCCTAATGCTGAACCTGTATTACTGATACAAATCTTACCTGGTCATTGTGTATGATCCTTTTGATATATTGCTATAATCTTTTTGCTAATATTTTATTTAAAATTTCTTGCATCAATGTTCATTAGTGAAATTGACCTATAATTTCTTTCTCTGTTTTGGCTCTTCTTGTTTTGGGTATCAGTACCATGTTTGTGACTTTAAAAGAGTTTAGTAGGACTCCACCTATTTTTCCAAATAGTTTATATAATCTTGATATTATTTTTTAAATGTTTAGTAGATTTCACTTGTGAATTCATCTGATCCTAGGGATTTTTCTTAATACATTCATTGATGCCTTGTTTAAATTCTCTAAGATTGGATTATATTTATTTCCTCTTCTGTTAATCTGAATTGTAGAGGATCTGAACTCTGGAGAAGTAGACTTGAAACAAGGTGTTAACTCAGTGGAATTGATGAGATGATGGTTCTCTAGTTCACATATATACTTAGTACTTAGCATGATGATGTAAAGGTTCTCTAGTTCACACATACATAGAATGCTGTAATGATGTAATTGTAATAGGATATATAAAGGCTAAGAAGGATTGGAAGAGAGACATTCCATTTTTGGCCATCCTCCTGGTGGCTCTCCTGCCTCCTGAGGCACTCTTGCACTAAATTCAAGGCTGGTCCTGAGGTCCTTCAGAAAGCTAGCCCAAATATTACACTGAAAATTTATAGTTTTTTGGTAGATATTCATCTGTTTCATTTAATCTGTCAAGTTTATTGCCATGTAAGTGGGCAAAAAAGCTTCTAACAATTGTCTTAATTTCTTCTTCATTGGTAGTTAATTCATCCCCTTCATTTTTGATACAAGTAATTTGGTTTTCTTCTTCCCTTTTTTAAAATCAAATTTACCAGTGCTTTATTTTATTGTTCCCCTCCATAAAATCAGCTTCTAGTTTTATTAGTTCAATGGCTTTCTTAATTTCAATTTTACTAATCTCTCATTTGATTTTCCAATTTGGTGTTTAATTGTGGATTCTTAATTTGTTCTTTTTCTAGTTGTTTTAATTGCATGTCCATGTTTTTTCTTTAGTTTATTTATATAAGAAATTAGATATATAAATTTCCTCCTAAGTACTTCTTTGGCTGCATCCCATAAATTTTGGTATGTTGTCTCATTATTGTAATTTTCTTCAATGAAATTACTGATTATTTCTATGCTATGTTCTTTGATCCACTTGTTTAGATTATTTAATTTTCAATTAATTTTATGAGAAATAATTAATTTGGACTCCTATTTCAATCAGTATTAATTCATTTGATGTTCTATATAAATCACCTAGGGACAGATAGGTTCTTACAGTGGGCCTCAAACTTTAATGTAATATTCAGTACTTGTTTACCAGATTATGAGACTCATTTGCATAGCCACAAGAATAATGATGAAGATATCTCCAACCTGTTTTGCTCAGATTCCATGTAACTAATATGTATAGAATATCTTGATACTTTGGAAAGTTTCCAATTTATTTTTATATCTCTGGAGCTCTCTCTTGCTCAACATGAACAAGTGATCCTATTATGATCATCTTATGTCCAGTCAGTGGAAATGTCCCATGCTTTGCCTAACCTGTGATATGTCATTTTTGGCTCTCAAGAACAAGGTCTATCAACCAATGAGATTCTATATTTTACTATGCCACTTTTGCAAATCTGTGTATCAAATCCTATAAAGACTAGGACCTTGAAAAGAGGGGGCATTTCAGATGATGAAGAAAATCTAAGTTCCAATTCATTAATCCTTTAATAAAGTGACATTGGCTCAGAAATGTCTCAGTCTCTTTTATTGTGGATGGGGCACTTTTGAGCCTTACAATTTTAGATTTCTCTTTCCATTGTACATTGTTGAGTATAATTATTGCATTGTGATCTAAAAAGGATGCATTTCCTTTTTGCTTTTTTGTATTTGGTTGTGAGTTTTTTTTATATCTAATTCATTGTAAATTTTTGTGTAGATGTCATGTACTAATTGGTCTAATTAAAAGAGTTACTCATGTCTGAAGACAAGTGAATGGGAATAGAAAGGACTATACTTTTATCTGAGTAGCAATATATTGCAGAATTCTGATTTTTCAATCCATTTTGCTGTTTCTATTTTAAGAGTGAATTCATCCCATTCACTTTTAAAGTTATAACTATTTCCCTCCATGCTATTTTTCTTTTTTTTATCCCCTTCTCTCTTACTCCCAATTTTTCTCTAATCACAAGTGTTTTACTTCTAATCCCCATCTTCCCCAATATACTCTACCTTTTCTCAGTCTCATGTCCCTCTTCTGTTATCCCCAATCTTTTTTACTTCCTTATAGAAAAAGATAGATTTCTATATCCAACTGATTGTGTGCTCCCTCGTTGAACTATTTTGATAAGAAAAAGATTTAATTTTTGCCTCTTCTCCATCTTCCCCTTCATTATAATAGCTCTTTCATGCTTTTTTTTATGTGGAATAATTTATCCCATTTAATTTTCCTCCTAATAGCTCTTATAATAATTCCTCTTATAATAGCTCTTATAATAATAAAGTTGTTTAAATTCCTATATGGCAGGATATGTGTAAATTTTAATAGGTTAACTTCATTTTTGACTGCTTGCAATAATTTCTCCTTGGTCTGTGAACTCTGGCATTTCACTATGATGTACCTGATAATTTTTATTATGGAATTGCTTTTAGGTAATGATTGGTAGATCCTTCAATTTCTACTTTGCCCTCTGGTTCTAATATATCAGGACAACTTTCTTTGATAATTTCTTGAAAGAAATATTCCAGGCTTTTCCTCCACTTTTTCTTCTACTTCTTTAATTTCCCTTTTAGGATTCTTTTAAGGGAATTCTTTGAAGAATTCTTTTGGGCCTCAAAACCAAGTTATATTTTTCTTTGAGACTTTACATATAATCATTTCAACACTATTGTCCTCTTCTAAGTTTATGTTTTGATCCTCTCTTTCATTCTAGTAACTTTCTACAATCAAGATCTTGTTTTTTTCAATTTTTTTTTTTGTCTTTTTGGGAGACTTGGTGCTTTCATGTGAGAATTGGGACCTGGTCCTGCACTGTCCCAAGCTTTTTGTACTGGGATTGATTCTGGGTTTTGCTGCTGACTTTCAGCTGCTTGTTTTCGCTTGCTTTTTCAGAGGCTTACCTTCTGATTTGTATTGGCAGTGGGAGGGTTGAAGCCTTGCTATTGGCCTTCCTTGGGGGGGGTTAGTTATTGTTCTGCCCCAGGAGTGGGGTCTTGCTGCTAGGTTGCTATGAAAACAAGGTTTCTCTGCTGATAGACCACAGAGTTGGGATCTCTCTGTTGGCCAGTCTTGGGATAAGGTTTCACTATTAGTCAGCACTGGGGACATGGTCTTGCTGGTGACTTGGATTGGGGATGGGATCTCTGAGATGGGACTTTAAGCTGCACAGACTGCTCACTTGCCTAAGAGCTGCTGGCTTGCAGGAAGATGGGATATTGCTGGTGGATTGCCCCAGGATGGAGCCTTGATGCAAACCTCTTGCTGTGAGACTGGCTGCTGTTGCTGCTGCTCTTTCTCTTGGACCTCACTCTCCTGCTGTCCCTGTAAGATAGACTTTTCCTGCTCAGCTGGTAGCTGCTTCCTTGCTCCTAGATAAATTCGGAGGCAATTTTCTAGTTGTTTGGAGGGGAAATTGGGAGAGCTTCAGGGGGTTCCTTCCTCACTCCGCCATCTTGGCACTGAAAGTCCCATGCATTTTTAATTATTTTCATGAGCTTCAGAGGAAACATTTTGTAATAAAGCAACAGAATAAATAAATAAGTAGATAAAATATGCAAAGCACTGTCTAATCACTTTGACAACTTCTCCAGAATGAATGCTGGCAAATTTGAGAATTAGATGCGGATTTGCAGTAGGAGGAGGTTTTGGTAATTGATTGGCAGGGACATTTAAATTCCTCTCTCTTGTATCACCCCTGTGCTTGAGGCTGGTTTACTTTTTTTCCTCCTAAATAAAATGCCTACCAGTGCATTACATGGAGTTCTTTATTTTAGCAACACTCTTTGCATTTCCGTGCTTGGGGCTTGATTCTCCTATAGGAGGTGGGCACTAAAATCAAGGGACTGAGTTAACTACTAATCTTCTTTCCTGAAGCTAACAAAGCCTTGTTTCTTAATGAATTGAGTCCTTATTGTGTAAAAACTCTATGCTCTTTTGCTAGTAAAAATGAAAGATTAAATTATGTGGCACTGGGTTTTTCTTTGAATTCCCTGCAGGTTCCCTTTTGGATAACATGGTGATGAAATGTCACAACTGATTTTTAACATTTTGTTGGAAGGTTTATTGTATTATGATAAACAGATTTTTTGGGGGAGAGGCATTTTAAATTAGAAGGCCTTAGGGGGATTTTTGTTTTTTTTTTTATTAATGGAGGATAGATTTACTCGTGCTTAGCCAATTTTTAATAATTCAGAGGCTCATTAGCTGGTTGTAGAATATCTTGAAACTTTTCCCCTTTCTCTTCTTATTTAGGTCCCTTCCCTATAATGTGTCTGTTTTATTTCTCAACCCCTAAACTTGAATCCCCCTCTGCCATACCCCTGCTTATTAGTCTGTTGGATATAGTCTGCGTAGAGGGAATGAAATCTTACTGAAGTGGAGCTATTAAACCTCTAGTCTAGTCTAATCAGATCATAGGACATAGAAATTGAAGATATCTTAGAAATAATTATAACCCATTCCCTTCCATTTTAGAAATGAAGAAATTGGAATTCAAATAGCAATAGTATTAACTAATAGAAGAAGAATTTGAACCCAAATCCTTGGAATATAAATCCACTTTTTTTTCCCCAGAATATTGTTTCCTTTGAGTATTTGTTTCATGGGTAGGAGAAGAGATTTAGTATGTTGATTGTTTGGATATTATCCATAGTTTTAAAGAATTTATTTTAGAGATTTTTTTATCTAGAGATTTTAGATTTAGGATCAAGAGTTCTTCCATTTATAAGGCTCAATATGATATGAATCCTTACCACTCCTGATGTTCTGAATCTAGAAAAGATACATATGTGTGGTAGCTGTGGCCAAATGGAAAGAATGAAGATTCTTTGTTTTCTCTATTTTGATAAGGAAAGAATTCAGAAAATGGGCTCATTTTTATTGTTATTGAATTATCTATTGAGAATTCATCAAGAGAAACTTAGGAAGGATTAATTTGTGTTAGGTAACAGGCGTGAGAACTTTGGGAATGGAACTGAAAGAAAAGGAAAAGGTGGGAAGATTAAAATGATAGAAAATCAATCCTATTTTTAAATAAATATTTGAATTTGATTAAAATGGAATATAACTTGGAATTTAGGAAGACCTGAGATCAAAGGTAGCCTCAGGTACTTAGTAGGTGTGATGCTGGACAAGTCATTTATTCTTGTTTGCCTCAGTTCCTCACCTGTAAAATGAACTGGAGATACAAATGCCAAATCACTTCAGTATCTCTGACAGAAATATCCCAAATGTAAGCACAAAAGAGTCAAACATGACTGAAGAAATTAAAAAACAACTACAAGATATGGAATGTTCATTTGGTGTAATAATAATGGACATTTAGATAGTTCTTTAAAATGTTCAAAATCCAGACTGGTTTCATTTTTCACTTGATCAGCATTTTGTTGTTGGTATTTTTTTAATTGAAGGGACTTTGCAGAACTGCTTTTTATCTTAGCTTGTTTTCTATAAATCCTTGATTGCAACTTTTCTACTGTACTTTTCTTCATTTCCTCTACTGTAAAGGTTCTCTTTCTAGGGTGCTCTTCAGCAGTTCGTAGACTACCTTGCTGTCATAATCAGTGGCAACTATGGCAGGTACAGCCCTGAAAATGGCTTCACAAAGATCTGAGTACCTAGACATTTCATAGCTGTGTGATTTTGGATAAAATGCAACCTCTTTTTATGTCAGTTGTCTCATTTGTAAAATGGAGATAATATTAATTTCTCTCTCCTTTTTTGATATTTCAGCCAAAGGTGTGAGGTGGTATCTCAGAGTTGTTTGAATGTGCATTTTTTCTTAATAGTGATTTAGAGCAATTTTTTTTTTAATATGGCTATTGATAGTTTGGATTCCTTCCTCTAAAAACTTTCTATTCTTATTATTTGATTATCATTTGGGGAATGACTGTTTTTCTTTTGTGACTCATTTCCCTATATATTTTAGAGATGATCCTTTTATCAGAGAAATTTGCTACAAAGATTCCCGCTCCCCGCCAGATTCCTGACTTTTTTCTTATTATAATTGCATTGATTTTGTTTGTGCAAAAACTTAAAGTTTATGTAATCAAGATAATTCATTTTACTTCCTCTGAATTTTAATATCTCTTATTTGCTTGGAAACTCTTCCCTTATCTATAGATTAGATAGATCCATGTTTTACTAATTTGTTTATGATATCATCCTTTGTGTCTAAATCATATACCTAATTTGAGTTTACTTGAACTTATTTGGAAGATGCTCTTTCCATATAATGTGAGATGCTAGGTTATGCTTATTTTCTGTCAAACTTTTCCAGTTTTCCTTATAGTTTTTGTCCCCCAGTTAATTATTACTCCAAATAATTGGCATCTTTTGGTTTATTAACCATTGGGTTACTGAGTTCATTTGCTTTTGAGTATATTTTGTATCTAATATATTTCATTGATCAACCTATTTTTTGCTTAGTACCAGTAGTTTTGATGATTACAGTTTTGTGGTGTAGTTTGAGATCTGATAACTACTAGGTCTCCTTCACTTTTTTTTCCCCTTCCTATTGATTCTCTTGATATTCTGGATCTTTTGATTCTCCAAATGCATTTTGTTACAAATTTCTCTCCTGTAAAGCAATTCTTTGGTAATTTGATAAGTATGCCCCTAAATATATAAATTAGTTATTATAATATTGTCATTTTTATTATGTTGGCTGAGGGCTGTACATGAACAATTAATATTTTTATGATTATTTAGATATATATTTGTATGAAGAGTATTTTGTTATTGCGTTCATTTAGTTCCTATATATGTCTTGACAGGTAGGCTCCCAAGTATTTTATATTATAGTTATTTTAAATTCAACTTTCCTTTTTGTTTCTTCTTGTTGGATTTTGTTGATAATATACAGAAAGGGTGATGATTTATGTGGATTAATTTTATTTCCTGTGGCTTTGATGAATTTATTAATTGTTTTGATTGTTTTTTAGTTGACTCTTTAGGACTTTGTAAGTCAACCATCATATCATCTACAGTGAGTGATAGTTTCTTCCTCTGTCCCCCATTTTCTGTGCTTATTCTTTCAATATCCTTTTCTGGTCTTATTGCTATAATTAGCATTTTTAGTACAAAATTGAATAAGAATGGTGACAATAGATAGCCTTGCTTCAGCATTGAGGCTGGAGTGAAGAAAACGTGTCTTCCTGAGTTCAAATCTGACTTCAGATACTTATTAGGCGTGTGATGCTGAGCAAATCAACCATATTTGCCTTTGTTTCCTGATTTATAAAATGAACTAGAGAAGAAAATGGCAAATGACCCCTGTATCTTTGCCAAGAAAATCCCAAAATGTTTAGGAAGAGTTGGCTACAACTGAAAACAACTCAAGTCTACCACCACCACCAGCAGCAACTATATGTCAGGCACTGTGCTACAGGAGGCAAAAGATAGTCCTTGTCCTCTAGGGAGATCACAATCTAATAGGGAAGACAAATAAGCAAAATGCAAGCAAATATGTATAAATAGGCTATATACAAAATAAATAGGAAACAAATAACAGAGGGAATGTAGTAGAATTAAGACAAGTTGGGAAAGACTTCCACTAAAAGATGAGATTTTAGCTTTATTCCTGATCTTGTTCTTCTCTTCTATCTTCTGTCCTCTCTTATCCCCATTACAGTTAGTGCTTATTCTTGGTTTCAGATAGATAGTACAAATCTTTTAAGGAAAAACACATTTATTTCTGTTTTCTGGTGCTTTTTTTTTTTTTTTTTACAGGAAAGGCATTTGTATTATGAAAATTGGGGTGGGGTGAAAAATGATGGGTGAATGAACTAATTAGAGTACATACGAATATAATGGAATATTATAATGCTACAACAATTGATAAAAAGGAATAATTCAGAAAAAGTTGAGAAAAATAGCATGAATCAATGTAGAGTGAAATGAATAGGAGTAGAGTAAAAGTTACATAAAAACTGAAACATTGTAAAGAAAAAACAGCTTTGGAATATGTAAAACTTCTAAACAATTTAATGACCAATTGTGACTCCAATGATGAAGCATCCTATTCCCCTTTAGACATCAATGGACTAGAGATACAGGATCAGATAAATATTTTCAGACCTGACCAATGCTTGATTTATCCTGCTTAATTATGCTTATTTGTAGCAAGCAAGCTTATTTGTGAGGAAGTCTGAAGGAGAGATTGGTGATGGTGGTGGTGGGGGCTGATATTAGTGATGCCAAAAATAAAGGAGTAAAAAAGAAAAGAATGTTATTGCAGGAATTTCAGAGGAAAACAAACTCATTTTGAAAGTAACACATTGTCTTTATCATATATTTTAAAGAAAACACAAGCAATATAAAATAGTGGGAGATTGAAACAAATATGGAAGATAACTATGGAAAATGACCAATTGGCTTTATGTATAAAATCCTGAAATAAAAATTAAGATATGATGATATATATTTTCAAAAGCTCTTTTATTAAAAAAAAAAAAAAGATTTGCTGGAATTCTTCCAAAGAGTTCTGAACTTCCTTTGTGCATTTGAAATGGGAATGGTAAAGTACGCTATCTATTATCTGAATATGGTCTTGCCCCTGACACCATTAATAAAAATGATTATAATATTTGTTATTTGCTAACTCAGGTTATTCATAGAACCAATGATTGTTGGTTGGTGTGGGTTATTTTGTTTTGGTTTTGGTAATGGGCAAAGAAGAGATGGAGATGAGGGGTGTAATATATTTCTATTAGAATATTATAGCCCATAGAGGGAACTATCAGGTGTTTTTTAAATGAGCTTGTTTGTTTTTTAGGTGGACTAGCATTAGCCCAAGTACTCTTCTTTTATGTGAAGTACTTGGTCCTTTTTGGTGTTCCTGCCCTGGCTATGAGGCTGGATGGACTCCAACCCCCTGCCCTTCCCCGATGTGTGAGCACAATGTACAGCTTCACTGGAATGTGGAGGTTAGTTATATATTTTCCTGAAGTGACTTGTGATTGTTTAATGGGAAAAGGACGGCAATCTGGAAAATTTGATTCTAGTTCTGTCTTTACCAGTTGACTTCCTTTATGAGCTTGGGCAGATTCCTTGTCCATTATAAGTTTTACTTTAATTCATCTGTTGAAAAAAAATGGGTAATTTTCCTTGGTACATCTCACTCTGTAGCATATTTTGAGATTGTGGGAAAAGGTGAGAAAGCTCTTTGAAAAGGAAGAGGCGTTCTTATAAATTCAATGGAGTCTTACAAAATAGAGATTTCCCAGTGGATTGAAATATTTTTCTGGGTATCAGATATTGTCTTGTTGTCCTATATAGCTGATGAGACATTATCATAATTATTTGTGCTTATGCATGGGAGAATATGATTAAATACTCCCACCCCCACCATCACCCACCACATACAATCTACAGACTCTATACTCCTACAGAGAGAAAGACTCTTTTGGATTTATGATAGAAATAACATTTTTGCAGCATCTGTCACTGTGCTTGAGTTCCTCCCAGATGCATGATCTCCCTAGAGTTTTTCCCCCGAAAAAATTCCTCAACTAGTAACAAAATATGATGCTTCCTTTTTCTTGTAGAAAGTTATGGGTAGAAAATTTTGCGTGTTCTCCCAGACTATTCCTTAGGTTGGTTTTGTAATAAAGAAGGGCTCTATTTTGGGAGAGGTAGTTATTGAGAAGCTAATTTGCTGTTTTTTTTTTTAAAGAAAAACATCAATAATATATTAGAAGAAATTTTCAATGGCTTGTTATTTTTGATCACTGCTTGTTATTTCTGATTTGTCTGCTAGTTCTCTTAGAGCTTTTGACCTGTTTAGTCTATGCTTGTCAGAATGTAGATTTTATTCTCACCCCAATTTGAAATATTTCTTGAATAAAAACTGTATATAGTTGATTGTAGGTATTCCTTTTCAGTGTAGATTTATATGATATTTTAAAATTCTATCAACATCTCATTTTAGGGTTGCAACATGGTATAGTGGGAAAATGGCTGGATTTGGAGTGAGGAGATTAGAGTTTGATTCTAATCCATTTATGTCCTATGTGATTTTGAGCAAGTTGATCAGTATTCATCTTCAATCTGGCCATTTTTCTTCCTGTTACTGTAGGCAGACCCACCTCACCACCTTTTCACCCTTTACCCTAAGAATTATAA